>NC_057808.1:49836817-50166807 GCF_018294505.1 Triticum aestivum
CTCGGGAGGAAGGAGGCGGGGCGCGGGCGGAGACGGGCCCGGAGGGCCCCGCGCGGGCTCGCGGGCCGGCGTTGGCAGCGAGCAGTGGCGGGAGCGTCCAGCCAGCGGCGGACGTGTCCGGCGGCGCGGAGGGATAGGGTTAGGGTTTTATCTGCGAAAGTTTTCAGGAGGGGATGCATATATATAGCTAGAGGGAGCTAGTAGAGTCCAAATGAGGTGCGGTTTTCGCCCACACGATCATGATCGAACGACCTAGAGCATGGAAGAGAGTTTGGTGGGTTTTGGGCTGGTTTTAAGGGGGGTTTTGCTGCAACACACAAACGGACTTTGCGGTTACCCGGTTAACCGTTGGAGTACCAAACGACCTCCAAATGGAACGAAACTTGACCGGTGGTCTACGGGTGGTATACCAAGGCCACTTGACAAGCCTCGGTCCATTCCGATAACGTTTGACACCCGCTCACGAAAAGAAACAAGAGGGGTGCGCCGGAGGAGGTGGGAGCGCCGGATTGCAAAACAGACAACGGGGAAAATGCTCGGCTGCATGAGACGAACACGTATGCAAATGCAGTGCACATGATGACATGATATGAAATGCATGACATGGACAAAATGCAAAACGAAAGACAAAACCCGACCACGAAGGGAATATCATAACACATAGCCGAAAATGGCAAGAGTTGGAGTTACAAATATGGAAAGTTACATCCAGGGTGTTACATCCTACTCCCGGTGGGAGTAGGACTCCTCCCTGGCACGCCCCTCCTGGCCGGCCGCCCCCTCCCCCTTGCTCCTTTATATACGGGGGCAGGGGGGCACCTCTATACACAACAATTGATCCTTGAGATCTATTAGCCGTGTGCGGTGCCCCCCTCCACCATAATCCACCTCGATAATATCGTAGCGGTGCTTAGGCAAAGCCCTGCGTCGGTAGAACATCATCATCGTCACCACGCTGTCGTGCTGACGGAACTCTCCCTCAAAGCTCGGATGGATCGGAGTTCGAGGGACGTCATCGAGCTGAACGTGTGCTGAACTCGGACGTGCCGTGCATTCGGTACTTGATCGGTCGGATCGTGACGACGTACGACTACATCAACCGCGTTGTGCTAACGCTTCCACTTTCCGTCTACGAGGGTACATGGACATACTCTCCCCTCTCGTTGCTATGCATCAGCATGACCTTGCGTGTGCGTAGGAATTTTTTTGAAATTACTACATTTCCCAACAGTAGTGAGTGGAAAAGCTTCAATCATAAACACAAAAAGTTTGCTGCTGACCCGAGAAACATTAGACTTGGCTTAGCTTCAGATGGATTTAACCCATTTGGCCACCAGAGCGCCACATATAGCATGTGGCCAGTGCTTGTTATCCCTTACAATATGCCTCCAAATGTCTGCACCAAAGAATCAAACTACATGATGGCCTTGCTCATCCCTGGCCCAAAAAGTCCTGGAAAGGATTTTGATTTGTTCATGGAACCTCTTGTGGAGGAACTTCAACAGCTATGGAGGGGTGTTCTCACTCGAGACCTATATAGCAGCCCACCAGCTGATTTCTTTCTGTGTGCTGTTATAATTTGGTGCATCCATGATTATCCAGCTTTGAGCACTATGTCAGGGCGAACGACACATGGTTACAAGGCATGTGTTCGCTGTGACAGGAATCCGCTGTCATACGCAATACTTAGCAAGATCTGTTACATTGGACACCGCCGTTTCCTTGCCAAGGACAAGCCGCATCCTAGAAGATACCGAAGACATGTGTTCAATGCAAAGCATGAAAACCGTGATGCGCCAAAGAGGCTCACCGCCGATGAGTTGCAAGTGGAATTAGAGAAGGTCAGGCATATTACACCAGGAAACCATCCTGGTAATGGTAGCGGGAAAAGGAAGCGTGGCAGGGCAGACGAGAGATTATTGTTTACCCGCAGGTACACTTTGTGGGACTTGGAGTATTGGAAAGATTTGGATCTGCGGCATAATCTTGATGTGATGCACATCGAGAAAAATATATGTGACAGCATTATCGGCACACTTCTTAATATTGAAGGCAAGACGAAAGATACCTTAAAATCTAGGATTGATTTGACACACCTGGGTATCAGACATGATTTGCAGGTGCAAGATGAAGGTAAACCATGGGATATGGCACCAGCTGTGTACGTCTTGGACAAGGTAAAAAGAAAAGAATTCTGCGAGGCCCTGTCACGTGTGAGATTCCCACATGGATTTGCTTCCAACCCTGAAAGGAGAGTCAGTGCAGATGGAAACAAGGTACAAGGGTTGAAAACTCATGACTGCCACGTCCTACTTCAAAGGGTTTTACCTGTTATCCTTAGAGGATTAAGACCTATGGGAAGGATTAATGATGTTCTTATTGTTGCAAATAGGAATTATGTGCCCATAGATTTTATTGTTCTTGATATAGATTGCAATCTTTAATATCCTATTATTCTTGGTAGACCTTTCCTTAGAACGATTGGTGCAATTATTGATATGAAGGAAGGAAATATTAGATTCCAATTTCCATTAAGGAAAGGCATGGAACACTTTCCTAGGAAGAAAATCAAATTACCTTATAAATCTATTATGAGAGCCACTTATGAATTGAATACCAAAGATGGCAATACTTAGATCTATTCTCGCTTTTATGCCTAGCTAGGGGCGTTAAACGATAGCGCTTGTTGGGAGGCAACCCAATTTTATTTTTGTTCCTTGCTTTTTGTTCCTTTTTAGTAATAAATAATTCATATAGCTTCTGCTTATATGTGGTTTTATGTTTTAATTAGTGTTTGTGCCAAGTAGAACCTATAGGATCATCTTGGGTGATAGTTAATTTGATCTTGCTGAAAAACAGAAACTTTTGCGCGCACGAGAATAATTTTAATAAATCACAGAAACTTGATTTTTAGTTGATTCTTTCTGAAGAAGATTAATAGACAAATTTCCTAGGACTTCCTATTTTGGTAGGATTATTAGCGTTCCAGAAGTATTCCAAAGTTACATATTACTACAGACTGTTCTGTTTTTGACAGATTCTGTTTTTTGTGTGTTGTTTGCTTATTTTGATGAATCTATGGCTAGTATCGGGGGGTATGAACCATAGAGAAGTTGGAATACAGTAGGTTTAACACCAATATAAATAAAGAATGAGTTCATTACATTACCTTAAGTGGTGGTTTTTCTTTCTTGCAATAACGGAGCTCATGAGATTTCCTGTTGAGTTTTGTGTTGTGAAGTTTTCAAGTTTTGGGTAAAGATTTGATGGACTATGGAATAAGGAGTGGCAATAGCCTAAGCTTGGGGATGCCCATGGCACCCCAGGATAATTCAAGGACAACCAAAAGCCTAAGCTTGGGGATGCCCTGGAAGGAATCCCCTCTTTCGTCTTCGTCTATCGGTAACTTTACTTCGAGCTATATTTTTATTCACCACATGATATGTGTTTTGCTTGGAGCGTCGTGTATGATATGAGTCTTTGCTTTTTAGTTTACCACAATCATCCTTGTTGTACACACATTATGGGAGAGACACACATGATTTGGAATTTATTAGAATACTCTATGTGCTTCACTTATATCTTTTGAGCTAGACAATTTTGCTTTAGTGGTTCACTTGTATCTTTTTAGAGCACGGCGGTGGATTTATTTTGTAGAAATTATTGATCTCTCATGCTTCACTTATATTATTTTGAGAGTCTTTTAGAACAGCATGGTATTTGCTATGGTTATAAAATTGGTCCTAGAATGATGGGCATCCAAGTTGGGTATAATAAAAACTATCATAGAAAGTGCATTGAATACTATGATCAATTTGATGCTTGATAATTGTTTTGATATATAAAGGTGGTAATGTTAGAGTTATGTTAGTTTGGTAATTACGAAATTGAGAAATACTTGTGTTGAAGTTGGCAAGTCCCGTAGCATGCACGTATGGTAAAAGTTGTGTAACAAATTTGTTGCATGGGAGGCTCTTTTGAATGCCTTCCTTATGTGTGGAGGTCGGGATCGCGCGATGGTTAACTCCTACCAACCCTTCCCCTAGGAGCATGCGTAGTAGTAGTTTGCTTCGAGGGCTAATAAACTTTTGCAATAAGTATATGAGTTCTTTATGACTAATGTGAGTCCATGGATTATACACACTCACACCCTTCCACCATTGCTAGCCTCTCTTGTGCCACGCAACTTTCGCCGGTATCATAAACCCACCATTTACCTTCCTCAAAACAACCACCATACCTACCTATTATGGCATTTCCATAGCCATTCCGAGATATGTTGCCATGCAACTTTGCACCGTTCCACTTATTATGACACGCTCCAGCATTGTCATATTGCTTTTGCATGATCATGTAGTTGACATCATATTTGTGGCAAGGCCACCTTCATAACTCTTTCATACATGTCGCTCTTGATTCATTGCATATCCCGGTACACCGCCAGAGGCATTCACATAGAGCCATATTTTGTTCTAAGTATTGAGTTGTAATTCTTGAGTTGTAAATCAATAAAAGTGTGAGGATCTTCATTATTAGAGCATTGTCCCAAGTGAGGAAAGGATGATGGAGGCTATGATTCCCCCACAAGTCGGGAGGAGACTCCGGACTTTATAAAAATAAAAGAGGCCAAAGAAGCCCAAACAAAAAAAGAGGCCAAAGATGCCCACAAAAAAATGAGAGAAAAAGAGAGAAGGGACAATGTTACTATCCTTTTTCCACACTTGTGCTTGAAAGTAGCACCATGATCTTCATGATAGAGAGTCTCCTATGTTGTCACTTTCATATACTAGTGGTAATTTTTCATTATAGAACTTGGCTTGTATATTCCAATGATGGGCTTCCTCAAAATGCACTAGGTCTTCGTGAGCAAGAGAGTTGGATGCACATCCACTTAGTTTCTTTTGGTGAGCTTTCATACACTTATAGCTCTAGTGCATTCATTGCATGGCAATCGCTACTCACTCACATTGATATCTATTAATGGGCATCTCCATAGCCTGTTGATACGCCTAGTTGATGTGAGACTTGTTGGGGAACGCAGTAATTTCAAAAAAATTCCTATAGACACGCAAGATCATGGTGATGCATAGAAACGAGAGGGGAGAGTGTCGTCCACGTACCCTCGTAGACCGTAAGCGGAAGCATTATGACAACGTGGTTGATGTAGTCGTACGTCTTCACGATCGACCGATCCAAGTACCGAACGTACGGCACCTCCGTGATCTGCACACGTTCAGCTCGGTGACGTCCCACGAACTCACGATCCAGTAGAGCTTCGAGGGAGAGTTTCGTCAGCACGATGGTGTGATGACGGTGTTGATGAAGCTACCGACGCAGGGCTTCGCCTAAGCATAGCTACGATATGACCGAGGTGGATTATGGTGGAGGGGGGCACCGCACACGGCTAAAGATCAATGGTCAACTCGTGTGTCTCCATGGGGTGCCCCCTCCCCGTATATAAAGGAGTAGTGGAGGGGTAGGCCGCTGGCCAGGAGGAGGGCGCTCCAAGGGGAGTCCTACTCCCACCGGGAGTAGGATTCCTCCCCCTTCCAAGTTGGAGTAGGAGAGGTAGGAAAGAGGAGGGAGAGAAGAAGGAAAGGGGGGCCGGCCCCCTCACCCAATCCTGATTGGGCTTGGGGCGAGCGCCCCCTCCTAGGCTTCCTCCTCCTCTATTCCACTAAGGCCCAATAAGGCCCATACACTTACTGGGGGGTTCCGGTAACCTCCCGGTACTCCGGTAAAATCCCGATTTCACCCGGAACCATTTCGAAGTCCAAATATAGTTGTCCAATATATCAATCTTTATGTCACGACCATTTCGAGACTCCTCGTCATGTCCGTGTTCATATCCGGGACTCCGAACTACCTTCGGTACATCAAAACACATAAACTCATAATACCGATCGTCACTGAATGTTAAGCGTGCGGACCCTACGGGTTCGAGAACTATGTAGACATGACCGAGACACGTCTCCGGTCAATAACCAATAGCGGAACCTGGATGCTCATATTGGCTCCTACATACTCTATGAAGATCTTTATCGGTCAAACCGCATAACAACATACGTTGTTCCCTTTGTCATCGGTATGTTACTTGCCCGAGATTCGATCGTCGGTATCTCAATACCTAGCTCAATCTCGTTACCGCCAAGTCTCTTTACTCGTTCTGTAATACATCATCCCATAACTAACTCATTAATCACATTGCTTGCAAGGCTTATAGTGATGTGCATTACCGAGAGGGCCCAGAGATACCTCTCCGACAATTGGAGTGACAAATCCTAATCTCGATCTATGCCAACTCAACAAGTACCATCGGAAACACCTGTAGAGCAGCTTTATAATCACCCAGTTACGTTGTGACATTTGGTAGCACACAAAGTGGTCCTCCGGTAATCGGGAGTTGCATAATCTCATAGTCATAGGAACATGTATAAGTCATGAAGAAAGCAATAGTAGTAAACTAAAACGATCAAGTGCTAAGCTAACAGAATGGGTCAAGTCAATCACATCATTCTCCTAATGATATGATCCCGTTTATCAAATGACAACTCATGTCTATGGTTAGGAAACCTTAACCATCTTTGATCAACGAGCAAGTCAAGTAGAGGCATACTAGTGACACTTTATTGTCTATGTATTCACATATGTATTATGTTTCTGGTTAATACAATTCTAGCATGAATAATAAACATTTATCATGATATAAGGAAATAAATAATAACTTTATTATTGCCTCTAGGGCATATTTCCTTCAGTCTCTCACTTGCACTAGAGTCAATAATTTAGATTACATTGTAATGATTCTAACACCCATGAAGTCTTGGTGCTGATGTTGTTTTGCTCGTGAGAGAGGCTTAGTCAACAAGTCTGCAACATTCAGATCCGTATGTATCTGGCTAATCTCTATGTCTCCCACCTGGACTTGGTCATGGATGGAATTGAAGCGTCTCTTGATGTGCTTGGTTCTCTTGTGAAATCTGGATTCCTTTGCCAAGGCAATTGCACCAGTATTGTCACAAAAGATTTTCATTGGACCCGATGCACTAGGTATGACACCTGGATCAGATATGAGCTCCTTCATCCAGACTCCTTCATTTGCTGCTTCCGAAGCAGCTATGTACTCCGCTTCACACGTAGATCCTGCCACGACGCTTTGTTTAGAACTGCACCAACTGACAGCTCCACTGTTCAATATAAACACGTATCCGGGTTGTGATTTAGAATCGTCCGGATCAGTGCCAAAGCTTGCATCGACGTAACCATTTACGACGAGCTCTTTGTCACCTCCATAAACAAGAAACATATCCTTAGTCCTTTTCAGGTATTTCAGGATGTTCTTGACCGCTGTCCAGTGATCCACTCCTGGATTACTTTGGTACCTCCCTGCTAAACTAATAGCAAGGCACACATCAGGTCTGGTACACGGCATTGCATACATGATAGAGCCTATGGCTGAAGCATAGGGAACATTTTTCATTTTCTCTCTATCTTCTGCAGTGGTTGGGCATTGAGTCTGACTCAACTTCATACCTTGTAACACAGGCAAGAACCCTTTCTTTGCTTGATCCATTTTGTACTTTTTTTCAAAACTTTTTCAAGGTATGTGCTTTGTGAAAGTCCAATTAAGCGTCTTGATCTATCTCAATAGATCTTGATGCACAATATGTAAGCAACTTCACCGAGGTCTTTCATCGAAAAACTTTTATTCAAGTATCCCTTTATGCTATCCAGAAATTCTATATCATTTCCAATCAACAATATGTCATCAACATATAATATTAGAAAAGCTACAGAGCTCCCACTCACTTTCTTGTAAATACAGGCTTCTCCAAAAGTCTGTATAAAACCATAGGCTTTGATCACACTATCAAAACGTTTATTCCAACTCCGAGAGGCTTGCACCAGTCCATAAATGGATCGCTGGAGCTTGCACACTTTCTTAGCACCTTTTGGATCAAAAAAACCTTTTGGTTGCATCATATACAACTCTTCTTCCAGAAATCCATTCAGGAATGCAGTTTTGACGTCCATTTGTCAAATTTCATAATCATAAAATGCGGCAATTGCTAACATGATTCAGACAGACTTAAGCATCGCTACGGGTGAGAAAGTTTCATCATAGTCAACCCCTTGAACTTGTCAAAAACCTTTCGCAACAAGTCGAGCATTGTAGACAATAACATTACTGTCAGCGTTAGTCTTCTTCTTGAAGATCCATTTATTCTCGATGGCTTGCCGATCATCGGGCAAGTGAACCAAAGTCCACACTTTGTTCGCATACATGGATCCCATCTCAGATTTCATGGCCTCAAGCCATTTTGCGGAATCTGGGCTCATCATCGCTTCCTCATAGTTCGTAGGTTCGCCATGGTCAAGTAACATGACCTCCAGAATAGGATTACCGTACCACTCTGGTGCGGATCTTACTCTGGTTGACCTACGAGGTTCAGTAGTAACTTGATCTGAAGTTTCATGATCAATATCATTAGCTTCCTCACTAATTGGTGTAGGTGTTACAGGAACCGGTTTCTGTGATGAACTACTTTCCAATAAGGGAGCAGGTACAGTTACCTCATCAAGTTCTACTTTCCTCCCACTCACTTCTTTCGAGAGAAACACCTTCTCTAGAAAGGATCCATTCTTAGCAACGAATGTTTTGCCTTCGGATCTGTGATAGAAGGTGTACCCAACAGTCTCCTTTGGGTATCCAATGAAGACGCATTTCTCCTATTTGGGTTCGAGCTTATCAGGTTGAAGTTTTTTCACATAAGCATCGCAGCCCCAAACTTTAAGAAATGACAACTTTGGTTTCTTGCCAAACCATAGTTCATAAGGCGTCGTCTCAACGGATTTCGATGGTGCCCTATTTAACGTGAATGCAGCCGTGTCTAAAGCATAACCCCAAAGCGACAGCGATAAATCAGTAAGAGACATCATAGATCGCACCATATCTAATAAAGTATGATTACGATGTTCGGACACACCACTTCGTTGTGGTGTTCCGGGTGGCGTGAGTTGCGAAACTATTCTGTATTGTTTCAAATGTAGACCAAACTCGTAACTCAAATATTCTCCTCCACGATCAGATCGTAGAAACTTTTTTTTCGTGTTACGATGATTTTCGTCTTCACTCTGAAATTCTTTGAACTTTTCAAATGTTTCAGACTTATGTTTCATTAAGTAGATATACCCATATCTGCTTAAATCATCTGTGAAGGTGAGAAAATAACGATACCCCCGCGAGCCTCGATATTCATTGGACCACATACATCAGTATGTATGATTTCCAACAAATCTGTTGCTCGCTCCATTGTTCCGGAGAACGGCGTTTTAGTCATCTTGCCCATAAGGCATGGTTCGCAAGTACCAAGTGATTCCAGAAGTCCATCAGTATGGAGTTTCTTCATGCGTTTTACACCAATATGACCTAAACGGCAGTGCCACAAATAAGTTGCACTATCATTATCAACTCTGCATCTTTTGTCTTCAACATTATGAATATGTGTATCACTACTATCGAGATTCAAGATAAATAGACCACTCTTTAAGGGTGCATGACCATAAAAGATATTACTCATAAAAATAGAACAACCATTATTCTCGGATTTAAATGAATAACCGTCTCGCATCAAACAAGATCCAGATATAATGTTCATGCTTAACGCTGGCACCAAATAACAATTATTCAGGTCTAAAACTAATCCCGAAGGTAGATGTAGAGGTAGCGTGCCGACGGCGATCACATCGACTTTGGAACCATTTCCCACGCGCATTGTCACCTCGTCCTTAGCCAATCTTCGCTCAATCCGTAGTCCCTGTTTCGAGTTGCAAATATTAGCAATAGAACCAGTATCAAATACCCAGGTGCTAGTGCGAGCTCTAGTAAGGTACACATCAATAACATGTATATCACATATACCTTTGTTCACCTTGCCATCCTTCTTATCCGCCAAATAACAATGTTGAGGATATAGACCTGGGGGTCACCCGCCAGGAGGGCCGGGTTACTCCAAGGATCATTACCAGAAGCCCGGAGCTAAGTTTCAGGATAATGGGCCAGAGATGGGCTGAGACCCGGATATGGCTTAAAGCCCGTAGTTACAATCATTGCTATAGTAGACTTGTAGTGTAAGGCAAGTATTGTTTTAGAGTCCGAGCCGGACACTCTTATGAGCCGGCCGGGACGCTAAGGGCTGCTGGGCGTCAGCCTCCCTATATAAAGGGACGACCCGACAGCGGTTTTGGGGCGACAACAATCTCTCCGAGAGCCGGGATAGCTGTTTAGCTCCCTGGCGATCGTAACCCTAATCAATAACACCTCGAACTGGACGTAGGCTTTTACCTTCACCGTAAGGGGCCGAACCAGTATAACCCTCGTGTTCCTTGTCCCGCATAACCTCTTCAAGCTTCCTAGTTGCGATGGCTCCACGACTAAGTCCTAGCCCAAGGACATCTGCCGTGACAATTCCACGACAGTTGGCGCCCACCGTGGGGCAAGCGCACGGTGGATTTGAGTTCTTGAAGGGCAGCTTCGAAGGGCTCAAGGGATACGCTGTGGGCCGGATGACCAAGAGTCGTCGCGGCAGGCTCTACATCGACGACGCGGACTGGGGCCCCGACGCCGGCTCAGTGGAGTACGGGTACCGGGTCCCCTTTGGCGGAATTCATGTCTTCATTGGCAAGGTTGGTGAGCCGGGCCCCGAGCCGGGTCTCTGCGCCGATCTCATCGAAACGGCTCAGCGCGCACGATCCGCCCGGGCCCGGCCTGCCTTAAAACGCGCTTTTGTGGGATGCATCCATGGAAGGCCCTCCGATCCATCTGGGTCTGGGGATGAGGCGGCCGCCGGCTCTGACGGCGAGTTGGCCGCTGATGAGTCAAACTCGTTGTACCAACTTCAAGATGGCAGGCTCATGAGTTATTCCGATGGCAACAGTATTCCGGACCCTTTTGAGCCGCCAAGTCAGGTCGGAGTTTTTATGGCTGGTGCGCAGCCTGTTCAGAACCCCGCTACCGGATCAGAAAACCCGGAGCCTTCCCCGGCTCAGGTGCTGATGGATCTCACAGATAAGATGACGACCCTGTTAACTGCCACGGTTGACCCGGCAGATCAAGCCCAGCATGACGCGGAGGTGGCACAGTTAAAATTGGATCTGAGGAAAGCAAAAGAGGATCTTGCAGCAGAAGGGATCAGGCTGGCGGCGGAGCGGGCGGCTCTCGACGCCCGGACTCAGTTGATTCAGGCGCAGTCCTTCCAACTCACGATGGATCAGAACGCGGCCAACGAGGTCATGAGAAGGAGGCATCAGAAGGCCCAGTCTCGACTCCCGCCGGTTTACGATCCGCGCAATCTATTCAACACGCCGGGTGCGGGATCCAGTAACCCACCAGGGGTCATTGCGCCCGGGTCGGGACCCCTTATTCAGCCACTAGTAATGGGGCCTCCCCAGGCGCCCCCTGCCCCGCCTCAGTATGTGCCAATACCCCCGGGTCATTACGATAACCCGCTGGAGAACATGGTAGCTGCGGCAGCACGACTGGCGGCTCTTCCCGTTGACGGCAATTCTCCGGCAGCCGTGGAAACCCGCCGGGTCAGGGAACTCCTACAGACGGCCCTAGCGCAGCAAGAGGCGTACTCCTACAGCCGGGACAGGATCCACTCAACTCCTCGCCCAGGCCAGAGCCCGAGTTACAGCCGGCACATGGTCTCGGCGACCGGCTCAAGTAATGTCCGACGCCATGACCCACCCCCTGGCCATGGCCCGGCTCATGTTGGAACCTTCTACGCCGCAGACCAAGCACGGCAAGAGGCGGAGCAGGTGCCGCAATTGACGGCTTATCAGACCCCCCCGGCTTATCCAACGGCGTCCGTTGATGTGGGTATTTCTACCAGGACCGGGGGTGTCCCTTGTTTGGTGTCGGCCATCCGTAATGAACGTCTACCTAAGGATTTCAAGGGCCCTAGGAAGGTGCCTAACTATACAGCTGACTTACAGCCTGCGGCCTGGATTGAGAGTTATGAGATGGCTATGGAACTGCTAGAGGTCAGCGAGGCGGCCATGGCCAAATATTTCACCATGATGTTAGATGGAACTGCCCGCACTTGGTTAAAAGGGCTGCCACCGAACTCCATTGGGTCTTGGACTGAGCTGAAGGCCCGGTTCATTCAAAACTTCAAGGATACCTGTAGGCAGTCTATGTCAATTGTGGATTTGACTAACTGTAAGCAGCAGGAGGGTGAGTCCACGACCCATTGGGTTCGCCGGGTCAAGGAGATCATACATTCATCAGATAAGATGGACGCCGGCTCTGCAGTCTTGATGTTAGAACAGAACTGTCGTTTTGTGCCCCTAAAGATGAAGCTTGGGCGGCTTAAACGTGACTGCACAGATATGGGTACACTAACGGCGGCTCTTGTCAAATACGCTGATTCCGATGGTACCAAGGATCCCCCTTCAGACGATGAAAGGACAGGGAAGGGAAAGAAGAACGACAATGGCAAGGGCCCTCAGTTTAACCCGGGGAATCAAGGAGGAGGCAAGCGCAAGGCCGATGGCAGCCTGGAGTTCGTGGCCAACACCCAAGGCAACAACCAGCGACGCAAGGGGAGGCCCCCTCCCCGAGGCGGCGGGTCAGGACCTTCTCTGGAGCAGCTGTTGAATGAACCTTGTCCGAGACACGGCTCTAGAGAGAAGCCAGCGACTCATCTGTGGAAGGATTGTGCTATCATGAAGGCCTTTAAAAACTACAATGGCCCGGGCGGCGGCCCAGGCGCAGGCGGCTCCAGCGCTGGCGGCTTTCATGGCCCGGGTGGCGGGTCAAATTCCGGTCCTCAGAACGGTCAAGGGGGCTTCAATCAACAGTCTGGTCAGGGTCATCAACAGCAACAGGGGGGCTATCAGACCAACCCGAAGCAACTTAGCGGTGGACAGTATCACGTGTTCACCACTAGTCTGTGCAAACAAGACGAGAAGCTTCACAAGAGGGCTGTTAATGCTGTTGAGCCGGCGGTTCCACGCTACTTACGGTGGTCGGAGCAGCCCATAGTGTGGAGTAGGGAGGATCACCCTCCCCGGGTGGATAACCCGGGCCACCTGGCCTTAGTAGTGGCTCCTCAGGTGGGAGGCTATAAGTTCACAAAGGTACTCATGGATGGAGGCAGCAGCATCAACATCCTCTATTATGAGACTTTCCGTCATATGGGGCTAGTTGATAAGAACCTCAGCCAGTCAAATACTATCTTCCATGGTGTGGTACCCGGTAAGTCGGCTTATCCAGTCGGCAAGATCGAATTGGAAGTGGCTTTTGGTGATGAAAACAACTACAGGGTGGAGAAGTTGACCTTTGAGGTGGTCAAGATAAGAAGTCCATACCATGCTATATTCGGACGGCCGGCTTACGCCAAGTTCATGGCACGGCCGTGTTATGTGTACTTACAGCTCAAGATGCCGGGTCACAATGGGACCATTACAGTTCACGGCAGCCGGAAAGTGGCTCTGGAGTGTGAGGAAGGTGACGCGGCTTATGCAGAGTCTGTTTGTGCCACAGAAGAGTTGAAATTTTATATAAGACAATGTTGACCCAACAGATATGACCTCTCTGAAAAAGCCAACCACGGAGAATGAATCAGCAATGAAGTTTAAATCAGCCGATGAGACTAAACTTGTTGATTTTGTTCCAGGTGACTCGTCTCAGCAGTTCAGCATCAGTGCAAATCTGGACCCGAAATAGGAAGGCGCGCTCATCGAGTTCATCCGTGAGAATAGGGACATATTTGCATGGAAACCTTCTGACATGCCAGGTGTACCTAGAGAACTCGCTGAGCACACTCTCAATGTGGATCCAAAATTTAAGCCGGTCAGACAATTCCTTCGACGGTTTAACGAAGAGAGGCGGAAGGCTATTGGTGAAGAAGTGGCCCGGCTTTTGGCGGCCGGGTTCATTGTTGAGGTTTTTCACCCAGAGTGGTTGGCTAACCCGGTGCTCGTACTTAAAAAGAACGGCACCTGGCGGATGTGTGTGGACTACACGGACTTGAACAAGGCGTGTCCGGCTGATCCTTTTGCTCTCCCCCGTATCGATCAAATCATTGACGCCACGGCAGGTTGTGCACGCTTAAGTTTCTTGGATGCTTATTCCGGGTATCATCAGATTAAGATGGCAGTTAAGGACCAGGAGAAGACGGCGTTCATCACTCCCTTTGGAGCCTTCTGCTATGTGTCTATGCCCTTTGGACTCAAGTGTGCACAGGCGACTTACCAGCGTTGTGTGCAGAATTGCCTTCATAAGCAGATCGGGCGCAATGTTCACGCTTACGTGGACGACATTGTGGTTAAATCCATCAAGGAGGAAACCCTGATAGATGACTTAAGGGAAACCTTCGACAATCTCCGGGTCTATAAGATGATGCTTAACCCGGCCAAATGTGTTTTTGGTGTTCCTGCAGGCAAACTATTGGGCTTCTTGGTTTCTGACAGGGGCATTGAGGCTAACCCAGAGAAGATCAAAGCTATCACTTCTCTAGCTAAGCCGGCATGTATAAATGACGTTCAGCGTTTGGCGGGTCGCATCGCTGCGTTAAGCCGGTTTATAAGCCGTTTGGGTGAGAAGGCTATGCCCTTATATCAATTGATGAAGAAAACTGATAACTTTGTCTGGAATGATGCAGCTAATACCGCCTTCGAGGATTTGAAAAAGCAACTGGCAGAGCCCCCCGTCCTTGCTGCTCCGGTTGATAAGGAGCCCTTGCTACTGTATGTAGCGGCAAACGCACGAGCCGTCAGCGTGGCTATTGTGGTGGAGCGCAAGGAGATGGGTAAGGAGCATCCGGTTCAGCGGCCGGTTTATTATGTCAGTGAGGTGCTCATTGAGTCCAAGCAGCGGTATCCGCATTGGCAGAAGCTCGTATATGGGGTGTTTATGGCGAGCCGGAAGCTTAAGCATTACTTTCAAGGTCATCCCATCACTGTGGTCAGTTCCGCCCCTCTCGGTGATATTATCCAGAACAGAGAGGCTACAGGAAGAATTGCTAAGTGGGCTATCGAACTTGGACCTCATGACCTCAAATATGTGCCACGCACTGCTGTTAAGTCTCAGGCCTTGATAGATTTCATCAATGATTGGACAGAGTCACAAGTACCCGAGCAAAAGCCGGATAACACTTATTGGACTATTCACTTTGATGGGTCCAGGCAGCTGGAGGGCTCAGGGGCTGGTGTGGTCTTGGCTTCCCCTAAAGGTGACAAGTTCCATTATGTGCTACGGTTGATGTTTCCTTGCACTAATAATGCGGCTGAGTACGAGGCTTTGCTCCACGGTCTTCGGGTGGCTAAGGAGATGAGCTTAAGCCGGCTGAGGTGTTTTGGTGACTCAGACTTGGTGGCTCAACAAGTATCAGGCACCTGGGATTCTAAGGATCCTCTAATGGCGGCTTATCGCCGCGAGGTTGATGCCATTGCCGGGCACTTTCAGGGATATCAAGTGGAGCACATTGACCGCAGGAAGAATGAGGCGGCTGATGCTTTAAGCCGGCTCGGCTCTCAGCGAAAGCCGGTGCCGCCTAACACTTTCCTGGATGTCCTATATAACCCTTCGGTTAAGTTGCCTACAGAGGAGGACTTGGCTATCCCTAACCCGGAGGCACGACTGGTGGCGGCTCTTCATATCATACCAGACTGGACAATGCCATATCTGGCTTATATAACCCGGGGAGAGTTGCCTGAGGATGAAATTCTAGCCAGGCAAATAACCCGGCGGGCTAAGTCAATGATTGTTATCGATGGCGAGTTGCATCATCGCAGTGCTTCAGGGGCATTCCAGCGTTGTATCTCCCCTGAGGAAGGTCAAGAGATCTTGCGCGAGATCCATGAAGGGGATTGTGGCCATCATGCCGGTTCAAAGTCTCTTGTGGCCAAGGCTTTCCGTCATGGTTTTTATTGGCTGACGGCTCACGCTGATGCAGAGGACTTGGTCAGTAAATGTGATGGCTGCCAAAGGTTCTCCCGACGGGCTCATGTGCCGGCTCAGGAATTGAGGATGATCCCGATCACTTGGCCCTTTGCGGTCTGGGGGCTTGATATGGTCGGGCCTTTTAAACGGTCCAAGGATAAGAAGACCCACCTCTTGGTGGCAGTGGACAAATTCACAAAGTGGGTGGAAGCTGAGCCAGTTAGCAAGTGTGATGCAGCCACGGCGGTTCAATTTATGAAAAAGGTGATCTTCCGCTTCGGCTTTCCACACAGCATCATAACAGACAATGGCACTAATCTGTCCAAAGGCGCTATGGAGGAGTTTTGTCAAAGAGAGCATATCCGGCTTGATGTCTCTTCAGTGGCACACCCCCAATCCAATGGTCAACCTGAGAGAGCTAACCAGGAGATTCTGAAGGGCATTAAACCCCGGCTCTTGGTCCCTTTGCAACGGACGCCAGGTTGTTGGGTGGAGGAGTTGCCCTCCGTTTTATGGAGCATCAACACTACTCCTAACAGGTCTACAGGCTTCACGCCTTTCTTCATGGTTTATGGAGCAGAAGCAGTTCTCCCCAGCGACATCCGTCATGATTCACCTCGTGTGGCGGCTTATGTTGAGACGGATAGTGAACAGGCGCGCCAAGATGCTCTGGACTTGCTGGACGAACAGCGTGATGTGGCAGCCGCCCGTTCAGCGATTTACCAACAAGACCTGCGCCGTTATCATAGCCGCCGGGTCAAATCCCGGGTCTTCCAGGAGGGCGACCTGGTGCTCCGGCTCATCCAGGATCAAACAGATGCACACAAGTTATCCCCACCTTGGGAAGGGCCTTTTGTGGTCAGTAAGAACTTGCACAACGGGTCATATTACCTCATTGATATCCGGGAGCAGAAGGACTCGCGTAAATCTGAGGAGGAGACCCGTCGGCCGTGGAACATAGCTCAGCTTCGGCCTTACTACACTTGAGCTTCCGACTCTTGTGATGTACATATTTATCTCAGCCATGTATATATTATGATAAAGCAATAAAGCAGGACCTCTGTCCTTTGCTCTCTTCCAAAAATGTGTGTTGTTACATGCTGACTTACAGAAGATCCGGCTTATGATTATCTTCGAATCTAGCTGTAAGCAGTAAAATCGCTTGGGGGCTTCCTGTTCACACATGGGTCGTATTCGAACCAAAGAGAACATAGCTGTCGATACCCATTTGATTGGCAAAGTGCCGAGCTCATTGGGAAGTTGCCTCTGGTCATATTTGAATCATAGTGTAACCCCTCTGAGAACCGACGTGGATCGTATTCGAATCAGCGTCGTTAAACAAATTTTCAGAATCACTTGGGGGCTTCCTGTTCAAACATGGGTCGTATTCGAACCAAAGAGAACATAGCTGTCGATACCCTCTTGATTGGCATCGCCAAACCCACTGGGGGCTATATGATCGTATCCGAATCTTAGCTTAACCCCTTTGGACCGAGTTTCTGGTCGTATTTGAACCGGAAGCCCTTAAGTTTTTATATTTTACCACAACTTGCCTTGATCATGTCAAAGTATGTACTGTCGGGTTTCACTTGCCGGCTTAATTTTGGTTTATCTTGTTAGTTGAGCATCATGGATGTCATCAAGACAAATAAATTCGAGTTAAGGTACCAACCGTGCTACCCGGGTTATTTAACCCGGAAGCATGCTTACAGGCTGTTAAGTGTGTCATCACAGCTATGCTCGAGTATAGTTAAGGACCAATCTTTTTTGGTTCGTATCCCGGGTTATCCATCTCAAACACCTGATTCTCAGGGCGGTAAGCCGCCTTGCGACTTGTAATTTGCCTTTCTATGCAGATATTTGAAGGCACTTTTTAAGGTTGAGAAGGACAAAGGGATAATTACGACCCGGAGGAGCATCAAAAGAATGACTTCAAAGGATTTCAGCATTCATTACGTGCACGATGGCACGGCAGAGATAAATTGTTGCACCTACTCTATTACAAAAGTCTTTCACAGTTTCAAGGATGGGGCGTTGTTTGGTGAGCCGCTAGCCGGTTTATGACGCCTGCTGAGTTGAAGTCCCCGGCTCATCTTCTGCTTCGGCTGATCCCAAGGCTTCGAAGGTCGACGACTTCCAGTTGATGCCGCTGAGAGCTTCGAACTGAGCTTCTTCGTCAATTAACCCGGCCGGGTTAATCTCCGGGGCGAAGGTGTGCTGGCGAGCCAGGGGAATCAGATTGATAGCTTCATAGCGAGGGGTTGGAATCCTCTGATTCTCCGCGTTGTATCCCGGCTGATACTTGGTTAAATCGGGGTCATTCCCGATGATGGTGGCCACCGGGCGCACAGCCTTCACACAAGCCGCGAAGTCCTTCTGGTCGAACGCTGAGCCGTCTTCTTTCAGGCTGGGGTAACCCAGGGCGATATCTGCCGGGTCTAGCTCCGGCAAGAAGGCTTTGGCCCGGCTCAGTGCGGCGATTGCTCCGGATCTCGCGGATGCTCGTCGTAGCTCCTGGATCCGCTGCGGCAGAACTGCGAGCCGGCGCAGGACTTCGGCCAGATGAGTCGGCACTTCGTTTGACAGGGCCACCACAGCTAAAGCCCGCTGTGACCCGGTGTAGAGCTGTTCCACCAGGGTGTACACGGCCTTTAACTTGGTGACCACGCTCTGGTTCAAGTTGGTGCTTCTGGAACCTGTTTAACAACATCAGATGACCCGGTGATAAGGATGATTTAAGAGATGTAAACATTCCGACTTGAATGAAAGCCGGTGAGGCAACTTACCGAAGATGGCAGCTACCATTTGGGACACTTGGCGCTTTAGACCGGAGAGCTCAGCGGTCTTCTCAGTGAGGGCCTTCTCCGCCTGTTCTGCCCGGGTCACCAGTGCAGCTTTCTCCTCAGCCCAGGCCTTCCGCCCAGCGTCGAATTCAGTCTTCAATTTCTCCTGAGCGGCGATGCTGGAGACAAACTTGGCATTTGCCTTCCGGGTCTCCATCTCTTGTGCCTTCAGCCGGCTCTTGAGATCCGCCAGGTCCAACTCTAATTTCTTGCCAACAGCCTACATATATTTCCGGGTTATTAACAGTCATTCTATAAAGTCCCAAGCGCTTTCCAAGCAAAGACACTTGGCACTTGGGGGCTAATGCATATTGAACGTATCTATCTATGTACGGCCGGCTCAGTCCAGTAAGCCGGAATCTAAAGTCTACAACATATTCAAGTATAAGTCCTAGACTTGGGGGCTAGAATGGCAAGGATCACTATGCGGAAAGTAAGAGAACAGTAGAAGGTTACCTCAGATTTTTGTTGGATCTGGTTGACCATGGCGATCTCGGCGTCCCGGCTCTTGTGAACCTGGCTGATGTAGCCTGAGACGAGTTCTCCAATACTTAAGTCGGTGTAGCTGGAGAGATCCAGATTCACCCGGTGGGGTTGCAGCAACTCCCCCCTCGCGGAGCATTTGGCCAGCGCGGTCGGCCTCCCCGGCTCAACAAACTCCGTCCGGGTAATTACCACGTCTGGGTCGTTAGCTGGTGGGGCTGTGCCGGAGGCCTCCGGGTTAGCTAACGCTTCGGTCGTTATCTTGGTGGTCGGGGCAGGGGCTTCAGGCGCCGTATCCATGGGAATGGTGGCTTCAGGGGCGGAGGCGACTGGCGGCTCTTGAGCCGTCGTCTCCGGCTCAGGCAAGTCGGGCACTCCGGCTGACCTGGTCTTCTTTACTCTTTTGGTGAGCTTTGCCTAGGCACTGAAAAGGCAGAAGTGTTAGGCATACAAAGGGTAAGGACAGACAGATAATGTAAGGAGATTGTTATTACCCGGGGGCAGTCTTGAAGGCCGGCAGACTTGACTGCATGGAGTCACCCGAGGAGGGGGAGGTCTCCTGGTAATTGGAGTCAGAGGAGTTGAGTGGCTGACGGATGACACCCGCCAACGGATGAAAAGGGTACAGGTGAGAAAAAACCTCAGTGCGGCGTTTCCTCGTTGCGTCGGGTAGCCCAGTGGAGAGGTCGGTGTCCTTGCGGGCCCGGGTGTGACGCCGGCTCTCGTGAACCTGCTGCTTCAAAAGAAATTGAGGATCTCGGTGAGCTAATCGATGGGAAAAGCTTACTTTCCGGGTTACCCTTCGGACTTTCAGCTGCGGTAAAGGCTCCGAGCCGGAGGAAAGTGATGTTACCTCTTCGACCACCGGGTTACTGGCGCCGGTGTCATCCTGTCAATAAGCAAGTGTTGATAAGGCGGACAGCATCAGACAACATATACTGCAAGAATTTGAAAGATTTAAGGGTTACCTCTGACTCGGAGCTATCGCTTAATTGCAGCAACTCCGAAGCAGTGGGTCTGTTTCCCTTTTTGCGAGGGGCGGCTCTCTTGGCGGCTTTCTTCGCCTTCCTGGCCTTCTTGGCCGCCTCGTGGTCATACTTGACCCGCCAGAATTTATCATCAGCCTGAGAAATACAGTAATGAGTTCTTAGTAAGATGACAGGTAAAACAAATGGAAAGGTTAAAGTCAGCGGCTTACCGCTGGGGCTGGATTGGTCTTGCAGAACGGGGCTAGCCCGGTTCTTCCACAGTCTGCCAGGCTCTCGTTTAAAAGAGCCTTGGTCTCTTCTTCAGCAACGTCTTCTGGAAGATCATTGCGACTGTGCCTCTGCGGGTCATCCTTTCGCCCGGTGTACTCACACATTAAGCCGGGGCGGCGGCTCAATGGGATCACCCGCCATGAGATCCAGACCCGGACCAGGTCAATTCCGTTCAGACCATTGCCTAGCAGGGCTTTGATCTTGTTGATCGTTGGAAGCAGAGGCTGGCGTTCTGCGGCAGTCAGCTTGTCGAATAATGGATGAGTTGGCTCCAGGCGCGTTGGGCGAAAGCCGGGCAGCGGGCTCTCATCAGCCGGGGACGTGTCTTGGCAGTAGAACCAAGTCATGTTCCAGTCCTTGGGGTGACTTGGCGGTTCTGCGTAAGGGAACAGACAATCCCTGCGCCGTTGGATGGAGATGCCGCCTAACTCTAGACTTGGACCGTTTGCGCACTCGGTTTGGCGGTTCAAATAGAACAGCTCTCTGAAGAGCAGCAGACTCGGCTCTTCTCCAAGGTATACTTCACAAAAAACTTGGAAGTTGCATATGTTGGATATGGAATTGGGTCCTATATCCTGAGGCCGAAGATCAAAGGAGTTGAGCACGTCCCGGAAGAATTTTGAGCCGGGCGGTGCGAAGCCCCGGCTCATATGGTCGGCAAAGATCACTACCTCCCCGTCTCTCGGCTGTGGCCTTTCTTCGGACGGGTCAGGGGCACGGTAGGACATCACTTCCTTCTTAGGCAGATATCCGGACTTAACGAAGTTGGCCAGGGTCTCTTCGGTGACGCTGGATTTCATCCAGTTGCAAGTGATGGGAGCCTTGGGAGGCATGGTGACGGTTGGTGGTCTACGAGGAAGAGAAAAGTGTCCGGGTTAATTATAAGCCGGAGTTTATCATTCAAGTTACAATGACGGCTTATGAAAGGGACTAATGGTATGTATTGATACGGTGGGTTATCTAAGCCGTCGGGGCTTTCAGGATAAGTTGGTTGTCTACGGCTTACTGCGGTTAAGTCGAAGATACTACAGAGCATGACTCTCTTTAAACCGGAAAGTTCTACGGTGCGTGTTTTCTCTAAGTCGGAAATATAAGCCGCCAAGATTCAAGGACTGCAGTTTTTACTAAGTCTGGTAAACAGATTTCACATATTACAGTAACTTTTTTGGATCAAAGTAGTCGGAGCAGAGAAAGTTTTCTAGACCTAAAAAACAGAGGCAGGGGAAGTTTTTGAGGTTGAACACAGTTCTTATGCAGTAAAAAGAAGGTTTCTTACAGATGAAATGGGTCTCAAACCTCTACCGCAGTGGTTCTACGCGAGGTTAAGGATCAACCAACTACGGTGGCAACAAGAACTACCGGGTTTGTGGGCAATGGTGACGAACACGAAGAACTGAAGGAACCCTACTGCAGATCTATTCTAGCAAGGCAGAGAAGACTCACCGGAGTTGAGGAAGAGAGGAGGTCGTCGGCGTTATCTGGTCCGGGTCAGGGTGATGCAGCAGCCGGGTCAATGAAGATCAGGGGCGCGACGGCGACGGCGGCGGCAGAAGCTCGGGCAGAGGAACGACAACGCAAGGAAGAAGAAGGAGAGTGTGAGAAGAGAGTGCCGGGCCGGCCTATTTATAAGGTGAGTCATAAGTGGGCGCGGGATTTGAGGAGGCCACGGCGTGGTTATCTCCCCCTCACGGCGCCTCGATTCTCGGAAGGACAGTAAAAGCAAAGATCCGTTGCGGATCTGGCGGAGTAAAAAACGGACTTAATGGAGGATGACGTCACGGCGGATTACCCGGAGTCCAGAGGATGACGTCACTCCGGGTTATGACCTTCACATGAATGATAAGCCGGAGATTTTTTCTGACTGCGGAGCTGAAGATTGACACGAGTCGGCCCAAGTCAATCTGGGGCCTAATGTTGAGGATATAGACCTGGGGGTCACCCCCCAGGAGGGCCGGGTTACTCCAAGGATCATTACCAGAAGCCCGGAGCTAAGTTTCAGGATAATGGGCCAGAGATGGGCTGAGACCCGGATATGGCTTAAAGCCCGTAGTTACAATCATTGCTATAGTAGACTTGTAGTGTAAGGCAAGTATTGTTTTAGAGTCCGAGCCGGACACTCTTATGAGCCGGCCGGGACTCTAAGGGCTGCTGGGCGTCAGCCTCTCTATATAAAGGGACGACCCGGCAGCGGTTTGGGGGCGACAACAATCTCTCCGAGAGCCGGGATAGCTGTTTAGCTCCCTGGCGATCGTAACCCTAATCAATAACACCTCGAACTGGACGTAGGCTTTTACCTTCACCGTAAGGGACCGAACCAGTATAAACCCTCGTGTTCCTTGTCCCGCATAACCCCTTCAAGCTTCCTAGTTGCGATGGCTCCACGACTAAGTCCTAGCCCAAGGACATCTGCCGTGACAATTCCACGACACAGGTGCTAGTGCGAGCTCTAGTAAGGTACACATCAATAACATGTATATCACATATACCTTTGTTCACCTTGCCATCCTTCTTATCCGCCAAATACTTGGGACAGTTCCGCTTCCAGTGACCAGTCCCTTTGCAGTAGAAGCACTCAGTCTCAGGCTTAGGTCCAGATTTAGGTTTCTTCTCTTGAGCAGCAACTTGTTTGTTGTTCTTCTTGAAGTTCCCCTTCTTCTTCCCTTTACCCTTTTTCTTGAAACTGGTGGTCTTATTGACCATCAACACTTGATGCTCCTTCTTGATTTCTACCTCCGCAGCCTTTAGCATTGCGAAGAGCTCGGGAATTGTCTTGTTCATCCCTTGCATATTATAGTTCATCACGAAGCTCTTGTAGCTTGATGGCAGTGATTGAAGAATTCTGTCAATGACACTATCATCAGGAAGATTAACTCCCAGTTGAATCAAGTGATTGCAATACCCAGACATTCTGAGTATATGTTCACTGACAGAACTATTCTCCTCCATCTTGCAGCTATAGAACTTATTGGAGACTTCATATCTCTCAATCCTGGCATTTGCTTGAAATATTAACTTCAACTCCTGGAACATCTCATATGCTCCATGACGTTCAAAACGTCGTTGAAGTCCCGGTTCTAAGCCGTAAAGCATGGCACACTGAACTATCGAGTAGTCATCAACACGCGACTACCAGGCATTCACAATGTCTGCAGTTGCCGGCGCGGGTGGTACACCTAGCGGTGCTTCCAGGACGTAATTCTTCTGTGCAGCAATGAGGATAATCCTCAAGTTACGGACCCAGTCCGTGTAATTGCTACCATCATCTTTCAACTTAGCTTTCTCAAGGAACGCATTAAAATTCAACGGAACAACAGCATGGGCCATCTATCTACAACAACATAGACAAGCAAAATACTATCAGGTACTAAGTTCATGATAAATTTCAGTTCAATTAATCATATTACTAAAGAACTCCCACTTAGATAGACATCTCTCTAATCATCTAAGTGATCACGTGATCCAAATCAACTAAACCAAAACCGATCATCACGTGAGATGGAGTACTTTTCAATGGTGAACATCACTATGTTGATCATATCTACTATATGATTCACGCTCGACCTTTCGGTCCGAGTGTTCCGAGGCCATATCTGCATATGCTAGGCTCGTCAAGTTTAACCCGAGTATTTTTGCGTGTGCAAAACTGGCTTGCACCCGTTGTATGTGAACATTGAGCTTATCACACCCGATCATCACGTGGTGTCTCGGCACGACGAACTTTTGCAACGGTGCATACTCAGGGAGAACACTAATACCTTGAAATTTAGTGAGAGATCATCTTATAATGCTACCGTCAATCAAAGCAAAATAAGATGCATAAAAGATAAACATCACATGCAATCAATATAAGTGATATGATATGGCCATCATCATCTTGTGCCTTTGATCTCCATCTTCAAAGCACCGTCATGATCACCATCGTCACCGGCACGACACCTTGATCTTCATCGTAGCATCGTTGTCGTCTCGCCAACTATTGCTTCTACGACTATCGCTACCGCTTAGTGATAAAGTAAAGCAATTACAGGGCGATTGCATTGCATACAATAAAGCGACAACCATATGGCTCCTGCCAGTTGCCGATAACTTTGTTACAAAACATGATCATCTCATACAATAAAATTTAGCATCATGTCTTGACCATATCACATCACAACATGCCCTGCAAAAACAAGTTAGATGTCCTCTACTTTGTTGTTGCAAGTTTTACGTGGCCGCTATGGGCTGAGCAAGAACCGTTCTTACCTACGCATCAAAACCACAACGATATTTCATCAAGTTAGTGCTGTTTTAACCTTCTCAAGGACCGGGCGTAGCCACACTCGGTTCAACTAAAGTTGGAGAAACTGACACCCGCTAGCCACCTATGTGCAAAGCACGTCGGTAGAACCAGTCTCGCGTAAACATACGCGTAATGTTGGTCCAGGCCGCTTCATCCAACAATACCGTCGAACCAAAGTATGACATGCTGGTAAGCAGTATGACTTGTATCGCCCACAACTCACTTGTGTTCTACTCGTGCATATAACATCTACGCATAAACCTGCTCTGATACCACTGTTGGGGAACGCAGTAATTACAAAAAATTCCTACGGACACGCAAGATCATGGTGATGCATATCAACGAGAGGGGAGAGTGTCATCCACGTACCCTCGTAGATTGTAAGCGGAAGCGTTATGACAACGCGGTTGATGTAGTCGTACGTCTTCACAATCAACCGATCCAAGTACTGAACGTACGACACCTCCGCGGTCTGCACACGTTCAGCTCGGTGACGTCCCACGAACTCATGATCCAGTAGAGCTTCGAGGGAGATTTTCGTCAGCACGACGGCGTGATGACGGTATTGATGACGCTACCGACGCAAGGCTTCGCCTAAGCACCGCTACGATATGACCGAGGTGGATTATGGTGGAGGGGGCACCGCACACGGCTAAAGATCAATGATCAACTTGTGTGTCTCCATGGGGTGCCCCCTCCTTGTATATAAAGGAGTAGAGGAGGGGGAGGCCACCGGCCAGGAGGAGGGCGCGCCAAGGGGAGTCCTACTCGCACCGGGAGTAGGATTCCTTCCCCTTCCAACTTGGAGTAGGAGAGGTAGGAAAGAGGAGGGAGAGAAGAAGGAAAGGGGGGCGACCCCCTCACCCAATTCAGATTGGGCTTGGGGGGGCGCCCCCTCTTAGGCTTCCTCCTCCTCTATTCCACTAAGGCCCAATAAGGCCCATACACTTACCGGGGGGTTCCGGTAACCTCCCGGTACTCCGGTAAAATCCCGATTTCACCCGGAACCATTCCGAAGTCCAAATATAGTTGTCCAATATATCGATCTTTATGTCTCAACCATTTCGAGACTCCTCGTCATGTCCGTGATCATATTCGGGACTCCGAACTACCTTCGGTACATCAAAACACATAAACTCATAATACCGATCGTCATCGAACGTTAAGCGTGCGGACCCTACGGGTTCGAGAACTATTTAGACATGGCCGAGACACGTCTCCGGTCAATAACCAATAGCGGAACCTGGATGCTCATATTGGCTCCTACATATTCTACGAAGATCTTTATCGGTCAAACCGCATAACAACATACGTTGTTCCCTTTGTCATCGGTATGTTACTTGCCCGAGATTCGATCGTCGGTATCTCAATACCAAGCTCAATCTCATTACCGGCAAGTCTCTTTACTCGTTATGTAATACATCATCCCGTAACTAACTCATTAGTCACATTGCTTGCAAGGCTTATAGTGATGTGCATTACCGAGAGGGCCTAGAGATACCTCTCCGATAATCAGAGTGACAAATCCTAATCTCGATCTATGCCAACTCAACAAGTACCATCGGAAACACCTGTAGAGCACCTTTATAATCACCCAGTTACGTTGTGATGTTTGGTAGCACACAAAGTGTTCCTCCGGTAATCGGGAGTTGCATAATCTCATAGTCATAGGAACATGTATAAGTCATGAGGAAAGCAATAGCAGTAAACTAAAACGATCAAGTGCTAAGCTAACAGAATGGGTCAAGTCAATCACATCATTCTCCTAATGATGTGATCCCGTTTATCAAATGACAACTCATGTCTATGGTTAGGAAACCTTAACCATCTTTGATCAACGATCTAGTCAAGTAGAGGCATACTAGTGACACTTTATTGTCTATGTATTCACATATGTATTATGTTTCCGGCTAATACAATTATAGCATGAATAATAAACATTTATCATGAAATAAGGAAATAAATAAGAACTTTATTATTGCCTCTAGGGCATATTTCCTTCAATACTATCTTCTCCCTTTTTGTGTTCTCCACAACCACTATCCTATTCCACATATAGTGCTATATCCATGGCTTGCGCTCATGTATTGCGTGAGAGTTGAAAAAGCTGAAGCGCGTTAAAAAGTATGAACCAATTGCTTGGTTGAAACCGGGGTTGTGCATGATGGGAGTATTTTGTGTGATGAAAATGAAGCATAGCCTAACTATATGATTTTGTAGGGATAAGCTTTCTTTGGCTATGCTATTTTGATAAGATATGATTACTTGTTAGTATGCTTGAAGTATTACTATTTTTATGTCAACATGAACTTTTATTTTGAATCATTTGGATCCGAACATTCATGCCACAATAAATAAAATTACATTGAGAAATATGCTAGGTAGCATTCCACATCAAAAATTATGTTTTTATCATTTACCTACTCGAGGACGAGCAGGAATTAAGCTTGGGGATGCTTGATACGTCTCCAACGTATCTATAATTTTTGATTGTTCCATGCTATTATATTACCCGTTTTGGATGTTTATGGGCATTACTATACACTTTTATATCATTTTTGGGACTAACTACTAACCGGAGGCCCAGCCCAAATTGTTGTTTTTTGCCTATTTTAGTGTTTCGAAGAAAAGGAATATTAAACGGAGTCCAAATGGAATGAAACCTTCGGGAGAGATCTTCTCGGAACAAACACAATCCAGGAGACTTGGAGTGGAGGCCAACAAACACACGAGGAAGCCACGAGGCAGGAGGGCACGCACCCCACCCTCGTGGGCCCCTCGTGGCTCCCCTGACCGACTTCCTTCGCCTATATATATCTACGTACCCCAAAAACATCCAGGAGCACCAAGAAACCCTATTTTCACCACTGCAACCTTCTATACCCGTGAGATCCCATCTTGGGGCCTTTTCCGGCGCTCCGCCGGAGGGGGAATTGATCATGGAGGGCATCTACATCAACACCATAGCCTCTCCGATGAGTTGTGAGTAGTTTACCACAGACCTTCGGGTCCATAGTTATTAGCTAGATGGCTTCTTCTCTCGTGGAATTGTCACGGCAGATGTCCTCGAGCTAGGACTTAGTCGTGGAGCCATCGCAACTAGGAAGCTTGAAGGGGTTAAGCGGGACAAGGAACACGAGGATTTATACTGGTTCGGCCCCTTACAGTGAAGGTAAAAGCCTACGTCCAGTTTGAGGTGGTATTGATTAGGGTTTCGATAACCAGGGAGCTTAATCGCTATGCCTGGCTCTCGATGAGATCTTTCTTGTCCCTAAACCGCCGCCGGGTCGTCCCTTTATATAGGGAGGCTGACGCCCAGCAGCTCTCAGAGTCCCGGCCGGCTCATAAGAGTGTCCGGCTTGGACTCTCAACTATTCTTGCCTTACACTACAAGTTCTACCATAATGATAACTGTAACTACGGGCCTTAAGCCTTATCCGGGTCTTAGCCCATCTTTGGCCCACCATCTTCAAGCTTAGTGCCGGGCTTCTGGCAATGACCATATGAGTAACCCGGCCCCTTTTGGCGGGTGACTCTAAGGTCTATATCCTCAACATTAGGCCCCAGATTGATTTGAGCCGGCTCATGTCAATCTTCAATTCCTTCGACAGAAAATCTCCGGCTTAAAATTGTGTGAAGGCCGTAACCCGGCGTGACGTCATCCTCTGGACTCCGGGTAATCCGCCGTGACGTCCTCTTCCATTAAACCCGTTTTTTACTCCGTCAGATCCGCAACGGATCTTATCTTTACTGCCATCCCGAAAATCGAGGCGTTTCGTGGGGAGATAACCACGCCGTGGTCTCCTCGTTTCTCGCGCCCACTTTATGAGCTCGCCCTTATAAATAGCCCGGCCCGACGGGCCTTCAGCCGTTCTTCTCCCTCGTCTTCTTCCTCTCACTGCCCCCGTGCTGCTCGAGCTCCGCCACCGCCGCCGCGCCCCCGGTCCTCGTCAACCTTGGCCGCTGCATCACCCTGACTCGGTTCAGACAAACGGCGGCGACCTCCGCTTCTTCTTCAGCACCGGTGAGTCCTCGCTACTCCGTAGGGCAGATCTGCACTAGGGCTTCGTAGTTCTTCTTCTGTTCTTCATAGTTCATCGCGGCCCTCCGTAGATTTGAATTTTACTGCCTCCTTTTGATCTTTGCCCAGCATAGAACTAGTGCGGCGACTGTTTAGTACTCATTTCAAATGCAAGTAGGCCTCTTTTTACTGCATAAAAGCCTCATTCGAGCTCAAGAACTTCCCTCGCGCCTGTTTTTAGGTCTAGAACTTTTCTTTTTCTGTCGAGCATTTGATCCAAATTATTTACCACAATGCGTGAAACTTGTTTTCACCACACTTAGTAAAAAACTGCACTCGTTGAGTCATGGCGGGTTACATTTCCGGTTTAAAGAATCCACGCGCCGTAGAATCTTCCGACTTAAAGGAGTCCATGCACCATAGAATTTTCCGGCTCATCTGTGATAAGACCGTAGATAATTGAATTACTCTCAATACCTTGGGCGGCTTAAATAACCTGGTGCACTTAGATATATGTCATTAGTCCCCTCCATAAGCCGCCACTTTAACATTGAACGGTCAATTTCCTCTGGCTTATAATTAAGCCGGACATTTCCTTTTGTCATAGGCTGCCGACTTTCACCATGCCTCCCAACGCTCCTAAAACTCCCATCACTTGCAATTGGATGAGGTCCAATGTCACCGACAAGACCTTAGCAGATTTCGTCAAGTCAGGCTACCTGCCCAAGAAGGATGTCATGTCCTACCGTGCCCCCGACCCATCAGAGGAGAGACCACAGCCGAGGGACGGGGAGGTGGTCATTTTTGCGGATCACATGAGTCAGGGCTTCGCACCGCCCGGCTCAAAGTTTTTTAGAGACGTGCTGAACTTCTTTGACCTGCGGCCACAAGATATAGGACCCAACTCGGTGTCCAACATATGCAATTTCCAAGTGTTCTGCGAGGTTTATCTTGGAGAAGAGCCCAGTCTGTTGCTCTTCAGAGAGCTTTTTTATTTAAACCGCCAGAACGAGTGTGCCAACGGGCCGAGTTTGGAGCTAGGCGGCATCTCCATCCAGCGGCGTAGGGACTGCCTTTTCCCTTACGCAGAGCCGCCCAGCCACCCCAAGGACTAGAATCTGACGTGGTTTTACTGCCAAGACACGTCGCCGGCTGATGAGAGTCCGTTGCCCGGCTTTCGCCCCTCGCGTCTGGAGCCGACTCACCCCCTGTCAGACAAGCTGACTCAAGCGGAGCGCCAACCTCTCCTTCCCACCATCAACAAGATCAAGGCTCTCCTGGGCAATGGTCTGAATGGAATCGATCTAGTCCGGGTCTGGATCTCGTGGCGGGTGATCCCATTGAGCCGCCGCCCCGACTTAATGTGTGAGTACACGGGCCTAAAGGATGACCCCCAAAGACACAGCCGCAACGATCTTCCTGAAGATGTTGCAGAGGATATGACCAAGGCTCTTTTGAACGAGAGCCTGGTAGACTGCGGGAGGACCGGGTTAGCCCCCTTCTGCAAGACCAACCCAGCCCCAGCGGTAAGCCGCTGACCTGAACATTTTATCTTCTTCTGTAAATAACCATCGTCCGAATCTTTAAGAAATCATCCTTGTATTTTTCAGGCTGATGACAAGTTCTGGAAGGTCAAATATGACCACGAGGCGGCCAAGAAGGCTCGGAAGGCGAAGAAAGCCGCCAAGAGAGCCGCCCCTCGCAAGAAAGGAAGTAGGCCTTCTGTAACGCCCCGGATCCGTAGCGCCAGGTGTCTGCCAGTTATTCGCTGTCGTTGCCATGTCATTTGCTTGCGTGTTGCTTTTTTTGCCATGTCATCATCTGCTTTTCATATCATGTCATCATGTGCATTGCATTTGCATACGTGTTCGTCTCTTGCATCCGAGCTTTTTCCCTGTTGTCCGTTTTGCAATCCGGCACTCCGTTGTCACCCGGCGGCCCCTTTTGTCTCTTTTCGTGTGCGGGTGTTAAACGTTCTCGGAATGGGTCGGTATTTGCCGAGTGGCCTTGGTATAGCACTGACAGTCCGCCCGTCTAATTTCGTTGCATTCGGAGTCCGTTTGATAGCCCAACCGTTGAACTCATAGCGGTATCGTTGACGGTACCCTCGTCAGACGTTTCGGTCTCCATTACCGTCGCCGGGTCTCTCCCTCTCCTCTCCCACAGTCCAAGTCCAGTCCTCTAGACCCAACCTACCCCTCTTCGCGTCCGGAACCGTTCGATTGCGATCGGAGAGCTCCGAAACCCCTCCTAACCCTAATCCTAACCCCCCCTTTCTCTATATATACACCCCCACATGCCATTTTTGGCCTCTACCAACCTCCCCCTCGTTTTCCACGCCTCCAGCCGCCTCCCTCCTCGAAATCCGGCGCCGGCCACCTCCCCGCCGCCAAGTGGCGCGCCCCCACTAGCCTCCTCCGCCACAGCCAGCGCCCCGGGCCAATGGGAGCCGGCCACGTCGCCTCCACCGCAGCCTCCCAGCCGTGCCGAGCCCGTCGGGGCCCGGATCTGGCCCGCCCCGGCCGAACCGGGCCCGAAGGAGCCCGCCGCCGTGCCCCGCAACCCTGGCGCCTCCCGTGCCCCGCGCCACGGAGCCGCCGCCGCTAGCCTCCTCCGCCGCCGCCGTGCTCGTCCGCCGTGCCGGCGTTCTTCCTCGTCGGCCGGAGCCCCGTCGGATCCCAGGTCACCGCCCCCCCCCCCGCCATCTCCTCTTTCCTCCCCGTCGCACCCTCTCCCTCTCACCCGCGGCCAGGCCGCCGCCGTTTCTCGCAGGAACCCCGGCGGGAGCCCCTCGTCACCGGGAACCGCGTCCCCGACGGCAGCCGTTCGCCGGATCCGGCGACCCCGCCCCGGATCTGCATCCGCCGCCGCCTCCCGCACCGATTCCCGGCCCCCCTTCGGCCCTGCCTCGACCCGCGCTCGCCGGAACGGCGCCGGGATCCACCGCCGCCGGGGCGCCCTTCGTCGTCCGTGCGCGTGCGGGCACACGCAGTCGCCGCGTGGGCCATGTGGGCCCCGCAAACCGCATCAGCCCCGGCCCGTGTCGCCTCTCCTCCAGCCCAACCCCTCCTCTGCACCAACTGGCCCAAGTGGCCCAAGGTGAGCGAGCCCACCTAAGTCCCCGCACGTGCGTCTTGTAACTATTCTGCGCTCACCTTTCTTTTGACTAAGTCTGGAACTCTTACATCATGTGCACTTGTTTGACCTAGCGTAACTTTCTGGTCGTAGATCCATTGTGCATGTATGGTATATCTAATTGTTCGTCTCGTGATGCTCTACATTGTATTCAATTGCACCATGTTCATTTGAGTTCATCTTGATGCCCAAATCTCTGTTGGAAGAGGGCTAGTTGCTGTTATTCTCTGATTCTTAACAGAACTTGGAGATTTGTTATTTTTGTATCATTTAATCTGTGCATCTTTTGGGCATGAGCTCTACATGTGTTTTGAAGTATGCCATGCCATCTTTCCAGTGGTGTAGTCTATGTATTTTTTGTGATCTCTGTGGTGACTAGCACAAGCATGCAAAGTAGGCCCCGTAATATTTCTGATTTCAGAGACTTAGTGATTTCTCTAAGTCCTTGTCTGCTGTAACTTTGTTGCCATGTAAACTTGATGCTACAGAGAGATCCATGCATATTTTGGAGATGTTCAGTAAGGATGTTTTGTAGATATAGTTGTAATTGATCCATTCCTGTCCTTGTTTGCAATTATGGAGTGTCATATCATGACTCAATCTTGCTCTACGTTTGCTATAAAATATTTCTGGCAGATTCTTAACATGATATGCAATTTTGCCAAGCTTATTGTAATTGATCCATGCATGCTATGCTATTGCTCTTGCCATGGATAGCTTCTTTGACATGCTATCTTGCTGTAGGTGTGCTTGGTTTATCATGCATTGCTCTGTAGTGAGTGCATCAAGCTCACAAAGAGGCCTGCATATTAATATTTCTGTCATGCTCTGTTTTCTGCAAAGTCTGAAACCTGTTAACGATACTTGCTATGTTTACATGCTTGCCATCATATCTTCTCGTCCTTTTTGGCTTATGGTCAGTAAGGGACTTTTGTTATATGCTTTGAGTAGATTCATGCCATGCCTTGTTTTGCCATGTTAAGTTCCTGTAGCATGTTGATATCGTTCTCTGAACATTGCAACCTGATGTTATTTCTGCCATGTCCAGTAATTTCACTAAGTCTGTGAACCTGTCATTATTTTGCAATCTTGCCATGTCCTTTTGAGCATGTTCTAGTGATTTCTGGAGATAGCTCATTGTTCATGTTTTGTTGTGCTTTACCTGTAAATCATGCCCATGCCTTTTGTTTTCATGTTGAGTTGCTGTAGCATATTGTTTTGATGCTTGCTATATGCCTAGTTGCTGTTTTGGCCAGATTGTTGCTATGTCTTGTTTGGAGTGTATGTGTTGCACCGTTGCTCCGTTTTGAGCATGCTCTATATGAAACTTGCTTAGAATTGTATGTAGTTCCATATTATCATGTTGCATCCTTGTTTTGAGGTGTTTTCTTGATGTTTGTATGCATTTGGCATCAATGCCATGTTTAACTTGTTTTGCTCATATCTTCTAGGCCGTAGCTCCGAATCTAATGAACTTTATATGTAACTTGACTAGAATGTCGTGTAGATCATCGTGGTGCTCTTTAACTTGCTGTTTAACAACTTGAATATAAGGTTTATTCAGTTCTGGACCCATTTTGAAATATGCATATGAGGACTTACCGGAATGGGTATATGTTGATCTCGGCCTCATTTAAACTTGCCTTGATGTGTTGTTCTCGTATGCATCATCTCTTGTCATGAGTAGCTTCGTTTAGCCTTGTCATGCATCATTCTTGGTTGAGCATCATGTCTTGTTCATGTGTGGTGTGTTTACCTTGTTGTGTGCTTCTTCTCGATAGTTCCCGTGTCGTTGCGATCGTGAGGATTCGTTCGTCTTCGTGGCTTCATCTTCTTCATGGATTTGTTCTTCTTCCTAAGCGGGATATCAGGCAAGATGACCGTCACCTTGGATCTCATTACTATCATTGCTATGCTAGTTGCTTCGTTCTATCGCTTTGCTGCGCTACCTATTCACTTGTCCTTCAAGCCTCCCAAATTGCCATGAACCTCTAACCTTTGTCACCCTTCCTAGCAAACCGTTGTTTGGCTATGTTACCGCTTTGCTCAGCCCCTCTTATAGCGTTGCTAGCTGCAGGTGAAGATGAAGATTGCTCCATGTTGGATTATGTTTATGTTGGGATATCACAATATTCTCTTATATTATTAATGCATCTATATACTTGGTAAAGGGTGGAAGGCTCGGCCTTATGCCTGGTGTTTTGTTCCACTCTTGCCGCCCTAGTTTCTGATATACCGGTGTTATGTTCCCGGATTTTTGCGTTCCTTACACGGTTGGGTGATTTATGGGACCCCCTTGACAGTTCGCCTTGAATAAAAACTCTTCCAGCAAGGCCCAACCTTAGTTTTACCATTTGCTCAGCCTATTTCTTTTCCCTAGGGAGTCGCTCTCTCGAGGGTCATCTTATTTTAACCCCCCCCCCGGGCCAGTGCTTCTCTAAGTGTTGGTCCGAACTGAGTAGACTGCAGGGCCACCTCGTGGAAACTCGAGGTCTGGTTTTACTCGTAGGATGTCTCATCCGGTGTTGCCCTGAGAACGAGATATGTGCAGCTCCCATCAGGATGTCGGCGCATCGGGCGGCTTTGCTGGTTTTGTTTTACCATTGTCGGAATGTCTTGTAACCGGGATTCCGAGACAGATTGGGTCTTCCCGGGAGAAGGAATATCCTTCGTTGACCGTGAGAGCTTATCATGGGCTAAGTTGGGACACCCCTGCAGGGTATTATTTTTCGAAAGCCATGCCCGCGGTTATGTGGCAGATGGGAATTTGTTAATATCACGGTTGTAGATAACCTGACACTTGAGCTTAATTAAAAAGCATCAACCGCGTGTGTAGCCGTGATGGTCTCTTCTCGGCGGAGTCCGGGAAGTGAACACGGTTTCTGGGTTATGTTTGACGTAAGTAGGAGTTCAGGATCACTTCTTGATCATTGCTAGTTCACGACCGTTCCTTTGCTTCTCTTCTCGCTCTTATTTGCGTAAGTTAGCCACCATATCATGCTTAGTCGCTGCTGCAACCTCACCACCTTTAACCCTTCCTTTCCCATTAAGCTTTGCTAGTCTTGATACCCATGGTAATGGGATTGCTGAGTCCTCGTGGCTCATAGATTACTACACCACCAGTTGCAGGTACAGGTTGTGCGATGATCATGACGCGAGAGCGATGTTCGCTTGTTTTGGGGTTCTTCTTCTGCTTCTTCTTCGATCAGGGGATAGGTTCCAGGTCGGCAGCCTGGGCTAGCAGGGTGGATGTCGTTTGAGTTTCTGTTTATGTTTCATCCGTAGTCGGATGTTGATCTTATGTATGTGGTATTGATGTATTCTTGCGGCATCTGTATGCCTTGTATGTATCCCCAAATATTATGTAATGTTGATGTAATGATATCCACCTTGCAAAAGCGTATCAATATGCGGTTCTATCCTTGGTGGGGCCTTCGAGTCTCTTTAGGATAGAGTCGCATATTGGGCGTGACACCTTCTGCTTCAGAGCTGATGCAACTAAGCGACAACTCCGAGTCAGAGGTAACCCCTGAGCCTGTAAGTCCTTGTTGTATTTGTTGTTCATTTCTGTCCGGCTTTCCAATACTTGATCATCAATAGGACAACACCGGAGCAAGTAACCCGGTGGTTGAAGAGGTAACGATACTTTCCTCCGACTCGGAGCCCTTGCCAAGGCTGAAAATCCGAAGGGTAACCCGGAAAGTAAGCTTTTCGCATCCTTTAGCTTATCAAGACCCTCAATTTATTTTGAAGCGACAGGTTCATGAGAGCCGGCGGCACACCCGGACCGACAAAAACACTGACCTCTCCTCCGGGTTACCTGACGCATCGAGGAAACGCCGGACCGAGGTGATCTCAAAATTGTACCCTTTCCATCCTTTGGCAGGCGTTATACGTCAACCGCTCAACTCTTCGGACTCAAATTATCAGGAAACTTCCCCCTCTTCTGGCGAATCTATGCAGTCAAGCCTGCCGGCTTTCAAGACCGCGCCCGGGTAATGATAATCATCTCATGTTGTACTTTGTCTTTACTTACACTATTATGCTTAACCTTTCTGTCTTTCCAGTGCCCAGGCCAAGCTCAACAAGAGGGCGAAGAAGACCAAGCCGGTCGAAGAGCCGGATCTGCCTGAGCCGGAGGTAGCAGGTCAAGAACCGCCAGCTGCCTCCGCTCCCGAAGTCACCGCTCCAACCAACAAGGCAACTGCAGAAGCTTCCGTTAACCCGGAGGCCTCCAGCTCAACTCAACCAGCAGATGACCCGGACGTGGTAATCACCCGGACGGAGTATGTTGAGCCGGGTAGACCTACTGCGCTGGCCAAGTGCTCCGCCAAAGGGGAGCTGCTAGAGTCGCGCCGGTTTAACCTGGACCTCACCGACTACTCCAACTTGAACATTGGAGAGATCGTCTCCGGCTTCGTCAGCCAAGTGCACAAGAGCCGGGACGCAGAGATTGCCATGGTGACCCAAATCCAGCAGAAATCTGAGGTAATATTCTTCTGTCCTCTTACTTACTGCTTAGTTACCTGACCATGCTAGCCCCCAAGTCGACGACTTATGATTGAGTATGTTGTAGACTTAGGTTCCGGCTTACTCCATTGAACCGGCAATGTGTAGATAGAAACGTTCAATATGCATTAGCCCCCAAGTGCCAAGTGTTTTTTCTTGGAAAACGCTTGGGACTTTAAATTTGTATAGTAACTGTCATGCCATAACCCGGAAATTTATACAGGCTGCTGGCAAGAAGCTTGAGGCTGACCTCGCTGATCTCAAGAACCGACTGAGGACGCAAGAGATGGAGACCCGGAAGGCAAATGCCAAGTTTGTGTCCAGCATCTCCGCGCAAGAGAAGCTGAAGACGGAGTTCGACGCTGAGCGGAAGGCATGGGCCGAGGAAAAGGCCGCATTGGTGAACCGGGCCGAACAGGCGGAGAAGGCTCTCCTAGAGAAGACCGCCGAACTCTCCGGGTTAAAGCGCCAGGTGTCCCAGATGGTTGCCGCAATCTTCGGTAAGTCGTCTCACCGCCTTTCATTAAGTTTAGAATCTTTATATCTCATAACTCATCCTTGTCGGCTGCTTATCTGACTCTGTTAAACAGGTCCCAGAAGTGCCAACCTCAATCAGAGTGTGGTAACCAAACTGAAGGCCGTGTACACCCTGGTGGAGCAGCTCTACACCGGGTCACAGCGTGCCTTGGCTGTGGTGGCCCTATCCAACGAGGTGCCGACTCACCTGGCGGAAGTCCTTCGCCGGCTCGCCGTTCTACCTCAACGGATCCAAGAGCTGCGACGGGCCTCTGCAAGAGCCGGAGCGATCGCCGCGCTGAGCCGGGCCAAGGCGTTCTTGCCAGAGTTAGACCCGGCGGACATCGCCCTCGGCTATCCAAGTCTGAAGGAAGACGGCACCGCCTTTGATCAGAAGGACTTCGCAGCTTGCGTGAAGGCCGTACGTCCGGTGGCCACTCTTATTGGCAACGACACAGATCTGACCAAGTATCAACCGGGCTACGACGCAGAAAATCAGAGGATCCCTACTCCGCGCTATGAAGCCCTCAACCTGATCCCGCCGGCTCGTCAGCACACTTTCGCCCCGGAGATTGATCCGGCCGGGTTAATTGACGAGGAAGCCCAATTCGAAGCTCTCAGCGGCATTGACTGGAAGTCATCAACTTTCCAGGTCTTGGGATCAGCCAGAGGAGAGGAGAGGAACGAGCCGGAGACTTCAACCCAGCAAGCGTCGTAACTCAGCTGGCGGCTTATCAATCAATGCCTCACCCTTTTGGACTCAATGTGTCTTTGTAATAGAGTAGGACCAATACTTTATCTTTGCCGTGCCATCGTGCACGCCTTGAATGTTAAAGCCTGATAAAGCTGTCTCCTTTATGTTTCTCCGGGTCATAATCAATCATTTGTTCTCCTTAATCTCAAAATAGTTGCCTTTAACTATCCTGCATAGAAGGACAAATCACAAGTCTCGAGGCGGCTTACCGCCCTGAGAATCATAGGTTTTGAGATATATAACCCGGAATATAAATCAAAAAGGACTGGTCTTCAATGATATCCTTAATACAGCCGTAATAACACACTTAGCGGCCTGTAAGCATACTCCCGGTTTAGATAACCCGGGTGATAAGGTTGGTACCTCAATTCCGGTTTACCTGTCTTAATAATCAGAAGAAACTTACTATAAAACAGAAGAACTTAGGGGCTTCCGGTTCGAATACGACCAGAGACCCGGCCCAAAGAGGTTATGCTAGGATTCGAATGCAATCATATAGCCCCCAGTGGGTGTGGCGATGCCAATCAAGAGGGTATCGACAGCTATGTTCTCTTTGGTTCGAATACGACCCATGTTTGAACAGGAAGCCCCCAAGTGATTTTCAGAATTGTTTCACGACGCTGATTCGAATACGATCCACGTCGGTTCCCAAAGGGGTTAAACTATGATTCAAATATGATCAAAGAAAAACTCCCAATGAGCTCGGCACTTTGCCAATCAAATGGGTATCGACAGCTATGTTCTCTTTGGTTCGAATACGACCCATGTTTGAACAGGAAGCCCCCAAGTGACCTTATTACCTTCGGCTAGATTCGAATGCGATCATAAGCCGGATCCTCCTTCAAGTTATCATGTTAATCTTGCAATGAAAACAACACGTGCACATTTGGAGGAGAAAAAGGACAGAGGTCCTGCTTTATTGCTTATCATAATATATACATGGCTAAGAGAGATATGTACATTATGAGAGTCGGTGGCTTCAAGCGTAGTAAGGCCGAAGCTGAGCTATGTTCCACGGCCGACGGGTCTCTTCCTCCGATTTACGTGAATCTTTGTGCTCCCGAATGTCAATGAGGTAATATGACCCGTTGTGCAAATTCTTGCTAACCACGAAGGGCCCTTCCCAGGGCGGGGATAGCTTGTGCATATCTGTTTGATCTTGGATGAGCCGGAGCACCAGATCGCCTTCCTGGAAGACCCGGGTTTTAACCCAGCGACTATGATAACGGCGCAGGTCTTGTTGGTAAATCGCTGAGCGGGCTGCTGCCACATCACGCTGTTCGTCCAACAAGTCAAGAGCATCCTGGCGCGCCTGTTCATTGTCCGCCTCAACATAAGCCGCCACTCGAGGCGAGTCATGACGGATGTCACTGGGGAGGACTGCTTCTGCCCCATAAACCATGAAGAAAGGTGTGAACCCTGTAGACCTGTTAGGAGTAGTGTTGATGCTCCATAACACGGAGGGCAACTCCTCCACCCAACAACCCGGCGTCCGTTGCAAAGGGACCAAAAGCCGGGGCTTGATGCCCTTCAGAATCTCCTGATTAGCTCTCTCCGCCTGACCATTGGATTGAGGATGAGCCACTGAGGAAACATCAAGTCGGATATGTTCTTGTTGACAAAATTCTTCCATGGCGCCTTTGGATAGATTGGTGCCATTGTCAGTTATAACGCTGTGTGGAAAACCAAAGCGAAAGATCACCTTTTTCATAAACTGAACCGCCGTGGCTGCATCACACTTGCTAACTGGCTCTGCTTCAACCCACTTGGTAAATTTGTCCACTGCCACCAAAAAGGTGGGTCTTCTTATCCTTGGACCTTTTAAAAGGCCCAACCATATCAAGCCCCTAGACCGCAAAGGGCCAAACAATTGGGATCATCCTTAGCTCCTGAGCCGGCACATGAGCCCGCCGCGAGAACCTTTGGCAACCATCACACTTACTGACCAAGTCCTCTGCATCAGCATGAGTCGTCAGCCAATAAAAACCATGACGAAAGGCTTTGGCCACAAGAGATTTTGAGCCGGCGTGATGTCCACAATCCCCTTCATGAATTTCACGCAAGATCTCTTGACCTTCCTCAAGGGAGACACCACGCTGGAATGCCCCCGTAACACTGCGGTGATGCAACTCGCCATTGATAACGATCATTGACTTGGCCCGCCGGTTTATTTGTCTGGCCAAAGTTTCATCCTCAGGCAACTCACCCCGGGTCATGTAAGCCAGATAGGGCGTTGTCCAGTCCGGTATGATGTGAAGAGCCGCCACCAGTCGTGCCTCCGGGTTAGGGACAGCCAAGTCTTCCTCTGTAGGCAACTTAACCGAAGGGCTATACAGGACATCCAGGAAAGTATTAGGCGGCACCGGCTTTCGCTGAGAGCCCAGCCGGCTTAGGGCGTCAGCCGCCTCATTCTTCCTGCGATCAATGTGCTCTACCTGGTAACCCTGAAAGTGCCCAGCAATAGCTTCAACTTCTCGGCGATAAGCCGCCATGAGAGGGTCCTTGGAGTCCCACCTTCCTAATACTTGTTGAGCCACCAAGTCTGAGTCGCCGAAGCACCTTACCCGGCTCAAGCTCATCTCCTTAGCCATCCGAAGACCGTGGAGCAAGGCCTCGTACTCAGCTGCATTGTTAGTACAGGGAAACATCAACTGTAGCACATAATGGAACTTGTCACCTTTAGGGGAAGCCAATATGACTCCAGCCCCCGAGCCCTCCAATTGCCTGGACCCGTCAAAGTGAATAGCCCAATATGTCTTATCCGGCTTTTGCTCAGGCACTTGTGACTCTGTCCAATCATTGATGAAATCCACCAAGGCCTGAGACTTAACAGCAGTGTGTGGCACATATTTGAGACCATGAGGTCCAAGCTCTATAGCCCACTTAGCCACTCTTCCTGTGGCCTCTCTGTTTTGTATGATATCACCAAGAGGGGCAGAACTGACCACAGTAATGGGGTGACCCTGGAAATAATGCTTAAGCTTCCGGCTTGCCATGAACACCCCATAAACAAGCTTCTGCCAATGCGGGTACCGCTGCTTGGACTCAATGAGCACTTCGCTGACATAATAAACCGGCCGCTGAACCGGATGCTCCTTCCCCTCTTCCTTGCGCTCCACCACCACGGCCACACTGACGGCTCATGTATTAGCAGCCACATACAGCAATAAGGGCTCCTTGTCAATTGGAGCAGCAAGGACCGGGGGCTCTGCCAGCTGCTTCTTCAAATCCTCAAAAGCAGTATTAGCTGCATCATTCCAGACAAAGTTATCAGTTTTCTTCATCAATTGATATAATGGCATGGCCTTCTCACCCAAACGGCTTATAAACCGGCTTAAAGCAGCGATGCGACCCGCCAAGCGCTGAACATCATTTATACACGCCGGCTTGGCCAGGGAGGTGATGGCCTTGATCTTCTCTGGGTTAGCTTCAATGCCTCTGTCAGAAACCAAGAAACCCAAGAGTTTGCCTGCAGGGACACCAAAAACACACTTGGCCGGGTTAAGCATCATCTTGTAAACCCGGAGATTATCAAAGGTTTCTCTAAGATCATCTACCAGGGTCTCCTCCTTTATGGACTTAACCACAATATCGTCCACATAAGCATGAACATTGCGCCCAATCTGGTTATGAAGACAGTTCTGCACACAACGCTGATAAGTCGCCTGTGCACACTTGAGTCCAAAGGGCATAGACACATAGCAGAAGGCTCCAAAGGGAGTGATGAATGCCGTCTTCTCCTGGTCCTTAACTGCCATTTTAATCTGATGATAACCGGAATAAGCGTCCAAGAAACTTAAGCGCGCACAACCTGCCGTAGCATCAATAATTTGATCAATACGGGGAAGGGCAAAAGGATCAGCCGGACATGCTTTGTTCAAGTCCGTGTAGTCCACGCACATCCGCCAGGTGCCGTTCTTCTTGAGTACGAGCACCGGGTTAGCTAACCATTCTGGGTGAAGGACTTCAACAATAAACCCGGCCGCCAAGAGCCGGGCCACCTCTTCACCAATAGCTTTCCGCCTCTCTTCATTAAACCGCCGAAGGAACTGCCTGACCGGCTTAAATTTCGGATCAACATTGAGAGTGTGCTCAGCAAGTTCTCTAGGCACACCTGGCATGTCAGAAGGTTTCCATGCGAAGATGTCCCTATTCTCACGGATGAACTCGATGAGCGCGCTTTCCTATTTTGGATCCAGATTGGCACTGATGCTAAACTGCTGAGATGAATCTCCTGGAACAAAATCAACAAGCTTAGTCTCATCAGCCGACTTAAATTTCATTGCCGGCTCATGTTCCGTAGTCGGCTTTTTCAGAGAGGTCATATCTGTTGGGTCAACATTATCTTTATAAAACTTCAACTCCTCTGTTGCACAAACAGATTCTGCATAGGCCGCATCGCCTTCCTCGCACTCCAGAGCCACCTTCCGGCTGCCATGAACCGTAATGGTCCCATTGTGACCCGGCATCTTGAGCTGTAAGTACACGTAACACGGCCGTGCCATGAACTTGGCGTAAGCCGGCCGTCCAAATATAGCATGATATGGACTTCTTATCTTGACCACCTCAAAGGTCAATTTCTCTACCCTGTAGTTGTTCTCATCTCCAAAGGCCACTTCCAACTCAATCTTGCCGACCGGATAAGCTGACTTACCAGGTACCACACCATGGAAAATAGTGTTGGACTGGCTGAGGTTCTTATCCACCAACCCCATACGACGGAATGTCTCATAATAGAGGATGTTGATGTTGCTGCCTCCATCCATGAGCACCTTGGTGAACTTATATCCTCCCACCTGAGGAGCCACCACTAGGGCCAAGTGACCCGGATTATCCACCCGGGGAGGGTGATCCTCCCTACTCCACACTATAGGCTGCTCAGACCACCGCAAGTAGCGCGGAACCGCTGGCTCAACAGCATTCACAGCCCTCTTATGAAGCTTCTGATCTCGCTTACACAGACTGGTGGTAAACACATGATACTGTCCACCGCTAAGCTGCTTTGGATTGGTCTGATAACCTCCCTGCTGCTGTTGATGACCCTGGCCAGACTGCTGATTAAAGCCCCCTTGACCGTTCTGAGGACTAGAATTTGAGCCGCCGCCCGGGCCATAAAAGCCGCCGGCGCCTGAGCCGCCGCCCGGGCCATTATGATTCTTAAAGGATTTCATGATTGCACAATCCTTCCACAGATGGGTAGCTGGCTTCTCCCTAGAGCCATGCCTCAGACAAGGCTCATTCAATAGCTGTTCCAGCGTCGGGCCTGACCCGCCGCCTCGGGGAGGGGGCCTCCCCTTGCGTCGCTGGTTATTACCTTGTGAGCTGGCATTGGCTACAAACTCTAGGGTGCCATCGGCCTTGCGCTTGCCTCCTCCTTGGTTTCCCGGGTTATGCTGAGGACCCTTGCCGTTGTCGTTCTTCTTTCCCTTCCCTGTCCTTTCATCATCTGAAGCGGGGTCCTTGGTACCATCAGAATCGGCGTACTTGACAAGAGCCGCCATCAGTGTACCCATATCATTGCAGTCGCGTTTAAGCCGCCCGAGTTTCATTTTCAGGGGCACGGCAATTCTGCTCCAACATTAAGACTGCAGAGCCGGCGTCCATCTTATCCGAGGAATGTATTATCTCCTTAACCCGGCGAACCCAATGCGTCGTAGACTCACCCTCCTACTGCTTGTAGTTAGTCAAATCCACAATTGACATAGATTGCCTACAGGTGTCCTTGAAGTTTTAGATGAACCGGGCCTTCAGCTCAGCCCAAGACCCGATGGAATTCGGTGGTAGCCCTTTTAACCAAGTGCGGGCAGTCCCATCTAACATCATGGTGAAGTACTTAGCCATGGCCGCTTCACTGACCTCCAGCAGTTCCATAGCCATCTCATAACTCTTGATCCAGGCTGCGGGTTGTAAATCGGCTGTGTAATTAGGCACCTTCCGAGGGCCTTTGAAGTCCTTGGGTAGACGTTCATTGCGGATAGCTGGTACTAAACAAGGGACACCCCCAGTTCTGGTAGGGATACCCACGTCGACGGAAGTCGTCGGATAAGCCGGGGGAGTCTGGTAAGCCGTCAATTGATGCACTTGCTCCGCCTCTTGCCGCGCTCTGTTTTGGTCTGCCGCGTGAAAGGCTCCGTTATGAGCCGGGCCACGGCGTCGGACGTTACTTGAGCCGGTCGCTGAGACCATGTGTCTACTGTAACTCGGGCTCCGGCCTGGGCGAGGGGTCGAGTGGATCCTGTCCCGGCTGTAGGAGTACACCTCTTGCTGTGCCAGTGCTGTTTGAAGGAGTTCCCTGACCCGGCGGGTTTCAATAGCCGTCGGAGAGTCGCCGTCAATTGGGAGAGCCGCCAGTCGTGCTGCCGCGGCGACCATGTTCTCCAGCGGGTTCGCATAGTGACCCGGTGGTATTGGCACGTACTGAGGCGGAGCAGGGGGCATCTGGGGAGGCCCCATCACTTGTGGCTGAATAGGGGTCCCAGACCCGGGCACTATGACCCCTGGCGGGTTACTAGACCCTGCACCTGGCGTGTTGAAGAGGTTTCGTGGATCGTAAACCGGAGGGAGTCGAGATTGGGCTTTTTGATGCCTCCTTCTCAGGACCTCATTGGACGCGTTTTGACCCATCATGAGCCGGAAGGACTGCGCCTGAATCAACTGAGCTTGGGCGTCGAGAGCCGCCCTCTCCGCATCCATCCTGATCCCTTCCGCTGCCAGATCCTCCTTAGCTTTCGCTAGATCCAACTTTAACTGTGCCACCTCCGCATCATGCTGAGCTTGATCCGCCGGGTCAACCGTGGCGGTTAACAGAGCCGTCATCTTGTCCGTGAGATCCATTAGCACCTGAGCCGGCGAGGGCACCGGGTTTCCCGCTCCAGCAGCAGGGTTCTGAACAGGCTGTGCCCCGGCCATAAAGACTCCAACCTGACTTGGCGGCTCAAACGGGTCCGGAATACTGTCACCATCGGAATAACCCATGAGCCTGCCATCTTGAAGTTGATACAACGAGTTTGACTCATCGGTGGACGACTCGCCGTCAGAGCCGGCGGCCACCTCATCATCAGATCCAGATCCGTGCGACAACCCTTCATGGATACATCCCACAAAAGCATGCCTTAAGGCGGGCCGAGCCCGGGCGGGTCGTGCACGCGGAGCCGTCTCGATGAGATCGGCGCAGAGATCCGGCTCAGGGCCAGGTTCACCAATCTTTCCAATGAAAACATGAATTCCGCCGAAGGGGACCCGGTAACCGTACTCAATTGAGCCGGCGTCGGGGCCCCAGTCTGCATCGTCGATGTAGAGCTTGCCGCGACGACTCTTGGTCATCCGGCCCACTGCGTATCCCTTGAGCCCTTCGAAGCTGCCCTTCAAGAACTCAAAATCCACCGTGCGCTGGCCCCACGGTGGGCGCCAACTGTCGTGGAATTGTCACGGCAGATGTCCTCGAGCTAGGACTTAGTCGTGGAGCCATCGCAACTAGGAAGCTTGAAGGGGTTAAGCGGGACAAGGAACACGAGGGTTTATACTGGTTCGGCCCCTTACAGTGAAGGTAAAAGCCTACGTCCAGTTTGAGGTGGTATTGATTAGGGTTTCGATAACCAGGGAGCTTAATCGCTATGCCTGGCTCTCGATGAGATCTTTCTTGTCCCTAAACCGCCGCCGGGTCGTCCCTTTATATAGGGAGGCTGACGCCCAGCAGCTCTCAGAGTCCCGGCCGGCTCATAAGAGTGTCCGGCTCGGACTCTCAACTATTCTTGCCTTACACTACAAGTTCTACCATAATGATAACTGTAACTACGGGCCTTAAGCCTTATCCGGGTCTTAGCCCATCTTTGGCCCACCATCTTCAAGCTTAGCGCCGGGCTTCTGGCAATGACCATATGAGTAACCCGGCCCCTTCTGGCGGGTGACTCTAAGGTCTATATCCTCAACAGTACCCCAAAAACATCCAGGAGCACCAAGAAACCCTATTTCCACCGCTGCAACCTTCTATACCCGTGAGATCCCATCTTGGGGCCTTTTTCGGCGCTCCGCCGGAGGGGGAATCGATCATGGAGGGCATCTACATCAACACCATAGCCTCTCCGATGAGTTGTGAGTAGTTTACCACAGACCTTCGGGTCCATAGTTATTAGCTAGATGGCTTCTTCTCTCTCTTTGAATCTCAATACAAAGTTCTCCTCGATCTTCTCGGAGATCTATTCGATGTAACTCTTTTTGCGGTGTGTTTGTCGAGATCCGATGAATTGTGGGTTTATACTCAAGTTCATCTATGAGAAATATTTGAATCTCCTCTGATTTCTTTTATGTATGATTGGTTATCTTTGCAAGTCTCTTCGAATTATCAGTTTGGTTTGGCCTACTAGATTGATCTTTCTTGCAATGGGAGAGGTGCTTAGCTTTGGGTTCAATCTTGCGGTGTCCTTTCCCAGTGACAGCAGGGGCGGCAAGGCACGTATTGTATTGTTGCCATCGAGGATAAAAAGATGGGGTTTATATCATATTGCTTGAGTTTATCCCTCTACATCATGTCATCTTGCCTAATGCGTTACTCTGTTCTTATGTACTTAATACTCTAGATGCATGCTGGATAGCGGTCGATGTGTGGAGTAATAGTAGTAGATGCAGAATCATTTCGATCTACTTGTCGCGGACGTGATGCCTATATACATGATGATGCCTAGATATTCTCATAACTATGCACTTTTCTATCAATTGCATGACAGTAATTTGTTCACCCACCGTAATACTTATGCTATCTTGAGAGAAGCCACTAGTGAAACCTATGGCCCCCGGGTCTATTTTCCATCATATAAGTTTCCGATCTATCTTATTTTGCAATCTTTACTTTCCAATCTATATCATAAAAATACCAAAAATATTTATCTTATCTTATTATCTCTATCAGATCTCACTTTCGCAAGTGGTCGTGAAGGGATTGACAACCCCTTTATCGCGTTGGTTGCGAGGTTCTTGTTTGTTTGCGTAGGTACGAGGGACTTGCGTGGAGCCTCCTACTGGATTGATACCTTGGTTCTCAAAACTGAGGGAAATACTTACGCTACTTTGCTGCATCACCCTTTCCTCTTCAAGGGAAAACCAACGCAGTGCTCAAGAGGTAGCAATCAAGAGCACGAGGGACGTCATCGAGCGGAACGTGTGCTGGACGCGGAGGCGTCGTACGTTCGGTACTTGATCGGTTGGATCACGAAGAAGTTCGACTACATCAACCGCGTTATTGAAACGCTTCCACTCTCGGTCTACAAGGGTACATGGACACACTATCCCCTCTCGTTGCTATGCATCACCTAGATAGATCTTGCGTAATCGTAGGATAAATTTTGAAATTATCGCGTTCCCCAACAGTGGCATCCGAGCCAGGTCTATGCGTAGATGTTATATGCATGGGTAGAACACAAAGAGTTGTGGGCGATAATAGTCATACTTCTTAACACCAACGTCTTACTTTGATTCGGCGGTATTGTTGAATGAAGCGGCTCAGACCGACATTACATGACCACGTTCATGAGACTGGTTCTACCGACGTGCTTTGCACATAGGTGGCTGGCGGGTGTCTGTTTCTCCAACTTTAACTGAATCGAGTTTGAGTACCGCCGGTCCTTGTTGAAGGTTAAAACAGCACACTTGACGAAAAATCGTTGTGCTCTTGATGCGTAGGTAAGAACGGTTCTTGCTAGAAGCCCATAGCAGCCACGTAAAACTTGCAACAACAAAGTAGAGGACGGTCTAACTTGTTTTTGCAGGGCATGTTGTGATGTGATATGTTCAAGACATGATGTGATATAATTTGTTGTATGAGATGATCATGTTTTGTTAAAGTTATCGGCAACTGGCAGGAGCTATGGTTGTCTCTTTATTGCATAAGATGCAAGTGACATATAATTGCTTTACTTTATCGCTATGCGATAGCAATAGTTGCAAAAGCAATAGTTGGCAAGACGACCATGTGATGACGCGTTGATAGAGATCAAGATGATGGAGATCATGGTGTCATGCCAGTGATGATGGAGATCTTGATGGTACTTTGGAGATGGAGATCAAAGGCACAAGATGATGATGGCCATATCATGTCACATATTTTGAGTGCATATGATGTTTATCCTTTATGCATGCTGTTTTGCTTAGTGCGACGGTAGCATTATAAGATGATCCTTCACTAAATTTCAAGGTATAAGTGTTCTCCCTGAGTATGCAACGTTGCTACAGTTTGTCGTGCCGAGACACCACATGATGATCGGGTGTGATAAGCTCTACGTTCATATACAATGGGTGCAAGCCAGTTTTGCACATGCAGAATACTCGGGTTAAACTTGACGAGCCTAGCATATGCAGATATTGCCTCGGAACACTGGAGACCGAAAGGTCGAGCGTGAATCATATAGTAGATATGATCAACATAGAGATGTTCACCATTGAAAACTACTCCAACTCACGTGATGATCGGACATGGTTTAGTTGATATGGATCACGTGATCATTTAGATGACTAGAGGGATGTCTATCTAAGTGGGACTTCTTAAGTAATATGATTAATTGAACTTTAATTTATAATGAACTTAGTCCTGATAGTATTTTGCAAATTATGTTGTAGATCAATAGCTCGCGTTGTAGCTTCCCTATGTTTTTTATATGTTCCTAGAGAAAACTAAGTTGAAAGATGATAGTAGAAATGATGCGGACTGGGTCCGTGATCTGAGGTTTATCCTCATTGCTGCATAGATGAATTATGTCCTTGATGCACCGTTAGGTGACAAACCTATTGCAGGAGCAGATGCAGACGTTAAGAACGTTTGGCTAGCTCAATATGATGACTACTTGATAGTTTAGTGCACCATGCTTTGCGGCTTAGAACAGGGACTTCAAAAATGTTTTGAACACCACGGAGCATATGAGATGTTCCAAAGAGCTGAAATTGGTATTTCAAACTCATGCCCATGTCGAGAAGTATGAGACCTCCGACAAGTACTTCGCCTAAAAGATGGAGGAGAATTGCTCAGCTAGTGAGCATGTGCTCAGAATGTCTGGGTACTACAATCGCTTGAATCAAGTGGGAGTTAATCTTCCAGATAAGATAGTGATTGACAGAGTTCTATAGTCACCATCACCAAGTTACTGGAACTTCGTGATGAACTATAATATGCAAGGGATGACAAAAGCGATTCCCGAGCTCTTCGTGATGCTGAAATCAACGAAGGTAGAAATCAAGAAAGAGCATCAAGTGTTGATGATTGACAAGACCACTAGTTTCATGAAAAGGGCAAAGGGAAGAAAGGGAACTTCAAGAAGAATAGGAAGCAAGTTGCTACTCCCGTGAAGAAGCCCAAAGCTAGACCTAAGCATGAAACTGAGTGCTTCTACTGCAAAGGAAATGGTCACTGGAAGCGGAACTGCCCCGAATATTTTGGCGGGTAAGAAGGATGGCAAAGTGCACAAAGGTATATTTGATATACATGTTATTCATGTGTACCTTACTAGAGCTCATAGTAACCCCTGGGTATTTGATACTTGTTCGGTTGCTAAAATTAGTAACTCAAAACAGGAGTTGCAGAATAAATAGAGACTAGTTGAGGATGAAGTGACGATGAGTGTTGGAAGTGGTTCCAAGATTGATATGATCATCATCGTGCACTCCCTATACTTTCGGGATTAGTGTTGAACCTAAATAAATGATATTTGGTGTTTACGTTGAGCATGAATATGATTAGATCATGTTTATTGCAAATATGGTTATTCATTTAGGACATAGAATAATTGTTATTCTATTTACATGAATAAAACCTTCCATGGTCATACACCCAATGTTGATGGTTTATTGAATCTTGATCGTAGTGATACACATATTCATAATATTGATGCCAAAAGATGCAAAGTTGATAATGATGGTGCAACATATTTGTGGCACTGCTGTTTAGGTCATATTGGTGTAAAGCGCATGAAGAAACTCCATGTTGATGGGCTTTTGGAATCACCTGATTATGAATCATTTGATACTTGCGAACCGTGCCTTATGGGCAAGATGACTAAAACTCCGTTCTTCGGAACAATGGAACGAGCTAATGACTTATTGGAAATAATACATACCGATGTATGCGGTCCGATGAGTGTTGAGGCTCGTGGCAAGTACCATTATTTTCTGACCTTCACAGATGATTTGAGGAGATATGAGTATATCTACTTAATGAGACACAAGTCTGAAACATTTGAAAAGTTCAAAGAATTTCAGAGTGAGGTGGAGAATCATTGTAATGAGAAAATAAAGTTTCTATGATCTGATCGTGGAGGTGAATATTTGAGTTACGAGTTTGGCCTTCATTTAAAACAATGTGGGATAGTTTCACAGCTCACGCCACCTGGAACACCACAGCATAATGGTGTGTCCGAACATCGTAACCACACTTTATTACATATGGTGCGATCTATGATGTCTCTTACCGATTTACCACTATCGTTTTGGGGTTATGCATTAGAGACAGCTGCATTCACATTGAACAGGGCACCATCAAAATCCATTGAGATGATGCCTTATGAACTGTGGTTTGGCAAGAAACCAAAGTTGTCATTTCTTAAAGTTTGGGGCTGCGATGCTTATGTGAAAAAGCTTTAACCTGATAAGCTCGAACCCAAATCAGAGAAGTGCGTCTTCATAGGATACCCAAAGAAAACTGTTGGGTACACCTTCTATCATAGATCCGAAGGCAAAATGTTTGTTGCTAAGAATGGATCCTTTCTAGAGAAGGAGTTTTCTCAAAATAAGTGAGTGTGAGTAAAGTAGAACTTGATGAGGTAATTGTACCTTCTCCCTTATTGGAAAGTAGTTCATCACAGAAATCAGTTCCAGTGATTCCTACACCAATTAGTGAAGAAGCTAATGATGATGATCATTAAACTTCAGATCAAGTTACTACAGAACCTCGTAGGTCTTCCAGAGTACGGTCCGCACCAGAGTGGTACGGTAATCCTATTCTGGAAGTCATGTTACTAGACCATGATGAACCTACGAACTATGAGGAAGCGATGATGAGCCCAGATTCTGCGAAATGGCTTGAGGCCATGAAATCTGAGATGGGATCCATGTATGAGAACAAAGTATGGACTTCGGTGGATTTGCCCGATGATCGGCAAGCCATAGAAAATAAATGGATCTTCAAGAGGAAGAAGGACGCTGATAGTAGTGTTACTATCTACAAAGCTCAACTTATCGCAAAATGTTTTCGACAAGTTCAAGGTGTTGACTGCAATGAGTTTTTCTCAACTGTAGTGATGCTTAAATCCGTCTGAATCATGTTAGCAGTTGCCATATTTTATGAAATCTGGCAAATGGATGTCAAAACTGCATTCCTTAAATGGATGATTCTTAAAGAAGAGTTGTATATGATGCAACCAGAAGGTTTTTTCGATCCTAAAGGTACTAACAAGGTGTGCAAGCTCCAGCGATCCATCTATGGACTGGTGCAAGCTTCTCGGAGTTGGAATAAACACTTTGATAGTGTGATCCAAACATATAGTTTTATACAGACTTGCAGTGAAGCCTGTATTTACAAGAAAGTGAGTGGGAGCACTATAGCCTTTCTGATAAGTATATGTGAATGACATATTGTTGATCGGAAATGATGTAGAATTTTCTAGAAGGCATAAAGGAGATTTTGAAAGGAGATTTTCAAAGAAAGACCTCAGTGAAGCTGCTTACATATTGAGCATCAAGATCTATAGAGATAGATCAAGACGCTTGATAAGATTTTTCAAATGAGTACATACCTTGACAAGATTTTGAAAGAGTTCAAAATGGATCAGTCAAAGAAGGAGTTCTTGCCTATATTACAAGGTGTAAAGTTGAGTAAGACTCAAAACCCGACCACGACAGAAGATAGAAAGAGAATGAAAGTCATTCCCTATGCCTCAGTCATAGGTTCTATAAAGTATGCCATGCTATGTACCAAACCAGTTGTGTGCCTTGCTATGAGTTTGGCAAGGGGGTACGATAGTAATCCAGGAGTGGATCGCTGTATAGCGTTCAAAGTTATCCTTAGTTACCTAAGAGGACTAAGGAAATATTTCTCGGTTATGGAGGTGATATAAGAGCTCGTCGTAAAGAGTTACGTCGATGCAAGCTTTTACATCAATCCAGATGACTCTAAGTCTCAATCTGGATACATATTAAAAGTGGGAGCAATTAGCTAGAGTAGCTCAAGTAGAGCATGGTAGACATAGAAATTTGCAAAATACATACGGATCTGAATGTTACAGACCCGTTGACTAAACTTCTCTCACAAGAAAAACATGATCGCAACTTAGTACTCTTTGGGTGTTAATCACATATCAATGTGAACTAGATCATTGAATCTAAACCCTTTGGTTGTTAGTCACATGACAATGTGAACTATGGGTGCTAATCAAATACAGATGTGAACTATTGATGTTAAATCACATGGTGATGTGAACTAGATTATTGACTCTAGTTCAAGTGGGAGACTGAAGGGAATATGCCCTAGAGGCAATAATAAAGTTATTATTTATTTCCTTATTTCATGATCAATGTTTATTATTCATGCTAGAATTGTATTAACCGGAAACTTAGTACATGTGTGATTACGTAGACAAAACATAGTGTCCCTAGTATGCCTCTACTTGACTAGCTTGTTAATCAAACATGGTTATGTTTCCAAACCATAGACATATGTTGTCACTTGATGAACGGGATCACATCATTAGGAGAATGATGTGATGGACATGACCCATATGTTAGCTTAGCATTATGATCGTTACAGTTTCATTGCTATTGCTTTCTTCATGACTTATACATGTTCCTCAGACTATGAGATTATGCAACTCCCGAATACCGGAGGAACACTTTGTGTGCTACAAAACGTCACAACATAAATGGGTGATTATAAAGGTGCTCTACAGGTGTCTCCGAAGGTGTTTGTTGGGTTGGCATAGATCAAGATTAGGATTTGTCACTCCGTGTTTCGGAGAGGTATCTCTGGGTCCTCTCGATAATGCTCATCACTATAAGCCTTGCAAGCAATGTAACTAATGAGTTAGTTGTGGGATGAAGTATTACAGAACGAGTAAATAGACTTGCCGGTAACGAGATTGAACTAGGTATGATGATACCGACGATCGAATCTCGGGTAAGTAACATACCGCTGACAAAGGGAACAACATATGTTGTTATGCGGTTTGACCGATGAAGATCTTCGTAGATTATGTGGGAGCCAATATGAGTATCTAGGTTCCTCTATTGGTTATTGACCGGAGATATGTCTCGTGTCTGCATAGTTCTCGAACCCGTAGGGTCCGCACGCTTAACATGTGATGACGATATGTATTATGAGTTATGTGTTTTTGATGACCTAAGTTTGTTTGGAGTCCCGGATGAGATCACGGACATGACGATGAGTCTCGAAATGGTCGAGACATAAAGATTGATATATTGGACATCTATTTTCGGACACCGGAAGTGTTCCAGAAAGTTTCGGGTAAAACCGGAGTGCCGGAGGGGTTACCGGAACCCCCCGGGGAACTAATGGGCCACATTGGGCCTTGGTGGAGAGAGAGAGGGGTGGCCAGGGCAGGCCGCGTGCCCCCTCCCCCTTGGGTCTAAATTGGACTAGGGAAGGGGGGCGGCGCCCCCCTTTCCTACTCCCTCTCCCTCTCCTTCCTTCCCCCTCTCTCCCTCTTGGTGGAATCCTACTAGTACTAGTAGTCCAAGTAGGACTCCCCTCTTGGGGCGCGCCCTAGGGGCCGGCCGGCCTCCCCCTTGCTCCTTTATATACGGGGGCAGGGGCACCCTAGAACACACAAGTTTCTCTTAACCGTGTGCGGTGCCCCCCTCCACAGTTACACACCTCGATCATACCATCGTAGTGCTTAGGCGAACCCCTGCGCCGGTAGCATCATCATCATCGTCGCCACGCCGTCGTACTAACGGAACTCACCCTCATCCTCAACTGGATCAAGAGCACGAGGGACGTCATCGAGGTGAATGTGTGCTGAACGCGGAGGTGCCGTACGTTCGGTACTTGATCGATTGGATCGCGAAGAAGTTCGACTACATCAACCGCGTTATTGAAACGCTTCCGCTTTCGGTCTAAGAGGGTACGTGGAAACACTCTCCCCTCTCGTTGCTATGCATCACCTAGATAGATCTTGCGTGATCGTAGGATAAATTTTGAAATTACCGTGTTCCCCAACACCTTCATCATTTATCTGATATAGTTGGGGCTCTCCAATTTCTTCTAGAGTGGTCTGCTGCTCAATGACATTGGCACTGGTGTTTATATCCGTAGGTTTGGGAGAACTAGCCGTAACAACTGTGACATTCAATATCTTCTACTTCTGCATGATTGTGGTCTAGAATTTTGTCCAGCTTGTCATCGTCATCTATTTCTTCGATTCCTTCTATCCCTAGCCCAGGATCCCTACCATAGTACATGTAATCACCCAAACCATATCCTTTAGTCTCTATCAGTGCTACTAGGTTGTAAAATGGGATGTCTGGCATCATAGTTATCTCAAGATTGTCTCTGTCATGAAAATGCATCCACGGTTCTCAAACCTCATCATCTAGACTGCAAATAATAAAAACAACATAGTTGTGCAGTATAAGTGCTTAGTCAAAGCAGAGCAATACAAGAAAACATACCAATACAGACTTAATTAAAACAAATGAAACATCCTAGCACTGCAATACAAATATTTGCTTAAATTAAAAGTAGAACAACAAAACACAGAGCAATACAAAGCTTTAGTTAAAAAATTGTGCAATACAAAGCAACACAGTACACTAACCAAAGCATTCAACAACAACTAATATGACAGAGTAGTCCTAACGCTGGGGTTAAACATCACCTAATTTGAACTAAATCGCATACAAACAGTGTACAAATTAAACAATATGACCATCACATCATAGAAAAGCAACAGAAACCCTAACCCTAGTAAAAGTAGAAGAGATGGGGGAAGGCGAAACAAATCTCACTATATGCGTCGAAGGATGACGCGATGTGGTGGCTTCCCGTCAGATTGGCCTTCACAACAGCGGCGAACGCTCTACTGCCGCATATTCTACCGAATATTGCAGTTGTGCTTTCTCCGACGGCTTGCTAGGGTTTGACCTCCCGCAAAGCTTGCCTGGCTCTGGATCCACGTCGCTCGCGCCACTTCCGGGCGGCCCGCTGATAACCCACAAGTATAGGGATCAATTGTAGCCCCTTTCGTTAAGTAAGAGTGTCGAACCCAACGAGGAGCTAAAGGTACAACAAATCTTCCCTCAAGTTCTATCGACCAACTGATACAACTCTACGCACGCTTGATGTTCGCTTTACCTAGAACAAGTATGAAACTAGAAGTACTTTGTAGGTGTTGTTGGATAGGCTTGCAAGAATATAAAGAGCACGTAAATATAAACTAGGGGCTGTTTAGATAAAGAAGCAATAAAGTTAGTAGCGAGTGTGGAAAAGTGGTGGTAGGAGTTATGAAATTGTCCCTAAGCAATTGACTACTTTACTAGACCGATAGCATGTTTTATGTGGGAAAGGCCACTGCTAGCATGTCATCCCTGACTTGGAATTCTATGCACTTATGATTGGAACTATTAGCAAGCATCCGCAACTACTAACGTTCATTAAGGTAAAACGCAACCATAGCATTAAGATATATTGGTCCCCCTTCAATCCCGAGTGCATCAATTTCTACGCTAGGTTGAAGCTTCTGTCACTCTTGCCCTCCAATACATAGTCCTATCAACATACGACTAACCCTATGGTGTGATCCACGCGCGCGCTCATATGATGGGCACCAAAGGACAGCAACATAACCACAAGAAAATTAAACCAATCATAGCAATCCACCAATTACCGAAAGGACAACGAAAATCTACTCAACCATCATAGGATGGCAACACATCATTGGATAATAATATGAAGCATAAAGCACCATGTTCAAGTAGAGGGTACAGCGGGTTGCGGGAGAGTGGACCGCTGAATATAGATGGGGGAAGGTGATGGAGATGTTGGTGAAGATGACGGAGGTGTTGGTGTAGATCGCGGTGATGATGATGGCCCCGGCGGTGTTCCGGCACCACCGGGAGAGAGGGGGAGAGAGCCCCCCTTCTTCTTCTTATTCTTCTTCCTTGACCTTCTCCCTAGATGGGAGAAGGGTTTCCCCTCTGGTCCATGGTCTCCACGGCATGGGAGGGGCAAGAGCCCCTCCGAGATTGGATCTGTCTCTCTGTCTCTCTCTGTTTCTGTGTTCCCCGATTCTGCCCTTTCACCATTTCTTATATTCCCGGAGATCCGTAACTCCGATAGGATTGAAACCTTCAACACGATTTGTTTCCGGACATTAGCTTTCTTGCGGCAAAAGAAGAGCAGCACCTTACGGGGTGTCCACGAGGGTCAGGGGCGCGCCCACCCCCCTGGGGCACAACACCCTGCCTTGTGGGCCCCTCGAGCATCGTCTCGCGTTGATTCTTCTTCCCAAAAATCATAAATATTCCAAAAATATTCTCCGTATGTTTTTATCCCCTTTGGACTCCGTTTGATATGGGTTTTCTGCGAAACATAAAACATCCAAAAATAGTATAAAAAGTTGCCAAAAGTATATGGAAGTTGAATAATATTGGCATGGAACAATCAAAAATTATAGATACGACGGAGACGTATCAGCATCCCCAAGCTTAATTCCTACTTGGCCTCGAGTAGGTAAATGTCAAAAAATAATTTTTGATGTGGAATGCTACCTAGAATATTAAGACACGAGTGATTCAAGGCAATAGTCTCTCATTTGACATAAAAACAATAATACTTCGGGCATCCCAACAAGCAATCATGTCTTTCAAAATATCAATGCTAAAGAACGCTATCCCTACAAAATTATATAGTCTTGTATGCTCCCTTTTCTTAACACAAGGTACCCCTCATGCTCATCCCGGTGTCAGCCAAGCAATTGGTTCATACTTTTTAACGCGCTTCAGCCTTTTCAACCCTCATGCAATACATGAGCGCAAGCCATGGATATAGCACTACAGGTGGAATAGAGTATGATGGTGGAGGTTGTGTGGAGAAGACAAAAAGGGAGAAAGTCTCACATCGACGCGGCTAATCAACGGGCTATGGAGATACCCATCAATTGATGTCAATGCGAGGAGTAGGGATTGCCATGCAACGGATGCACTAAGAGCTATAATTGTATGAAAGCTAAAACTGAAACTAAGTAGGTGTGCATCCAACTTGCTTGCTCGTGAAGACCTCGGGCATTTGAGGAAGCCCATCATCGGAATATACAAGCCAAGTTCTATAATGAAAATTCCAACTAGTATATAAAAGTGATAACTCAAGAGACTCTCTATATGAAGAACGTGGTGCTATTTTGAAGCACAAGTGTGGTAAAAGGATAGTAACATTGTCCCTTCTCTCTTTTCCTCTCATTTTTTTATTTTCTTTTTTTTATTTTTTTTATTTTTTGGTGGGCTTGTTTGGCCTCTTTTTTTTATTTGGGCTTCTTTGGCATCTTTTATTTTTCATAAAGTCCAGAGACTCATCCCGACTTGTGGGGAAATCATAGTCTCCATCATCCTTTCCTCACTGGGGCAATGCTCTAATAATGATGATCATCACACTTTTATTTACTTACAACTCAATATTACAACTCGATACTAGAACAAAAATATGACTCTATATGAATGCCTCCGACGGTGTACCGGGGTGTGCAATGATCTAGCATAGCAATGACATCAAAAAACGGACAAGACATGAAAACATCATGCTAGCTATCTTACGATCATGCAAAGCAATATGACAATGAATGCTCAAGTCATGTATATGATGATGATGAAAGTTGCATGGCAATATATCTCGGAATGGCTATGGAAATGCAATGATAGGTAGGTATGGTGGCTGTTTTGAGGAAGATATAAGGAGGCTTATGTGTGATAGAGCGTATCGTATCACGGGATATGGATGCACCGGCGAAGTTCGCACCAACTCTCGAGGTGAGAAAGGGCAATGCACGGTACCGAAGAGGCTAGCAATGACGGAAGGGTGAGAGTGCGTATAATCCATGGACTCACATTAGTCATAAAGAACTCATATACTTATTGCAAAAGTTTATTAGCCCTCGAAGCAAAGTACTACTACGCATGCTCCTAGGGGGGGCGTTGGTAGGAGTTAACCATCGCGCGCCCCCGACCTTCACGCAAAGATAAAGAATCAAAATGCAATGCGCGCCAATTTGGTTACATAGTTAGGAGACCATATGTGCATGCTTCGGGAATCACAAACTTAACACCAATATCCTTACTAAACACAACCATTTACTAGAACCTCCCACATATTATCATCTCTATATCGCAAAACTATTACAAGGAATCAAACATATCATATTCAGTGATCTACAAGTTTTATGTAGGATTTTATGACTAACCATGTGAATGACCAATTCCTGTCATCTCTCTAAATAGATATAAGTGAAGCAAGAGAGTTTAATTCTTTCTACAAAAGATATTCCCACGCTCTAACAAATATAAGTGAAGCAAAAGAGCATTCTACAAATGGCGGTTTTCTATGTGAAGAGAAACAGGCAATCCAAACTTCAAAAGATATAAGTGAAGCACATGAAGCATTCTATAAAGCCATACTCAAAAAATTTAAGTGAAGTGCAAAGAGCATTCTATAAATCAACCAAGGACTATCTCATACCAGAATGGTGCATAAAATAAAAGTGAAAACTAAACGCAAAAGACGCTCCAAGATTTGCACATATCACATGAATGAAACGAATCTGAAAACATACCGATACTTGTAGAAAGATGGGATGCCTTCCGGGGCATCCCCAAGCTTAGACGCTTGAGTCTCCTTGAATATTCACTTGGGGTGCCTTGGGCATCCCCAATCTTGAGATCTTGCCTCTCTTCCTTTTCCTCATATCGAGACCTCCTCGATCTTCGAACACTTCATCCACACAAAACTTCAACAGAAAACTTGGTAAGATCCGTTAGTATAATAAAGCAAATCACTACTCTAAGTATTGTTGCAAACCAATTCATATTTTGTTTTTGCATTGTAGCTACTGTAATATAACTTTTCCATGGCTTAATACACTGATAGAAATTGATAGTTTCATCAAAACAAGCAAACTATGCATCAAAAACAGAATCTGTCTTAACCGGACAGTCTGTAGTAATCTGAACATTCACCATACTTCTGGTACTCCAAAAATTCTACCAAAATTAGGAAAAATAAAAAATTTGTATAGAAAGACAGTGCAAAAAGTTTCAGAATCGTTTGACGTTCCAGTAAAAAATGTAAAATTGCGCACTACTGCCAAAGTTTATGTCCTGCACCGCACAAACCAACAAGCATTGTAAACATCCTAAAGGCAAACCTTGGCACATTATTTTTATGATACAATGGAATTGTACAAGGGGATAATTATTTTTGATGAAATTTTTTGGGTTCCCCTCTTTATTTTTTGTTTTTAAACATTATGAAAGCACTCAACAGAAATAAATGACTCTCTAAAACTTCCGGGTTGTCTCCCTGGCAGCGCTTTCTTTAAAGCCATTAAGCTAGGCATATAGTGCTCAAGTAATGGATCCACCCGGATCCCGAGGTATATCAAACCCAATTTTAATTAACAATTATTTTTGATTTAGTAGTGAGCACAAAGTAACATATATCATGCAACAACGAAGTCTAACTCTCTTCCTATGCATCGGCATGTCATAAAAGAACAATTCATGCACACCAAGTAAAGGCCAATGCATAGTATAAGCAGTTTCTTGCAATTCTATCATGTTGGAAACATAAAGAGGCGGAGATGTAGTTCCTCTCTCATAATAATTGCAAGTTGGAGCAGCAAGCACAGGCATATTATATCTATCAAAATCATCATGTGTAACGGTAAAATGCAACCCATCAACATAATCCTTAATAAGAGCAAACTTCTCCGATATAGTGTAGTTTGGAGAATTCAAAAAGATAATAGGACTATTATGTGTGGGTGCAATAGCAACAATTTCATGTTTAACATAAGGAACTATAGCAAGTTCATCTCCATAAGCATCATTCATATTGGCATCATGGCCACAAGCATAGCAAGCATCATCAAAAAGGGGTATTTCAAGAGATGTCGGGGATATACCCAGCGGTATGACCCGGCCGGAGATACGACCCGGCTGGGGCTTGATGTTTCATTGGTGACCCAGCAGACTATAAGACCGGCTGGAACAGTTAAGCATTGTAAGCCGGCAGACACAGTCATATAACCCGGCAAACACAGTCATATAACCCGGCAGACACAGTCATATAACCCGGCAGACACAGTCAAGTAAGCCGGCAGACGATAAGCCAGATGGTAAGCCAGTCCGTAAGAAGCCCAAGACGTTAAAGAAGGCCATGGTCAGAAGCCCATGGTAAGACGTCAAAATAAGGTTAAGTATTAAGTCCGAGTTGGACTCTACATGTACCCCGCCCCTTCAGCTTATATAAGGAGGGGCGGGGCACCCCAAGAGGGCAGGAAACAATCTCTAGGGCTAGACAAAAAGAGGTGGCTTACCGGCGACTCTCTCATGATCATAATGAGACCTAGCCACAAACAGCATGTAGGGTTATTACCGGATGATGTTTCCCGGGGCCCGAAGCTGTCTAAATCCTTGTCTTGTGTGTTGATCCGCCCCGCGTCTGTCGATTCCGACCAACCCCTTCAAGCTACCGCATAGATGCGTTGGCCTCACGACTAAGTCCTCACACTAGGACATCTGACGTGACAATTCCATGACAGTTGGCGCCCACCATGGGGCTAGCACACGGTGGTGTTGAGTTCTTGGAGGGATCTCTCACAGGGATAGAGAAGTTCGCAATTTCTGGTTGAAGAAGAGCCGGTTGGGAAGGATCTGCATCAGCTTCGAGTTCATTGGTCCAGATTCATAGTCTAGGAGATTTAAGGAAAATTAAGGTTGCGATCTGATGGCTGCCGTAAGTCGCCAAGAAAAAAAATCACAAAGTCGCCAAAATCATTGGCGTGTCAGGTTTCTGTCGGTAACTCGCCAAAACCAGTACGGTTGGAGTTGCCGTTCACCGTTCAACCATCAACCGCAAAGGAAAAAGTCAAGGAAAAGGGAAGAGGTAGAAGTGAATTTTCTGAAGACGGGGAAACGGGGCCGATCACAACCCGGACTTGCCTCACCCTGCTTCTACTTCCAAATTTGCCGCCACCACTGCGGCCTTGCCATAGCTGCCTCTGAACTGTGCCCTATTTCTGAGCTGCCACTGGCCTTTGCAACCGTGGCTTCGCGGGCCCGACCCTGTCGCAAGCCGCTCGCTTTTGCTTCGACCTCGTCTCGCCACGGTGCCTCTCTATCGCCACTTTACAGTCGTCGTAGCTGCTCCGCATATACAACCATCAAAATCTAAAGTGACCAGAGACATCACCATTAAAATCCACCCGATGCATCAAATCGCCATGACCGCAGAGTCGCCGTCGTGATCTCCTCTGCCGGGCCCTGTCGAGCTGCCGCAATCACCTTGCTCCGGTCTCAAGCCGCCGCCCACGCAGCCGAGTTAAGCCACTGTGGTGCCCTGACGCCTCGCCTACGCCGGCTATTTTGCCTAACTAGACCATGGTCAAGCCGCTGTTTCGTTAGTCCGATTCATCGCTCCGCCTCGGTTCGTCGCTGCCAAAGTCGCCCCGCCTAAGCGCTCCTCCCATGATGGCCCGGGACCCCGCCTCGTCACTCACCTTTATCTGAAGCGCCCTGCGCCGCCTGGCCTCGCAAGTCGCCTCTGGCAGCGGCGGTCCTCGGTTTGTCCGAGCGCCCTACGCCGCCTTGGTCTCCAAGCCGCCTCGCTGCGTTTGCACTCGTTCTGAAAGTCGCCGCCCTGGTTGTCTCTTCCAAACTCCGTGCGAGCCGCCGCAGTGGTCAAATCAGCCGCCGCACTTCGAATTGGCCTAATGTATTGAGTCACCGTCACCATCTATTGGGCTGCCCCGGATGTGAGTCGCCGTCACCTCTAAATCGATGCACCTCAGGCCACAACTGCTGCTTGTGAGATGCCGCTACTGACGGGCTGCCATCCGGCCTCAAGTCGCCGCCCCCGGGTCACCAGCCTCGAGTTGCCTCCGCTGACCTCCGCCGTGTGGTCTTGCCGCTCCTGTTCTACCATAAGTTATCCGGCCTTGCGTCGCCGGCCGCCGTCTCGGCCTTGTGCCACCGCAGCCTCAAGTCGCGGCCGCGCTGGGCAGGCTCTGCCTCAAGCTGCTCCGCCTCGCCACCGCGGGCTCGCCGACATGCCCAACCGCCTCTGCAGTGTCGAGTCGCTGCCGCGGCCTCACTCGTTGCCCGCGCCTTGAGCCGCCAGACGCCTTCACCGCTGCGGGCCGCCCTATCCATCGAGTGTTCTCTGCTTCTACTCCGAATGCCCTCGACTTTGAACCGCTGCTGCAGCTTCGCCTGGCTCCGGCCTCGAGCCGCTTGCCCCTACTACGAGAGCCGCCGCCGCGCCTCACTCCCGTCAGTGTTAAAACGTCCTCGGGGCCAGGGTGAGCCGGCCTTACCCCGTGTTGAACCGCCCGCGACCGGGCGCTCAACCTCGCCGCTGCACCCGTCCGGGGCTGGCCCCGTGCCCTCCGCCGCTGGCCTCTCGCACCGCGGCTGGCCTCGTAACATCGTCCGAGTCACCGCCGGTTCACGAATCACCCGCGACAGAGCCACCGTCATCCGGGTCACCGTCGCCGGCTCACGATCGCCCAGGGCAGAGCCGCCGTCGTCCGAGTCACCGTCAGCTCAAGAATCGCCCGCACCAGAGCTGTCGTCATCCAAGTCACCGTCGCCGGCTCACGAGTCGCCCGAGGCAGAACCGCCATCATCCGAGTCGCGGCCGGCTCACGAATCGCCCGCGTCAGAGCCGCCGTCATCTGAGTCACCATCACCGTCGCACGAGTCGCCCGCGGCAGAGCCGCTGTCGTCCGAGTCGCTGTCGCCGGCCCCTCTGGCGAAAAGATGGCCACGGGTCTGGATACGGGTCGCGGACAGTCCCGCCTCGTTTCCAAGTCAACTTCGATGCTGCCTCACAGTCGTCGTCTTCACAGCCATGAGCCGCCCGTTACTACGCTGTGTCATAGTTTTGGCACTTGTATATTGCTTGATGCTGGAAAGACTGGTTTATCAATCTGCGTGGATATCCTGATGATGAGGAAAACAAATAGAAGTCTGCTACACATGCACGTGAGGATAAAAGCAACAGTGGGGCAGAAGCAAAGTTCCATCAGTCACTCCTGCCACTGTTCACGCGAAAGATTTCACGATCAAGTAAGTCGTGGTCAAAAGAAGCTATATAAAGAGACCTCAATCATCCCGGGCATTTGAAGACAGGAGAATCAGTATTATTGCTCCTCTCAACATGGCACGATTTCCAAGGAACGAAATGAGACGTGTTGGCAGATTTCAGTCTCCAATCACTGTCTTTACACACATCAGAGCAATTCTTCTGTCAAAAGCCAAAGCGGTGTTATGCATTATCTAGCATGGTCATCCAACAAAAAATACCAGGTGCTATTTTTCTTATGAATTTCATCAATACATGTTTTTATTCTTTTAAGAGACATTACTTTGGGTTCGTGGTATTTCTCTCGCAGGACCACTATTCATTACAAAGGTGTCGCAAAGGGCTACATCAACATAACGTGGTTGACTCGCCCGTCCGCACTGGCTCACACTGCCGCGGATGGCTCACCCATGATTGATTTCAGCTTCACCATGGTGATCATCAACTCTGCGGTGGATAATCACTAGCCTGGCATATCAGGTGAAATCCATCCAGTATATTTATATTGCATATTATTTTCTTTAAAAGAGCAATTACTTTGGCTTGCAAGTTCTCCCATGCAGGACTCAAACCGGTTTATATCACGGTCAACTACGGAGAATCTTAAGCCAACTCCTTGAGTCGTCTTAAGACTTGGGGGCTACAATGGCATGAATCGGGAATTCTGGGTCATTGGAGGGAATGATAACCCGGTTCCGGAGGACACCGCCATATTGATGAAAATTTAAAGGCCGTCAGAAGATTGTCGGTTCAAAATAAAGATTCCGGTTTAAAATCTGGTTCAAGAGACATCTCTCTCCCGCAAAGCTTTGAAGCTCTCAAATCCGGTTCAAACATCCGGCTCAAGGAAAATTAAAGGTTGCCAAAGAGAACTTGATGCCATGCTGCGCGGCTCAAACATGGGTATCCTGCCTTACGGCTTATCTTATTATGGTCACTTGGGGGCTTCTTGCTCATCGACCACAGCTGTCGGTACCCTCTTGATCGGCGCGATGGCAAAATTTATATGGTCACTTGGGGGCTTCCTGTTCAAACATAGGTCATATTTGAACCAAAGAGAACACAGCTGTCGGTACCCTCTTGATCGGCACACTGCCAAACTCACTAGGGGGCTTCTTGATCGTATTCGAATCATAGCTTAACCCCTTTTGGGTCCGACTTGGATCGTATTCGAATCAGGGTCGTTAAAAACCTCTCAAGGTCATTTGGGGGCTTCCTGTTCAAACATAGGTCGTATTCGAACCAAAGAGAACACAGCTGTCGGTACCCTCTTGATCGGCACAACGCCAAAGCCACTGGGGGCTACATGATCGTATTCGAATCCTAGCTTAACCCCTTTGGAACGGTTTACTGATCGTATTCGAATCAGAAGCCTCGATTTTTCTTTCTATTTGGCTTAAGTTTTTTGAAAGCAATCTTGGTTTTATCTTGAGACCTTTTTGTTCATATTTGAAGCAAATATGTGGTTTCTATTAACCCGGCTTGACTTTGGATGATAAGTCGCCATATATGACAATCATAAACATTTGGAAGTTTTTGGCTTCTAAAAATTGGGTTATCACCCTTACTGCACAGGTATCTTAAACCGGCAGTACGATTCAATATCACAGGAACCGGTTTTCCAAACCAGATTATATTATTCAAATCTTTAATAGCCAACATGGGTGGATTTTTTATGGTTATCAATAGCCAATATTATGATGGAGGTTTTCAAAGTCGCTTCAGCGCAATGGTTATTATTTTATTAATGGACATGATTTATTTTTACAATGGAGGGAATAGTCCCGAGTTGCTGCAGGCTTACGACCTGGCACTTGGGGCCTACATTACTCAAGTTGAGATTAAATCAAATATGCAAGTTTCATGTCGCTGCAAGCATGCACCATGACACATGGGGGCTAATGTAAAGTCATTTTTTGATCAACTTATCGAAGACCCGACTCATCCCATTTTAATGAGCCGGCACTTGGGGGCTATCAATTGCTCCTGTCAAAAATTCAAGGTACATAAGCATTAATCCATTATATTGAACGGTCTACTACTCAGTTGGTAGAGTAAAAAGCTCTTAACCTTATGGACGTGGGTTCGAGCCCCATGGTGAGGGTTACAGATAAGATGTTCTTTGCAAAGAAGTATACATAAAGTCCCAGCTCAATATTATCTTACTGAGCCGGTCCTTGGGGGCTACACGTTGCTGCTCAAGTCTACATGATCATATCCATAAAGTCCTTGCTCATTATTGCATAATGACCCGGCACTTGGGGGCTACATATGTGGAATACTCAGTTTTGACTAGTGATTGAGATGAGCAACATGGATTTCTTCAAAGTGGTAATATTTATATTGAAGCAAGTCTTAAGTCATCACTTTGCTCTACTCAAGACTTGGGGGCTACAGGTAATATGGATATGAGGGAGAGGAATCTTCAAAATTCTCAGTTTTGACCCAGCGTCGGCAACAATTATGACTCGGCATCATCTATTTATAACCCGGCAAGTTTTTTCATCTTTAAGCCGGTTGAAGGTCACATGAGTATTTCAAGACCTATATTTTTAAACATTGGGAGCTGGGTCAAATGAGTTATTCTTCAGTCTTTCTCTGTGAGAAACCAACGTCAGCAAATTGATTATGAAGTTGGCTTATTGACCCGGATTTGTTAAAAAGGAAATAACAAAGAGTTAAGGATGATCGGGTGCTGGCTTACAAAGATGTTTTACCCGGAGCATAATATGTCAAAATTGTTCTTGTGTTCGTTTTATAGGATCAGTTTAACATGGATGAATCCAAATTAAACTAGGGGCTAATGTCGGGGATATACCCCGCGGTATGACCCGGCCGGAGATATGACCCGGCTGGGGCTTGATGTTTCATTGGTGACCCAGCACACTATAAGACCGGCGGGAACAGTTAAGCATTGTAAGCCGGCAGACACAGTCATATAACCCGGCAGACACAGTCATATAACCCGGTAGACACAGTCATATAACCCGGCGGACACAGTCATGTAACCCGGCAAACACAGTCATGTAACCCGACAGACGGTAAGCCAGATGGTAAGCCAGTCCGTAAGAAGCCCAAGACGTTAAAGAAGCCCATGGTCAGAAGCCCATGGTAAGACATCAAAATAAGGTTAAGTATTAAGTCCGAGTTGGACTCTACATGTAACCCGCCCCTTCAGCTTATATAAGGAGGGGCGGGGCACCCCAAGAGGGCAGGAAACAATCTCTAGGGCTAGACAAAAAGAGCCGGCTTACCGGCGACTCTTTCATGATCATAATGAGACCTAGCCACAAACAGCATGTAGGGTTATTACCGGATGATGTTTCCCGGGGCCCGAAGCTGTCTAAATCCTTGTCTTGTGTGTTGATCCGCCCCGCGTCTGTCGATTCCGACCAACCCCTTCAAGCTACCGCATAGATGTGTTGGCCTCATGACTAAGTCCTCACACTAGGACATCTGACGTGACAATTCCACGACAAGAGAATCAACGGGATCATAACAATCATCATAGCTATCATCCTTCGGTAAGCACAAAGGGAAATTAAACAATGTATGAGTTGAAGAGTTACTCTCATTAGAAGGTGGGCACGGGTGATCAATCCGCTCTTCCTCCTTTTGTTCTTCGCTCTCCTCCTCATCTTTTTCATCCAATGAGCTCATAGTTTCATCAATTTCTTCTTCCATAGATTCCTGCAAAATATTAGTCTCTTCTTGCACATCGGAGACTTTCTCAATAAACGCATCAATATCGGCATTGTATTCATAATTCTCATAACAATATTTAAGTATAGCAAAATTTCCAGGTCTGTAAACAACATCATCAAGATTTTCACACTCTTTAAACAGAGATTCAATTTCATAAGCACCCATAAAAGCAACAAATTCTTCTATTTGTTCCACATCATAGTAATCATATATACCATTAGCATAAGAAGCCAAGGTTTTATCATCATTAAATTTGCATGAAAAGGGAAGGTGTGGAGCCTTCATCCTAGAGCAACAAGTAAAATCATATCTCAAGCATAGTTGCCGAGCATACCAATGCAACATATAAATTTGATCCCATAATAGTTTCCCTTTTTGTGTCAAGCGATAATCCCTAAAGTATTCATGTTGATCCAACGTGTCTCCCATAACATAATTGAATGGGGCTTTCTCAGGATTATCAAAGTAGTACATAATATCTTTCACATAATGAACATCGAGGGTTTTAGGAGGTTCCCCATCTCCATGAGTAGCAAGTACACCTAATTTTTTTGGTATTTTGTGTTCCATATCCATAACTAAAGATAGAGAACAACTAAGAACAGCAATTAAAAATTACTTAGTGATAAAGCAAACAAGCACACACGAGAATATTCACCCCACGCTATAACTCCCCGGCAACGGCGCCAGAAAAAGGTATTGATAACCCACAAGTATAGGGGATCAACTGTAGCCTCTTTCGATAAGTAAGAGTGTCAAACCCGACGAGGAGCTAAAGGTAGAAAAAATCTTCCCTCAAGTTCTATCGACCACCGATACAACTCTATGCACGCTTGACGTTCGCTTTACCTAGAACAAGTATGAAACTAGAAGTACTTTGTAGGTGTTGTTGGATAGGCTTGCAAGAATATAAAGAGCACACAAATATAAACTAGGGGCTGTTTAGATAAAGAAGCAATAAAGTTTGTAGCGAGTGTGGAAAAGTGGTGGTAGGAGTTGTGAAATTGTCCCTAAGCAATTGACTACTTTACTAGACCGATAGCAAGTTTTATGTGAGAGAGGCCACTGCTAGCATGTCATCCCTGACTTGGAACTCTATGCACTTATGATTGGAACTATTAGCAAGCATCCGCAACTACTAATGTTCATTAAGGTAAAACCCAACCATAGCATTAAGATATATTGGTCCCCCTTCAATCCCGTATGCATCAATTTCTATGCTAGGTTGAAGCTTCTGTCACTCTTGCCCTCCAATACATAGTCCTATCAACATACAACTAACCCTATGGTGTGATCCACGCGCGCGCACATATGATGGGCACCAAAGGACAGCAACATAACCACAAGCAAATTAAACCAATCATAGCAATTCACCAATAACCGAAAGGACAATGAAAATCTACTCAGACATCATAGAATGGCAACACATCATTGGATAGTAATATGAAGCATAAAGCACCATGTTCAAGTAGAGGGTACAGCGGGTTGCGGGAGAGTGGACCGCTGAATATAGATAGGGGAGGGTGATGGAGATGTTGGTGAAGATGACGGAGGTGTTGGTGTAGATCGCGGTGATGATGATGGCCCCAGCGGCATTCCGGCGCCACCGGGAGAGAGGGGGGAGAGCCCCCCCCCCCTTCTTCTTCTTCTTCCTTGACCTTCTCCCTAGATGGGAGAAGGGTTTCCCCTCTGGTCCATGGTCTCCATGGGTGGGGGCGAAGCCCTCCGAGATTGGATCTGTCTCTCTGTCTCTCTCTGTTTCTGCGTTCCCCGATTCTACCCTTTCACCGTTTCTTATATTACCGGAGATCCGTAACTCCGATTGGATTGAAACCTTCAACACGATTTGTTTCCGGATATTAGCTTTCTTGCGGCAAAAGAAGAGCAACACCTTACGGGGTGTCCACGAGGGTCAGGGGCGCGCCCCCCTGCCTTGTGGGCCCCTCGAGCATCGTCTCGTGTTGATTCTTCTTCCCAAAAATCATAAATATTCCAAAAATATTCTCCGTCCGTTTTTATCCCGTTTGGACTCCGTTTGATATGGGTTTTCTGCGAAACATAAAACATGCAACAAACAGGAACTGGCACTGGGCACTGGATCAATATGTTAATCCCAAAAAATAGTATAAAAAGTTGCCAGTATATGAAAGTTGAATAATATTGGCATGGAACAATCAAAAATTATAGATACGATGGAGACGTATCACCCGCCGCCGCTAGCATCACCTGGTCTCGCAGAAGTAGCCATCTCTGTACCGCGAGGATGGAGGGAGGGAGCGGGCAACGAGAAGGGAGTGGGAAGGGGAAAATGGTGTGTGGCGTGAGTGGGAGGAAATGGATTTGGTCTCGACGGTGCCGTCTAACGGCTGTCGGGGCGGCTGGGAGTGCCACATATGCAAAAAGCAGGGCCCATCTGTCACAAGCTCACTTAACATAGCCATATCCGCTGATCAGTGTTTTTTGCAAAACGATTACACAATACGTGATGTTTTTTGTAAAAGAAATGTAACGTAGTGTTCTCTGCAAACCTAACCTTCAAAGTGGTGGGTTCTTGCAATTTACTTCAAACTGATATACACACCGACGACTGGTGACCCACTCACCTGGTCCCTCCAACTAGAGACACGCTGGTTGCCCGGGTCCTTATAGCTGCACCTCCGCCAGCTAGCCCTCTCGATCCAGCCAGTTTACCATCTCTTCCTAGCTAGCCATCTCTACCCGTATGGACGGCTGGCCATCTCTGTCCGCCTGACCATCTCTACCCGGTTGACCCTCTCGATACGGTCGGTTGGCCATATCTACCTAGACGACCGACCCTATCGACACAACCGGCTGGCCATCTCGGATCATACGGCCACACACCACTCCCAGTCAACCAGGTGTATGGGCCCAACCGACACGGGCGAGAAAACCGGCCCGGAGCCGAAGAACGAGGTGGATGAAAACATAAATAATACTAGTATGATTATCTTTTTAATAAAGAGAGAATTCTAATCTAATAGGCGCTTGATACGTCTTAAACATATTTATAAATTTTTATTGTTTCATGCTATTATGTTAGCACCTTTATATACTTCTTATAACAATTTATATTATTTTCTAGGCTAACCTGTTATTTGAGTTCATGTTTTCTATTTGTTTTTGGTTCCACATAAAATCAATATGTTGATTTGTGGGATTTCAGATAATCATTTTGAACATTTTAGATGACCCACATTGGATGGCTAAAAAGTGTCCATAATTGTGGTCGATTCGGGACAACTCCAACACGACGCCGAAGCATTTTGTCCGTGCATGTCTGTTTGTGTTGAAATGGACAAAAACATTCACCCAACTCGCTGACCTAAACTAAAATCATGTCCGCTCGTTGTCCGTCTGGATGCGTCTGGATGCATTTCTGGTCCAAATTTGCGCATGATTTGCGTCCACATGGACACGAGACGGACCGTTGTGCTCCCACGCCGGCGGACACAAACCCTAGCCACGCTGTCACTATGAGCTTCTTCGGCAAGGGCAAGGGCAAGCATGACCATGAGGTCGGCTCATCGCGAGGCCAGACGGCTTCAAGTTGGTGCCGTGGGGAGGGCACGACCACGCGACCAACCGTACCTTCGGGTGCACCGCACGGAGTACCACTGGGAGTACCGCGTTCCGCTGTCGTGGCCGGACGTGAATCTCCCCACGGCTGGCACTCGACCCCCACCGCATTCCAGTGCCGACTGTGTCGTAGTCCAATTACGTGCGTGCCAAAGAGATCCGCAAGCGGTGGGCTCTCCTCACGCCGAAGCAACACCACAACGCCACATACGCGCCAAACTCCCCGAACTAGGATGTCCTTGGTCCTTTTTCTTTAGTTTTATTATTAATATTTTATTTTTAATCATGGTCTAAGTGGACTTTGACCGGTTGATTCACATGCATGGCTTTATTTTAAGTAGCTCATGCCTATTTAGTTCTTTTTAAAAAGGGAAACGTTTCACGACGGGACACCGGCCGAAGCTTCGGCTGGTCGCGTCCACGCGCGAACATACCAAGCGACTCACCTAGCGACACGTAGGACGGGGGGCCGCCCACGTGCGTCTTCTCCCTCCTGTTTCTCTTCTTCCCGTCGCTTGTCTCTCTCTCTCCCCGCTGCCATGGCCAAGCTTCGCCGTCCGGAGACCTCCCAGGGCGCCGACGCCATGGGAATCAGCTGATCCGGCTGCCCTCGGCCAGATCTGCTCGGATCTGCGCCGCCGGAGCTCTGCCTGCCCTCGTCGGACCCGACCACACGTCTGAGCTGCAACCCACCACGCGCGAAGCTGCAACCGTTGAACCTTTTTCCTCCCGGAACGGCACCGCGGCGACGATGGCCATGGGCAGGCGTGGGAGCTCGGCGGAGCAGCAGCAAGTAGCTGTGAAAAATGTTTGTAGCAAATTCCAACGCCGTTTGTAGCAAAACCGACTATGGTTGCAGCAAAACGACGTCATCGCCATCGCGGGATTCACAGCTAAGACAATTAGTTTGAAGCTTTTTTCAATGCCGGATGTAGCTTTTGTAACCGCCGGTTGTAGCTTTTCGTTTGTCGTCCATGGCTTACGCTCCACGGTTGAAGCTTTTTTCGTCGTCGGATGAAGCTTTTTTCGTCGCCGGTTGTAGCTTTTCTTTGATTGTTCATAGTTTTTCGTCGTACGAGTTGAAACTTTTTTCATAGCCGGTTGAAGCTTTTTTCGTCGTCGGATGAAGCTTTTTTCATCGCTGGTTGTAGCTTTTCTTTGGTCGTTCATAGTTTTCTGTCGTAAGAGTTGAAACTTTTTTCATAGCTGGTTGAAGCTTTTTTCGTCAGCGATTGTAGCTTTTTTGATCGTCGGTTGCAGCACTGGGCATCTCCCCTGGTGCTCGATTTTTTTGTTTGCAACCTAGATATGAGCGCGCGGCGAGCACACCGGTGAGCTCCGGTCGTCGCCACCGGAGCTGCAACGGTGGCCATGAAAGCTTCAACCGCAGGGGTGGGCTGTTGCATGGGGCGAAGCCGGTGACGAGGATAGCCGCCGAGGACTGGGACCGGCGACCAGGGCGGCCGGGAAAGACGGCCGGCGAGGACGGCGACCAGGGACGAGGAGGGCAGGCGAGGGAGGGGCGGCGACGAGGGGGGACGCGTGCGACCGGCGAGACGGGGTTCGCGAGAGCAAGACGACGCTCGTTACGCGCTCGCGAGAGGAAGACGACGACCTAGTTGGATAAGGATCCAATGGTTCGGGACAGGCCGATCTGACGGCTAGGGTGCGACCGGGCGAAACGTTTCCGTCGGCGCACCGGCGCCTAGCATCGCCCTTTTAAAAATGACCGCCTGGACTAATGCGTAAGCCGCAGACTAATTCCGTGTAGGTCAAGTCGAGCACAGACTAATTCCGCACAGACCACAGACTAATGTGTAGGCCGCTTCAGGCGCACCGACGCCCCCAACACCAAACCTGACACGCTCGTTCGCTCGGCCAATACAAATCTTTATCTTGACCTAACCTTTATCTTTATCTTTTTTATTTTTTTTATCTCTTATATATATATATATATATATATATATATATATATATATATATATATATATAAAGAGATTGAATACCAGTTATGCTTCAAGTGGTCAGCCTTTTTTTTACTGAAGATAATAAGATGGATGTTGGCGTTTGATACACGGTGGAATTTCAGCAGCAAAAGATCGGTATCTGAAGTTCTGAACTGAACCGGTTGGGCATGGCCGTTGGAGCAAGGGGAGCAATCGGGGGGCTGGAGCGTTGAGGCGGATAGAGTGGCAATGGGGACGCCAAAGGCCGTGGATGAGGGCATGAGGCTGTACATGCAAGGGCGAGGGCGGGCAGAATTCGGCGGGTGCTACACGGGTACTCGAGCATGCTATCACTGGAGAGTGGATGGTCTCCATAATTTTGCACTATGCTCAGTTGCATGCCGGTGATCTCTTGGAGGACGGCCAGCCAACATTAAGCACGGCGAGCTCGCCATGTGGGGCGCGAACATGCCAGTATCAAGATTCAAGAACTTGCAGCTTTGGGCGGCAGGACGGCGTCAACATGGCATGGCTACTGTGAACGGACTTTATCCCATGGACGTATTGGCCAAAGGAGGTTTCAATGATATGCATATATCGCCAATTGGATGAGGTATTTCTTGCTTTCTCTTTTGGCAATAAAAAAGAAACGTGGGAGAAATTTTTTGCTGGATCAGTGCTAAAAGGAACAGCAGGGAGGCAGGAGCTGGCAAGCCCCGACCTCTTGTGTGATGCATTGCATGCAGGTTTGCTACTGCATGCGCTGCTCATGCCCAACAAAAACAAAACATGTCAGAGCTTACGTACAGGCAGAAAGCAAACGAACACGGACCTACGACGTACAGCGGGAAAGTGAACTTCTTTCGGACACTGCTAATTTTTTTTCAAGAAAACTTTCGATCTATTCATCAACTGTCAAGGTAGTACAAAGAACACAAGACGTAAAATTTACATGCAGGTCCGTAGACCACCTAGCGACGACACAATCAGTGGAGCGAGCCGAGCGAGCCAAAGGCGCGCCATCGTCATCGCCCCTCCCTCGTCGGAGCCGGACAAACATTGTTGTAGTAAACAGTAGGGAAGTCGTCGTGCTAAGGTCTCATAGGACCAGCACACCAGAACAGCAACCGCCGCCGATGAAGAGAAACATAGATCGGAAGGATCCAACCTACAGACACATAGACATAGATGAACGAAGACCGGATCCAGTCGGATCCACCGAAGACAAAAACCGACCGGACCCCATAAGATCCGCTGGACACTGCTGAATTTGCCTATATATACACGTTGATATATACCAACAATGTGTTTTGCGAACGGACACTGCTGAGCTTGCCTATATATACATGTTGATATACCACCAATGCCAAAACACAGTTAGAAGTCATGGCCATAGAGTCTGATCAAACTCAAGTTGTTGTTTCCGACAAGAAGATGCCATGCTTAGCGTGCTTGAAGGTACGAAGGAACAATTGCGTCTAGTTAAAATTACTTCAACAAAAATGTTATGTGTATAATATTTTTATTGCCATATGCCTTCTTTGTTTGGGCCAAACCCAAATAATGAAAAAAAAACAATAACTCTTCCCAACCAAACTACGAACTATATCTAAAAACATTTTAACATAGTAAGAAAAATAGTTTAAAATTTGCACATAGATGTATATGTAACACTCTTTAAAAACTGGTCAAAACCACAAAAATTGTTCCATTTAAAAAATACATATAGAAATATTCAAAGAAAATAAAAATATTCACATTTTTAAAAATTCAGTTCAGAAAATGTTTTCCTTAAAAAATTCAATTTGAATAAAGTGTTCACTACTCTTATATAAAAATAAATAAATAGTCATGTTTTTTTGAAGAAAAAAAAGTATTCACAGATTATTCCATGGGCCACTACTCTTCTATCCGATGAACAAAGCTAAGGTGGCTTCTTAACGTCCAAAATGCAGACTCTAAAAGGTAATAATCAATGTAACCTTATTATTGATGTTTATCATAATTGAATAAAAAAATGGAACGTAATAGCAGATAGATCAGATTTTGCGAGTTTCTATGCCCGTTGCAACGCAGGGCATTTGTACTAGTCTTTATCTTTTATCTTTATCTACTAATAAAGCACCAAGTGCTTCTGGTCGTACGTCGTCGACCTTTTTTTTTAAAAGTCTAATGTTTCAGGTATTCAGCCCGCAGTCCTATTTTAAGTGGCTCTCGGAGAAAACGTTTCGTTCTTAGTTGAGGAATATCCTTGATGATCAGCAAATACCGGTGAGCCCCAAATATCATTTCCCTTAATAAATATTATTTCTTTTCAATATTCCACTCAGTTTTAATTATTATATCTGATATATATTTGTAAGATGCGGTAGGTATATGAATATTATGACATCCAGCAGCAAGTAATTATAATGGGTGCGCTCATCCAAAAACATTGTAAGGGCATGTACAAAAGTCCCTACTGTTTCAGGTATTCAACCCGCAGTCCTATTTTAAGTGGCTCTCGAAGAAAACGTTTCGTTCTTACAGAAAAGACCCTATGCTTTTGAGTATTCAACCCGCTGTCCTTTTTAGGTGGCTAAATTCAGATACAACGAGCTTTGCAACTGCACTTCAATTAAATTGTCCCACCTCGCTGATATACATATATTCTCACCAATTTATATGTGTACGAGAGCTGCCATGAGAATCAACAAGCTACATTAGAAATCAAAACAAGCAGAGAAAGGGAACGGAAGGAATCGCCAAAGCCTGAAGGAGCGAAGAAAATGGAACAGAGTCCACCGAGCGAACACCACCACCGGCGCCCTCGCTCGACGGAGGACACGCGATTTCCAAAAAGTGGGAGCAGAGAAGGCCGAGTCGAGGCGGCTGGGCTGACTGACACAGCAGGTAGGCCGCGGCTGGACGAGGCGCGCCCTGGCCTCCTCGCAAGCTGCGAGCAAAAGAAACAGCGGGGTTGAGGCAGGGCCTTACCTTGATCTGGCGCCACAGTCCCTACGATGGCATGTGGAGGACAGGAGGAGGGAAGGGATGGATCCGAGCCTGTTGGTCGGGGCGAGGCCTGCTGTGGCCAGATCCGGAGCATGGGGCCGCAACTGAGCTCCAAAACGCAATACATCCTCTCGTGGAGTTCCGCACCGACAGAGAAGAGGGGGTTGATGTTGCTGATAGAGAAGAAGAGAAGGGACAGCGTCAGGTGGATGGAGAAGAAGTAATCTGTTGTGTGGATAAGGGGGCACGTAGTGGGAAGTGGGGGGTGGTTGTTGTCGCTACATGTTGTGCCTGGGATTGCTACGCATGTGAACCTACTATTATTAGGGCATGTACATCAGTATAGACGCACCATCCGTACATGTCATCTATACACCACATAGCAGGCTGTCTGTTAGGCCAGCCGTAAAATGCTCTAACCGCGGACGTGGCTCGAGCGTTTTCCCTCTCCTCTCTCTCCCCCCACGTCACTTTTTTCCTACGTGTCCTTTGTTACATACGACTGACTAGATGTCGTTGTATATGCCCTTACAATATTTTTGGATGAGCGCACCCATTATAATTACTTGCTGCTGGATGTCATAATATTCATGTACCTACCACATCTTACAAATACATATCAGATATAATAATTAAAACTGAGTGGAATATTAAAAAGAAATAATCTATACCTATTAATAAAGCAAGGTGCGTTTATCCAAAATTTTCATCCGTTCACCCATATTATATTTTTTGAGAATTTTGAGGACCTTGTGTACTAGGAGTAGCTGCAGCTGCCAACTAGGCTAAGCATCTATTCGAGTTTACATTGGAAAACTTTGGAAAAATATATTACAGATGAAGGACGCACAGGTTCCATAGTTTAATAATCCCACCTCGACTTCTTACATCAAATTCTACCAATTCTTATACGTTCGCGAGTAGCCTGGCAACAAGAGAACTCAGGAATTAACCAGGACGGAGGAGGTGCCTCTCTGTGAATGACATTACATACAGGAATTGTGGGCAGCCTTTAATCATGAGCATGCATGGATATTAATTGAGATAATTTATGGGATTAAAAGAGTCTCTAGGAGGCTGCATGACATTAAACGTGGATTTAAAGGTGAGTCAATTGTGGGCTGAATAAGGAATAAGGGTGCGAAACAAGAGTATAACTTGTGAGCATGCATGGATATTAATCGGAACAATTTGTGGGATTAAATGAGGCTATATGAGGGCATACACCCCGCTGTATGCATTTGACATTTAAACGGGATTGTATCCTGCCTTTGCGTACCCCCCGTTGAAGCTATTTTCAGATAATGCATTTTTTTGGTGTGCTAAATTTCTTCCGGGGCCGTAAATCTTAAGTGCATGGACTGAATTGTTTGTGTACCAACACCTATAATATTAACCCCTCCTCGTGCGCCCATGTCCAAACTCCTCCCTCACATGGTCTCCTTTAGCCGCGACGGCGATGCCCATAACATTAGCAACCCGAATTGCTGCTTGGCTTGCCATCGGGTGGGTTCTCAACATGGTGTTGGAGGAACGTCAGACTATCATTCTCTAGCAAGTGCTATCATGTTCCATGAGTCCCATCTCCAAGAACCACATTGATGAAGCATTTTTGTCGCTAGCGACTCTTCTCCTACGATCCAGTTTGTTACTCAGGCAATCCTAATTCATGACAGCTAGCATTTACTTACTCCATAGCACAACATGTGTGATTTTACACGGTTCCAATTTTTTAAAACATAGTCATAATCCTCCCGTTGCAACGCACGGACATATGTGCTAGTTACGTACTAATAAACCACTTGCTTCTGGTCGTCCGTCATCACGACACTTTTGCAAAAAGGTCCTCTTGTTTTCTGGAAATTGCACCCGCAGTCCCTCTTTAAGTGATTATATCTGGGAAACGATTCAGTTTTACAAATAAGCCCTTGGATCTGAAAGAATTCCGCCCTGCTCCGGGGCGCCCCGCCCGTTGCCTCCGCTGCCAGACAGCCCCGAGGACCGCCCCGTGCCGCTGCCACCGCACCAGCCGCCGCTGTTGAAATATGAGATGGGCCTAGAGCCCATATGACAATTTTAGATTTAATCTCTAAGGGCCCATGTAGGTGGCATGACAAGGTGGTGGGAAGTTTAGTCCCATCCCGAAAGTGGAAGGAGAGTTGGAGTGGTTTATAAGGGATTCACTACCTCATGCTATTGGAGCTTGAGAAGAGATGAGGCCCTCGCGCACTCCTCCTCCTCCGCTCGCCTCGCCACGACGCGCCGGATTGCGGGTTGCAGGATTGAGCCGAGCCGAGCTCACTCCTATGCGCTTCTTTTTGCCGGTCAGGAACGGAGAGTCTTTGACAGGTAGGGACGATCTGAGACGTCAGATCATGGGCTACCGACTTGGATGTGGGTTCAGCCCACGTCTCTCCACACGCGGCCGCACATATATATGTGGGGCGCTGCCAACCCTAGCCGCAGCGAAACAGAACGCATCTCCGCCTCCACGCCCACGTCGTTCCTCTGCTGCTGTTGCCGCCGGCGACTCCATCCCGTTCACCGCGTACATGGTAGACGGGAGAGCAGGCCTCCGAAAATCCGCCTCTCCGGATCCTGTACGGGAGAGGGGCGATTAGGTTTTTGGGCAGTGACTACGCGACTGCTCGCTTCTGTTCATCTACGTCCACATCACCTTCGTCATCACCATGTCGACCGACGCCGACCGTGCCGCCGCTGAGAAGGCCGAGGCCGACAAGAAGGCCGCCGAGGATGCCGCGGTAGCTGCCACCGTCACCGCCGCCGCGTGGCCGATTGGAGGGTATACATCGCTTATCCCTCTCGTGTTTCTTTCTGTTATAGCAGTACTAGCGATATGCGTAGATGTTTCTACTATGTGCATAGTACATGTGAAAGATCGTGGATGTCGCCTAGAGGGGGGTGAATAGGCGCTTTAAAATAATTACGGTTTAGGCTTGAACAAATGCGGAATAAACCTAGCGGTTAATTTGACAAGCACAAAACCTACAACAACTAGGCTCACCTATGTGCACCAACAACTTATGCTAAGCAAGATAAACAACTAAGTGATAGCAAGATATATGACAAGAAACAATATGGCTATCACAAAGTAAAGTGCATAAGTAAAGGGCTCGGGTAAGAGATAACCGAGGCACGCGGAGACGACGATGTATCCCGAAGTTCACACCCTTGCGGATGCTAATCTTCGTTTGGAGCGGTGTGGAGGCACAATGCTCCCCAAGAAGCCACTAGGGCCACCGTAATCTCCTCACGCCCTCGCACAATGCAAGATGCCGTGATTTCACTAAGGGACCCTTGAGGGCGGTCACCGAACCCGTACAAATGGCAACCCTTGGGGCGGTCACCGAACCCGTACACTTTGGCAACCCTTGGGGGCGGTCACCGGTACCCGTCAAATTGCTCGGGGCGATCTCCACAACCTAGTTGGAGACCCCGACGCTTGCCCGGAGCTTTGCACCACAATGATTGAGCTCCGAACACCACCAACCGTCTAGGGCGCCCAAGCACCCAAGAGGAACAAGCTCAAGGGTACCAAGCACCCAAGAGTAATAAGCTTCTCAACTTGAAACTTCCACGTATCACCGTGGAGAACTCAAACCGATGCACCAAATGCAATGGCAAGGGCACACGGAGTGCCCAAGTCCTTCTCTCTCAAATCCCACCGAAGCAACTAATGCTAGAGAGGAAAATGAGAGGAAGAACAAGAAGGAGAACACCAAGAACTCCAAGATCTAGATCCAAGGGGTTCCCCTCACATAGGGGAGAAAGTGATTGGTGGAAATGTGGATCTAGATCTCCTCTCTCTTTTCCCTCAAAAACTAGCAAGAATCCATGGAGGGATTGAGAGTTAGCAAGCTCGAAGAAGGTCAACAATGGGGGAAAAACACGAGCTCAAAGGATAAGGTTCATTGGGGAAGAAGACCCCCTTTTATAGGAGGGGGAAAATCCAACCGTTACCCCCATATCAGCCCCGCAGAGAGCGGTACTACCGCTTGACTACTGCGGTACTACCGCTTGGCCAGCGGTACTACCGCTCCCCTTCGCGGTACTGCCGCTGGGCCCAGAGCGGTACTACCGCGGTGGTCAGGGCGGTACTACCGCACACGAGCGGTACTACCGCCTCCACTGCCGCGGCTAGCACCGTAAAACCCGACACGAAAAAGACCCCTCGAATCAAGGCGGTACTAGCACGAAGCCGCAACGGTACTACGGCTAGGGGCTACCAGCGGTACTACCGCTGTGGAGCGGTACTGCCGCTTGTAGCACCCAAGCGGTACTACCGCTCCGGCCCGCGGTACTACTGCTGGGACCAACCAGAACTGCCACAACTTCTTCATATGAGCTCCGAATTGAGCAAACTCAAGCTTGTTGGAAACAAGACGACGAGTAGCTTGTTGGTTATAGTAAGAAGAGGCAGGGGAGGTATGCCAACAAAAAGAGGAGTGAAACCTCCAACCGAGAAGAACCGGCATAACCTCCAACATCGAAAACATCATTGAAGATGCGAGTGAACTCCGTTTTCGATGAACTCGAGCTTGTCATCAAGATGACCATAAGCTCCAAAACTCAGAAAGAGAAGAACCAAACAAGAACCAATAAAGATGATGCAAGGATGCAATGGTTTGAGCTCTCTATGAACGATACGATCAAGCTACTCATCGAGAGCCCCCTTGATAGTACGGCAATCGATCCTATAACCCGGTCTCCCAACTACCATCATGAGACCGGTAAAATAGAAAACCTATCAAGAGCAAACCTTTTCCTTGCACATGGTCCACTTGAGCTAGATGATGACGATCTTAACTCCCTCAAGATGAACCACCTTTCTCGATTGCGTTGGCTCGATGAAGACTAGTTGATTGCTCCCCCATACTCCACTATGGGTGAGTCACCCTTCTGCACATCTTCACAAGTCCGTTGTCACCACAATGGATGGCAAGCTTCAAGCATTTGATCTCTTCGTGATGCTTTACTTGAACTTGCCCGCTTCACTTGAACTTGCACACCGCAACCTAACCCCACAAAGAACTCTCACGAAGACCATGGGTTAGTACACAAAGCGTAATTGACAATACTTACCATACCATGGGATCGCTTGATCCCTCGGTACATCTTGTGTGCTTTGTGTGTTGATCAACTTGATTCACTCTTGACTTAGTCTTGATCAACCTTGACTCTTTCCAACTCTCTTCATTTGGATGATGTCTTGTAGGGGAACGTAGCAGAAATTCAAAATTTTCTACGCATCACCAAGATCAATCTATGGAGTACTCTAGCAACGAGGGGAAGGGGAGTGCATCTACATACCCTTGTAGATCGCGAGCGGAAGCGTTCAAGAGAACGGGGTTGATGGAGTCGTACTCGTCGTGATCCAAATCACCGATGATCCTAGCGCCGAACGGACGGCACCTCCGCGTTCAACACACGTACGGAGCAGCGACGTCTCCTCCTTCTTGATCCAGCAAGGGGGGAGGAGAGGTTGATGGAGATCCAGCAGCACGACGGCGTGGTGGTGGAAGTAGCGGGATTCCAACAGGGCTTCGCCAAGCGCTGCGGGAGGAGGGAGGTGTGTCACGGGAGGGGGAGGGAGGCGCCAGGGCTTAGGTTTTGCTGCCCTCCCTTCCCCCCACTATATATAGGGCCAAGGGAGAGAGGGGGCGCAGCCTTGGCCCTTCCTCCAAGGAAGGGTGCGGCCAGGGAGGAGTCCTTCCCTCCCAAGGCACCTCGGAGGTGCCTTCCCCCTTTAGGACTCTCCCTTTTCCTTATCTCTTGGCGCATGGGCCTCTTGGGGCTGGTGCCCTTGGCCCATATAGGCCAAGGCGCACCCCCTACAGCCCATGTGCCCCCCGGGGCTGGTGGACCCCCTTGGTGGACCCCCGGACCCCTTTCGGCACTCCCGGTACAATACTGATAAAGTGCGAAACTTTTCCGGCGACCAAAATAAGACTTCCCATATATAAATCTTTACCTCTGGACCATTCCGGAACTCCTCGTGACGTCCGGGATCTCATCCGGGACTCCGAACAACTTTTGGGTTACCGCATACTTATATCTCTATAACCCTAGCGTCACCGAACCTTAAGTGTGTAGACCCTACGGGTTCGGGAGACATGCAGACATGACCGAGACGACTCTCCGGTCAATAGCCAACAGCGGGATCTGGATACCCATGTTGGCTCCCACATGCTCCTCGATGATCTCATCGGATGAACCACGATGTCGAGGATTCAATCAATCCCGTACCCAATTCCCTTTGTCAATCGGTATGGGACTTGCCCGAGATTCGATCGTCGGTATCCCGATACCTTGTTCAATCTCGTTACCGGCAAGTCTCTTTACTCGTTCCGTAACTCACATCATCCCGTGATCAACTCCTTGGTCACATTGTGCACATTATGATGATGTCCTACCGAGTGGGCCCAGAGATACCTCTCCGTTTACACGGAGTGACAAATCCCAGTCTCGATTCGTGCCAACCCAACAGACACTTTCGGAGATACCTGTAGTGCACCTTTATAGCCACCCAGTTACGTTGTGACGTTTGGTACACCCAAAGCATTCCTACGGTATCCGGGAGTTGCACAATCTCATGGTCTAAGGAACTGATACTTGACATTAGAAAAGCTCTGAGCAAACGAACTACACGATCTTGTGCTAGGCTTAGGATTGGGTCTTGTCCATCACATCATTCTCCTAATGATGTGATCCCGTTATCAACGACATCCAATGTCCATGGTCAGGAAACCGTAACCATCTATTGATCAACGAGCTAGTCAACTAGAGGCTTACTAGGGACATGGTGTTGTCTATGTATCCACACATGTATCTGAGTTTCCTATCAATACAATTCTAGCATGGATAATAAACGATTATCATGAACAAGGAAATATAATAATAACCTATTTATTATTGCCTCTAGGGCATATTTCCAACAGTCTCCCACTTGCACTAGAGTCAATAATGTAGTCCACATCACCATGTGATTAACACTCATAGGTCACATCACCATGTGACCAACATCCAAAGAGTTTACTAGAGTCAACAATCTAGTTCACATCACTATGTGATTAACACTCAATGAGTTCTGGTTTGATCATGTTATGCTTGTGAGAGAGGTTATTAGTCAACGGGTCTGAACCTTTCAGATCCGTGTGTGCTTTAGGAATATCTATGTCATCTTGTGGATGCTACCACGCGCTATTTGGAGCCATTTCAAATAATTGCTCTACTATACGAATCCGGTTTACTACTCAGAGTCATCCGGATTAGTGTCAAAGTTCGCATCGACGTAACCCTTTACGACGAACTCCTTTTCACCTCCATAATCGAGAAAATTCCTTAGTCCACTAGATACTAAGGACAAGTTCGACCGCTGTCATGTGATCCTTTCCCGGATCACTATTGTACCCCTTGACCAACTCATGGCAAGGCACACTTCATGTGCGGTACACAGCATAGCATACTGTAGAGCCTACGTCTAAAGCATAGGGGACGACCTTCGTCCTTTCTCTCTCTTCTGCTGTGGTCAGGTCTTGAGTCTTACTCAATACTCGCACCTTGTAACACAGCCAAGAACTCCTTCTTTGCTGATCTATTTTGAACTCTTTCAAAATCATGTCAAGGTGTGTGTTCTTTGAAAGTATCATCAGGCGTCTTGATCTATCTCTATAGATCTTGATGCCCAATACGTAAGCAGCTTTTATCCAGGTCTTCCTTTGAAAAACTCCTTTCAAACAACCCTTTATGCTTTCCAGAAATTTTACATCATTTCGGATCAACAATATGTCATTCACATATACTTATCAGAAATGTTGTAGCGCTCCCACTCACTTTATTGTAAATACAAGTTTCTAACAAACTTTGTATAAACCCAAAAACTTTGATCACTCCATCAAAGCGTATATTCTGACTCCGAGATGCTTGCTCTAATCCATGGAAGGATCGCTGGAGCTAGCATACCTTTTAGCATCCTTAGGATCGACAAAACCTTTCTGATTGTATCACATACAACCTTTCCTTACGAAAACTGGTAAGGAAACTTGTTTTGACATCCATCTGCCAGATTTCATAAATGCAGCTAATGCTAACATGATTCCGACGGACTTAAGCATCGCTACGGATGAGAAAATCTCATCGTAGTCAACTCCTTGAATTTGTGAAAATACTCTTTGCCACAAGTCGAGCTTCATAGACGGTAACATTACCGTCCACGTCCGTCTTCTTCTTAAAGATCCATTTATCTCAATGGCTTGCTGATCATCGGGCAAGTTCACCAAAGTCCATGCTTTGTTCTGATACATAGATCCTATCTCGGATTTCATGGCTTCTAACCATTTGTCGGAATATGGGCCCACCATCGCTTCTCCATAGCTCGTAGGTTCAGTATTGTCTAACAACATGATATCTAAGACAGGATTACCGTACCACTCAGGAGTAGTACATATCCTTGTCGACCTACGAGGTTTGGTAGTGACTTGATCCGAAGTTTCATGATCACTATCATAAGCTTCCACTTCAATTGGTGTAGGTGCCACAGGAACAACTTCCTGTGCCCTGCTACACACTAGTTGAAGTGACGGTTCAATAACCTTATCAAGTCTCCACCATCCTCCCACTCAATTCTTTCGAGAGAAACTTTTCCTCGAGAAAGGACTCGTTTCTAGAAGCAATTACTTTTGCTTCCAGATCTGAAATAGGAGGTATACCCAACTGTTTTGGGTATTCTATGAAGATGCATTTATCCGCTTTGGGTTCGAGCTTATCAGCCTGAAACTTTTCCACATAAGCATCGCAGCCCCAAACTTTTAAGAAACGACAACTTAGGTTTCTCTAAACGGTGTCGTCTCAATGGAATTGCGTGGTGCCCCTTTTAAAGTGAATGCGGTTATCTCTAATGCCTAACCCATAAACGATAGTGGTAATTCGATAAGAGACATCATGGTATGCACCATATCCAATAGGGTGCAGTTATGATGTTCGGACACACCATCACACCGTGGTGTTCCAGGCGGTATTAATTGTGAAACACTTTCCATAATGTCTTAATTGTGTGCCAAACTCGTAACTCAGATATCTCTATGATCATATCATAGACATTTTATCCTCTTGTCACGACGATCTTCAACTTCACTCTGAAATTACTTGAACCTTTCAATAATTCAGACTTGTGTTTCATCAAGTAAATATCCTCAGCATCTACTCAAATCATCTGTGAAGTAAGAACATAACGATATCCACTGCATGCCTCAGCACTCATTGGACTGCATACATCAAAATGTATTACTTCCAACAAGTTGCTCTCTTGTTCCATCTTACTGAAAATGAGGCCTTTCAGTCATCTTGCCCATGTGGTATGATTTGCATGTCTCAAGTGATTCAAAATCAAGTGAGTCCAAACGATCCATCTGCATGGAGTTTCTTCATGCATATATACCAATAGACATGGTTCGCATGTCTCAATATTTTCAAAAACGAGTGAGTCCAAAGATCCATCTACATGGAGCTTCTTCATGCGTTCTATACCAATATGACTCAAATGGCAGTGCCACAAGTATGTGGTACTATCATTACTATTTATATCTTTTGGCACGAACATGTGTATCACTGCGATCGAGATTCATTTTAGGTGCAAGACCATTGAAGGTATTATTCAAATAAACAGAGTAACCATTATTCTCCTTAAATGAATAACCGCATTGCGATAAACATAATCCAATCATGTTTATGCTCAATGCAAACACCAAATAACAATTATTTAGGTTTAACACCAATCTCGATGGTAGAGGGAGCATGCGACGCTTGATCACATCAACCTTGGAAACACTTCCAACACATATCGTCATCTCACCTTTAGCTAGTCTCCGTTTATTCTGCAGCTTTTATTTCGAGTTACTAGCACTTAGCGACCGAACCGGTATCTAATACCCTGGTGCTGCTAGGAGTACTAGTAAAGTACACATTCATAAAATGTATATCCAATATACTTCTGTCGACCTTGCCTGCCTTCTCATCTACCAAGTATCTAGGGTAGTTCTGCTTCAGTGACTGTTCCCCTCATTACAGGAGCACTTAGTCTCGGGTTTGGGTTTAACCTTGGGATTTCATGAAGTATCCCTTCTTCCCTTGCCCTTCTTGAAACTAGTGGTTTTACTAACCATCAACAATTGATGCTCCTACTTGATTTCTACTTTCGCGGTGTCAAACATCGCGAGTTGCTCAAGGATCATCATATCTATCCCTGATATGTTATAGTTCATCACGAAGCTCTAATAGCTTGGTGGCAGTGACTATGGAGAACCATCACTATCTCATCTGGAAGATTAACTCCCACTCGATTCAAGCGATTGTGGTACTCAGACAATCTGAGCACATGCTCAACGATTGAGCTTTTCTCCCTTTAGTTTGCAGGCTTAAGAAACTTGTCAGAGGTCTCATACCTCTTGACGTGGGCACTAGTCTGAAATCCCAATTTCAGTCTTCGGAACATCTCATATGTTCTGCGACGTTTCAAAAAACCGTCTTTGGTGCCTCAATTCTAAACCGTTAGCATTACTCACTGAACTATCACGTAGTCATCAAAATGTGTATGTCAGATGTTTCGCAACATCTACAGACGACGCTGAGGTTCAGCACACCGAGCGGTGCATTAAGGACATAAGCCCTCTGTGCAGCAATGAGGACACTCCTCAGTTTACGGACCCAGTCCGCATAATTGCTACTATTAACTTTCAACTAAATATTCTCTAGGAACATATCTTAAACAGTAGAACTAAAGCGCAAGCTATGACATAATTTGCAAAGACCTTTTGACTATGTTCATGATAATTGAGTTCATCTGATTAATGAACTCCCACTCAGATAGACATCCCTCTAGTTATCTAAGTGATACATGATCCGAGTCAAACTAGGCCGTGTCCGATCATCACGTGAGACGGACTAGTCATCATCGGTGAACATCTCCATGTTGATCGTATCTGCTATACGAATCATGTTCGACCTTTCGGTCTCTTGTGTTCCGAGGCCATGTCTGTACATGCTAGGCTCGTCAAGTCAACCTAAGTGTTTCGCATGTGTTCCGAGGCCATGTCTGTACATGCTAGGCTCGTCAACACCCGTTGTATTCGAACGTTAGAATCTATCACACCCGATCATCACGTGGTGCTTCGAAACAACGAACCTTCGCAACGGTGCACAGTTAGGGGGAACACTTTCTTGAAATTATTATAAGGGATCATCTTACTTACTACCGTCGTTCTAAGCAAATAAGATGCATAACATGATAAACATCACATGCAATCAAATAGTGACATGATATGGCCAATATCATTTTGCTCCTTTGATCTCCATCTTCGGGGCACCATGATCATCTTTGTCACCGGCATGACACCATGATCTCCATCATCATGATCTCCATCATTGTGTCTTCATGAAGTTGTCACGCCAACGATTACTTCTACTTCTATGGCTAACGCGCTTAGCAATAAAGTAAAGTAATTTACATGGCGTTATTCAATGACACGCAGGTCATACAAAAAATAAAGACAACTCCTATGGCTCCTGCCGGTTTTCATATTCATCGACATGCAAGTCGTGATTCCTATTACAAGAATATGATCAATCTCATACATCACATATATCATTCATCACATCTTCTGGCCATATCACATCACATAGCATACCTTGCAAAAACAAGTTAGACGTCCTCTAATTGTTGTTGCATGTTTTACGTGGCTGCTATGGGATTCTAGCAAGAACGTTTCTTACCTACGTAAGACCACAACGTGATATGCCAATTTCTATTTACCCTTCATAAGGACCCTTTTCATCGAATCCGTTCCGACTAAAGTGGGAGAGACAGACACCCGCTAGCCACCTTATGCATCTAGTGCATGTCAGTCGGTGGAACCTGTCTCACGTAAGCGTACGTGTAAGGTCGGTCCGGGCCGCTTCATCCCACAATGCCGCCGAAACAAGATAAGACTAGTAGCAGCAAGAAGAATTGGCAACATCTACGCCCACAACTTCTTTGTGTTCTACTCGTGCATAGAAACTACGCATAGACCTAGCTCATGATGCCACTGTTGGGGAACGTAGCAGAAATTCAAAATTTTCTACGCATCACCAAGATCAATCTATTGAGTACTCTAGCAACGAGGGGAAAGGGGAGTGCATCTACATACCCTTGTAGATCGCGAGCGGAAGCGTTCAAGAGAACGGGGTTGATGGAGTCGTACTCGTCGTGATCCAAATCACCGATGATCCTAGCGCCGAACGAACGGCACCTCCGCGTTCAACACACGTATGGAGCAGCGACGTCTCCTCCTTCTTGATCCAGCAAGGGGGGAGGAGAGGTTGATGGAGATCCAGCAGCACGACGGCGTGGTGGTGGAAGTAGCGGGATTCCAACAGGGCTTCGCCAAGCGCTGCGGGAGGAGGGAGGTGTGTCACGGGAGGGAGAGGGAGGCGCCAGGGCTTAGGTTTTGCTGCCCTCCCTTCCCCCCACTATATATAGGGCCAAGGGAGTGGGGGCGCAGCCTTGGCCCTTCCTCCAAGGAAGGGTGCGGCCAGGGAGGAGTCCTTCCCCCCCAAGGCACCTCGGAGGTGCCTTCCCCCTTTAGGACTCTCCCTTTTCCTTATCTCTTGGCGCATGGGCCTCTTGGGGCTGGTGCCCTTGGCCCATATAGGCCAAGGCGCACCCCCTACAGCCCATGTGCCCCCCCGGGGCTGGTGGACCCCCTTGGTGGACCCCCGGACCCCTTTTGGCACTCCCGGTACAATACCGATAAAGTGCGAAACTTTTCCGGCGACCAAAATAAGACTTCCCATATATAAATCTTTACCTCCGGACCATTCCGGAACTCCTCGTGACGTCCGGGATCTCATCCGGGACTCCGAACAACTTTCGGGTTACCGCATACTTATATCTCTATAAGCCTAGCGTCACCGAACCTTAAGTGTGTAGACCCTACGGGTTCGGGAGACATGCAGACATGACCGAGACGACTCTCCGGTCAATAACCAACAGCGGGATCTGGATACCCATGTTGGCTCCCACATGCTCCTCGATGATCTCATCGGATGAACCACGATGTCGAGGATTCAATCAATCCCGTACCCAATTCCCTTTGTCAATCGGTATGGGACTTGCCCGAGATTCGATCGTCGGTATCCCGATACCTTGTTCAATCTCGTTACCGGCAAGTCTCTTTACTCGTTCCGTAACTCACATCATCCCGTGATCAACTCCTTGGTCACACTGTGCACATTATGATGATGTCCTACCGAGTGGGCCCAGAGATACCTCTCCGTTTACACGGAGTGACAAATCCCAGTCTCGATTCGTGCCAACCCAACAGACACTTTCGGAGATACCTGTAGTGCACCTTTATAGCCACCCAGTTACGTTGTGACGTTTGGTACACCCAAAGCATTCCTACGGTATCCGGGAGTTGCACAATCTCATGGTCTAAGGAAATGATACTTGACATTAGAAAAGCTCTGAGCAAACGAACTACACGATCTTGTGCTAGGCTTAGGATTGGGTCTTGTCCATCACATCATTCTCCTAATGATGTGATCCCGTTATCAACGACATCCAATGTCCATGGTCAGGAAACCGTAACCATCTATTGATCAACGAGCTAGTCAACTAGAGGCTTACTAGGGACATGGTGTTGTCTATGTATCCACACATGTATCTGAGTTTCCTATCAATACAATTCTAGCATGGATAATAAACGATTATCATGAACAAGGAAATATAATAATAACCTATTTATTATTGCCTCTAGGGCATATTTCCAACAGTCTTGAAGGTAAACATGAATGATCACACAATCTTCTTCTTCAAGACATGCTTGCAATAAGCTCAACTCTCACATGACCAATCTTTGGATAATTCCTTAATAACACCTTGGTCACCACATAAACTCCTTGAAACCAACACATGGACCTCAAGAAATGCCTATGGACAAATCCTTCAAATATAACTCAAGGCAACCATTAGTTCATAGAGATTGTCATTAATTACCAAAACCAAACATGGGGGCACCGCATGTTCTTTCAACATGCTCTAATAGATCGTAATCAGTGTGTTACCAATGCTGTCCATGTCTTGCTCATGATTTATTCATGGATTAATTTAATCGAAAAACTGCCTATTTATTCATCAATCGAAAAACCTAATGTGTGTAGGAGTTTTTCGAATTCTGGTTTTGCTGCTGCACTGAAACCGTCCCCATTTACGGGGACGTACTTTAAGCGTTGGCAGACTAAAACCACCTTATGGCTCATGGCCATGAACGTGTTCTGGGTCGCCGGTGTGACTCCCACAGGAACGATCGCTCCTGAACAGGAGAAGGCGTTCAAGGAGGCCACTGTCGTGTTCCTCGGGGCAGTTCTGAGCGTGATTGGAGATAAGCTGGTTGACGCATATTTGCATATGTGGTCTGCCAAGGACTTGTGGGAGGCGCTCGAATCTAAGTTCGGGGCTGCCGATGTAGGGAGCGAGATGTATATTATAGAGCAGTTCCACGATTACAAGATGGTTGAAAACCGTCCTGTATTGGAGCAGGCTCATGAGATAATATGCATTGTTAAGGAGCTTGAGCTTCTTAAGTGCGAGTTACCAGGCAAGTTTGTCGCAGGCTGCATAATCGCTAAGCTCCCCAATTCCTGGAGGAACTTTGCCACCACTCTGAAACATCAGAAGCGTGAATTCTCTGTGGAGGATGTCATTGGCCATCTGAGTGTTGAGCAGAATTCAAGGGCAAAGGACTCGCACGGAAAAGGGGTCGAAGGAACTTCTGTGGCCAATATGGTACATCAGAAGAACTCCAATTCCCACAAGCCCAAGGGAAAGAACGGTGTCCAACAGAATGCCGACTTTAAGAAGAAGGGTAAGAAGACCTTCAAGAAGAACAAGAAGGATGAGGGCTGCTTTACTTGTGGTTCAGTTGAACATTGGGCCAACAAGTGCCCAAACAAGTACAAGAAGCCAGGGCAGAACTCCAAGTCTGTCAATATGATTGTGAGCAACAATGAGAGTGGTGCATCTGGGTACGGTAATTTATTTGCTGTATTTTCAGTTTGGCCTTCCACCGATTGGTGGGTCGACACAGGTGCAGGTGTTCATGTGTGTGCTGACATTTCATTGTTTTTTTCTTACCAGGCCACAGGTCACGGGTCCGTACTGATGGGGAATGCTTCTATTCTTGGTGTTGGCACGGTCGATCTGAAGTTTACTTTGGGAAGGATCATGCAGCTGAAGAACGTGCAGCATGTCCCCGCCATCAAGAAGAACCTCGTTAGTGGCTCCCTTCTATGTAGAGAAGGGTTTAAGTTGGTATTCAAGTCTAATAAATTAGTTGTTACGAAATATGGACTATTTTTTGGAAAGGGTTATGAATGCGGAGGCATGTTCCGCCTTTCTCTTGCAGATCTATGTAATAAAGTCGTGAACAATATTCATTTGAGTGTTAATGAATCTGAAGTTGGCATTCACGTCTTTGTCACATTAGTTTCGGCGTTATGACGCGGCTAGCAAAATCAAATTTAATCCCGAGTTTCACTTTAGCCAAAGGTTCTAAGTGCCATTCGTGTGTGCAATCTAAGCAACCTCGCAAGCCTCACAAGGCAGCAGAGGAGAGACACTTGGCGCCACTTGAACTCATACATTCTGATCTTTGTGAGATGAATGGTGTGTTGACTAAAGATGGAAAGAAATATTTCATGACTTTGATAGATGATTCCACTAGGTATTGCTATGTGTATCTGTTAAATACAAAAGATGAGGCTCTACACTACTTTAAAATCTATAAGGCAGAAGTTGAGAATCAACTCGAAAAGAAAATTAAACGAGTCCGGTCAGATCGTGGTGGAGAGTACTTCTCGAAAGAGTTTTATGCCTTTTGTGCGGAACACGGTATTATTCACGAGAGGACGCCTCCCTACTCACCCCAGTCAAACGGGGTTGCCGAGCGGAAAAATCATACTCTAACTGATTTGGTTAACGCCATGTTAGATACGTCGGGTTTATCCAAGGCATGGTGGGGGGAGGCTATAATGACATCATGTCATGTCCTGAATAAAGTTCCGACAAAGGATAACGAGATCACTCCTTATGAGAAGTGGACCAAGAGAAGGACAACACTCTCGTACTTACGTACTTGGGGCTGCTTGGCGAAAGTTAATGTGCCGATCCCCAAAAAGCGTAAGCTTGGACCAAAGACTGTGGACTGTGTTAATTTGGGCTGCGCTATGAATAGTGTTGTCTATAGATTTCTAGTAGTGAAATCTGAGGTACCTGACATGAAGGTCGGTACAATTATGGAGTCTAAGGATGCTACATTCTTTGAGGACATTTTCCCCATGAGAGATGTACAAAGCACTTCTAGATAGGAATCTGAGGAGACTCCTGAACCTGCCATTCCGATGGAATATTATAAACAAACACATGATGAAAATCCTGAGGAGGATAATGAGGAAACCCTTGGTAGGGGCAAGAGACAAAGGACTGTAAAGACCTTTGGTGATGATTTCTTCATATACCTCGTGGAGGATAATCCCACTTCTATTTCAAAAGCGTATGCATCTCCAGAAGTTGTCTACTGGAAGGATGCGGTCCATAGCGAGATGGATTCTATCATGGCTAACGGGACTTGGGAGCTTACTGAACGTCCTTATGGTTGCAAACCATTGGGATGCAAGTGGGTGTTCAAGAAGAAGCTTAGGCCCGACGGTACGATAGAAAAGTACAAGGCTAGGCTTGTGGCCAAGGGCTACCCCCAGAAAGAAGAAGAAGATTTCTTCGACACTTATTCACCTGTGGCCAGACTGACCACCATTCGAGTATTACTCTCGTTGGCGGCCTCGCATGGTCTTCTCATTCATCAGATGGATGTTAAGACGGCTTTCCTGAACGGAGAGCTAAAGGAGGAAATCTATATGCAACAGCCTGATGGCTTTGTGGTGGATGGTCAGGAAGGAAAGGTGTGTAAGTTGGTGAAATCTTTGTATGGCCTGAGACAAGCGCCTAAGCAATGGCATGACATGTTTAATGAAACCTTGACATCTGTTGGCTTTGTTGTTAATGAGGCCGACAAATGTGTATACTATCGCTATGGTGGGGGCGAAGGAGTTATACTGTGTTTGTATGTTGATGACATACTGATATTTGAAACTAATCTCAAGTTGATCGAGGAGGTTAAGTCTTTCCTATCTCAGAACTTTGAGATGAAGGACCTTGGAGTGGCTGGTGTTATCTTGAACATCAAGCTATTGAGAGATGATGAGGGTGGGATTACACTTCGGCAATCCCATTATGTTGAGAAGGTGTTGAGTCGCTTTGGATATTCGGACTGCAAACCATCTCAAACACCATATGATTCTAGTGTGCTGATTCGAAAGTCTAAAGGCACAACTATAGATCAATTGAGATACTCTCAGATTGTTGGTTCACTCCAGTATCTAGCGAGCGCAACGAGGCCTGACATCGCATTTGCTATTAGCAAACTGAGCCGATTTGTTTCCAAACCGGGTGATGTACATTGGCGTGCTCTTGAGAGAGTTATGCGCTATCTGAAAGGTACTATGAACTATGTACTTCACTATACCGGATACCCTTCGGTACTTGAAGGGTATAGTGATGCGAATTGGATCTCTGATGCTGATGAGATGAAGGCCACAACTGGGTATATGTTTACTCTTGGAGGTGGTGCTGTTTCCTGGAAGTCTTGCAAGCAAACGATCTTAACAAGATCGACAATGGAAGCAGAATTAACAGCATTAGATACCTCGGGTGGCGAAGCGGAATGGCTTTGAGATCTGTTGATGGACTTGCCAGTGGTTGAGAAGCCGGTTCCGGCCATCCTTATGAACTACGACAATCAAACAGTTATTGTCAAGGTGAAGAGTTCAAAGGACAACATGAAGTCCAACAAACACATAAGAATGAGATTGAAAGTTGTCAGAAAATTGAGGAACTCCGGAGTGATAGCGTTGGATTATATTCAAACGGCTAAGAATCTGGCAGATCCCTTTACTAAAGGGCTATCACGTGTTGTGATAGATAGCGCATCAAGGGAGATGGGTATGAGACCCACATGAGTTGCCATGGTAGAAACCCAACCTATGTGATCGGAGATCCCGTGAAGTAGGACCTGGGAAAACAAGCCAGTGATGAACTGAGGAGAGTAACTTTACTAACCCACTCCGTTGGAGATGCAATACTCTCGAAACTGTATGGAAGGATGACTACTGTCTTAATGTGTTCCAAGGCTTATATGTATAAGCAAGATGCTATCCTACAGAGTGATCTTTGGAGGAACACACCTATATGAGCCCGACTGCTGGTCACAGTCTATGAGATTGGGGTGATCTCTAGCAAGCTCATGAACAGGCCAGGAGTGTGACTAATATGCTCCACCCGAGGGGTCGGCCTTCGGCAGCCTCGTATCAGTGAGACTTGTGGTGAAACTTCTTGACGCCAAACTGACAATTCAAGGCATAGTCCATTGTTCAGTTGTGAAGGAGTGTAACTACTTGGTCTAGGTGGAGCTCAACCTTAATCGGTCTCCACTGAGATGCTGATATATCAAAACAGCGTTTGGAACAAAGGACAAAGTGGGCCCCTGAGATCTGGTGGGGGATTGTTGAAATATGAGATGGGCCTAGAGCCCATATGACAATTTCAGATTTAATCTCTAAGGGCCCATGTAGGTGGCATGACAAGGTGGTGGGAAGTTTAGTCCCACCCCGGAAGTGAAAGAAGAGTTGGAGTGGTTTATAAGGGATTCTCTCCCTCATGCTATTGGAGCTTGAGAAGAGATGAGGCCCTCGCGCACTCCTCCTCCGCTCGCCACGCCTCGTCACGACGCGTCGCGGGTTGCGGGATTGAGCCGAGCCGAGCTCATTCCTATGTGCTTCTTTCTGCCGGTCAGGAACGGAGAGTCTTTGACAGGTAGGGCCACGATCTGAGACGTCAGATCATGGGCTACCGACTTGGATGTGGGTTCAGCCCACGCGGCCGCACATATATATGTGGGGCGCTGCCAACCCTAGCCGCAGCGAAACAGAACGCATCTCCGCCTCCACGCCCACGTCGTTCCTCTGCTGCTGCTGCGGCCGGCGACTCCATCCCGTTCACCGCGTACACGGTAGACGGGAGAGCAGGCCTCCGAAACCCCGCCACTCCGAATCCTGTACGGGAGAGGGGCGATTAGGTTTTTGGGCAGCGACTACGCGACTGCTCGCTTCTGTTCATCTACGTCCACATCACCTTCGTCATCACCATGTCGACCGACGCCGACCGTGCCGCCGCTGAGAAGGCCGAGGCCGACAAGAAGGCCGTCGAGGATGCCGCGGCTGCTGCCACCGTCACTGCCGCCGTGTGGCCGATTGGAGGGTATACATCGTTTATCCCTCTCGTGTTTCTTTCTGTTATAGCAGTACTAACGATATGCGTAGATGTTTCTACTATGTGTGTAGTACATGCTCTGTTAGGTCGTAATCAGTGTGTTACCAATGCTGTCCATGTCTTGCTCATGATTTATTCATGGATTAATTTAATCGAAAAGCTGCCTATTTATTCATCAGCCGCTGCCCCCGCGGCCCTCCCTACCGCTGCCGTCCATCGGCTCCTCGCGCCCCGAGCGCATCCGCGACCGCGACCGCGACCGTCCATCGGCTCCTCGCGCCCCGAGCGCATCCGCGACCGCGACCGCGACCGCCGTGCCTCCTGCAGCCCCCGCCGCGCCTATGCCACTCGCCGCCGTCCAGGAGGTCCCCGTCGCCGCCCTTCAAGCGGTCCAGGCGGGACGACGGGTACGACCGACGAGGAGGCCGTAGCAAATGGACGAAGCAGCAAATGGAGCCATCTCATCGACCCGGGGTGCGTGCTTCCATGACTTCCGGTGCCCAGCTCGCCAAATAGGGACACCGGGAAGCGGCTGCGTCAATGGCTCGCTGTCGCCGGCAATATTTCCCGCCTTGGACCTCCTTTATCATCCTCCGCATCCATCCATCCAGAGAGGCGAATCTTCTTCAGTCTTCAATCAGTTCCACGAGCGACATCCGACACCGCGTCCCATGGTAATCAGCAATTTCTTCGTATGATGCCACAGACCATCCTGCTAATAGCATTACATAGTAAGCCACGCGCCACAATTCTAATTATGTACTGCTACCAAATTACTAATTTTGCAGCAATACTTGATGCCATGCAGCTTACCATCAGAATACAAATTGAGTTGGAAAACCAAATGGAATATACAATAGGTACTGTGATAAGGCTTGCTGCAAACTGAGGTTACCAAACATTTAGTACAGCACACTGTATCCAGCCATCCCCCATCCATCTACAGACTACAGGCACCAGCCACCAATGTAATTTCCCTCTTTTTTTGAAACAAATCTGAAACTTTTTTGTAAATTGCTACTGCCACAGATTGCTAGAAGGAGTAGAAGTCACTTGGCCAAACATTGTTGAACCATCAGAATGAGATAATTATGCTTATCAAACATTTCCAGACTCTTAAATATTTGTCGCGAATTTGACATGGTAAAGCACTGTGTGCGGACTTATGAATTATGACAAGACATTTTGAGTTATGATGCGTAACCATGATAGCTGGTGTTGAACTCAGATATACACACTAAATGTTCTGATATGCCAAAATAAACGCATTAGAATCTTTTTAATTATCCCTACTATTTTTCAGAGGTTGTTCTGCCGGTGCTAATTATGATGTTCTGCTACTGCTATTGCATATAGAGGGAGATCAGGGAGGAGAGCAGCAGCCTGCTCCTGCGATTTTGTTCATGCTGTTGCTTGGTTACTACTACACATCTATACAGAGAACACACAGAAGGCTGCTACTTGCATACGTAACTCTGGCGAGTCGTGGTGACGAGATTTTGATCTTTAGATTCAGAGTGGACAATGCATCCACATCAAGGAAGTAAATGTGCCCGTGCGTTGCCCATGCGCTGGAAAGTGTTTCATTATCAAAAACTGTGGCTGCAAAACCAGCGCTCAAATTGAACATCCATTCCATTGAACCGTGGGGACAACATGAGGCATCTGTCTCTGATTTGTTGTTACTTTGGTAGATAATATGTACTGTGCGTGCGTGCATGTGTTGATAAGTAGCAGATTTGCTTGGCCGCCTGTGACACTCATGTCAAATCCTTGACATTTCTGGGGTTATACAAGCATCATGTTTTCTACTCCCTCTGTCCCATAATATAAGAACGTTTTTGACACCAGTGTAGTGTCAAAAACATTCTTATATTATGGGACGGAGGGAGTAAGGTTTTGTTTTCCCTGCCTCCATCTCTTCCATGGCAAGCAGCACAAGTTTCTTTGTTTGTAAATTAAGCAGTCTGGTAGATTTTGAAAGGAGGAACAGGGTACTGAACTTTTATATATCTGCATAAGGTACATCCCAATTAAGCAGATTTGTTTTTCTGTTCTGAACAGGGTACTGAACTTGATAATTTTACCTTTCTGTTCTAAATTGCAGATTTGCAAGAATATTATGTTATGTAAGAACATGGCGGTGCAGTCACCCGAGGTGAAGAAGCTCCGTCACCTACCAACACCTCCTCCACCAGGCTGACAAGCACAACTGCTGACAACTGACAAGTATGCTAATCCACTACATCTGCATCGCTTCCTCCCAGCCTGTGGTTTATTACTTGGAGCATGTTGTTCTTTTATCATATACACAAATCTGTCCATGCTTAAATGTGGTCATTAGGTTGTGGAATAGGAGAAACATTATAGTGTTATTTAGCAGATGCAAACCTGTCCATGCTTGATTTGGACCAAGAATTACTGGTATTGCCTATTTGGTATGTAAACATATTTTTTTGGATGTCAAAGAAAATTACCATGCTACTACATAGGTTTGAATCAAACAAATTAAATTTGGAATAGGATCCCTGAAAGTAATAAAGTGCTTCTTGAATGCATGGAAACAAAAAGTTAGATATCTCAGAGGTACTATGTCATATATTCTGAAAGTGGCGCACATGGATATGTATATTCTTGGTTAGCTTTATGTTCTATTTCTGTTGTACATGCTCCAAGAGTAAATGTGTTATTCTGAAAGGAGATGAAGTGAATTGTCTTCTACTGCAACCAATGGACATTTCATTCTACACATATGTCCTGATATTGTAGTGCCACTTGATTTCCTTTAAAATTTCAGTACCAATTGAGCAATATTGTCCTTTCCTTTTTCCTGTATTAAGTAGTGATCATGGAGTCAAAGCTCATGGAGATGGTCTGTTACTGATTGTTGCACCTATAGAGCTCACTAATATAACATTTGCTGGTTCATCTAACTTATTTGATCTATATGTTGTTTTTACCTGTAACACGAAGAGAAAAACAACCTCGATTAGTTCATAAATTTTAAAATTGTACATTTTGTACAATTTATGCTGGTTCCAGTCACAACATGCTAGCAACTAATCCTTGCAGCAACACCAGGACAAGACTTTGGATATTTTCCTATACATTTGACATTAAAGTTATACCAACTTGCATCCATCGATCACTAGCTATTACATGCAGTATGTAATTATGCGATGTCAATGGAACATCCAAATCATTCAAATACGACCACTTATTCTACACAATTGTTTATGCTTTTACAAATGACAAAGCAGAAATCGATTTTAAGATAATCTATAATTATAATAAAACAAGGGATTATTTTCTTGAAAGAAAAACGAGGGATTATTAATATGTTTAAATATGAGGATTTGCAGTACTGTAGGTCCTTACCTCTTCTTTTCCAAAGTAGAGAAGACAAAAAAAATCTGACCCCACTAATCAGTACGTGCAGCAGTGAGGAACCAAGCAAAAGGGGAGCTTGGCTGCCAACGGGGTGATGGACAGATTGTAGGGGGTGCTTGCCACGTATCTTCAATGTGAGAATATTGATTTCTCTTCTACAGTATCAATTAGTAAGCATTTTCCAAACTGTACAGAAAAAATGTTCAGGAGTTAATCTACTTTGCTTACTATTCATGCGAGATGGCAGAATACTTTACTTACTATTCTCTTCAATTATTTCCAGATTACAACGATGCCAATGTTCAGGAGTTAATCTACTGCAGAAAAAATGACACACCATTGTCAAGTTGGGTAGGAAATCAGCCTGCTGTATCTGTTTGTTTTTTTGCTTCTGGCATATCCAACGACTCTGTTAACACAAAACAAAGTAACAAACTTGACAAAACTGAAACTCATCTCCCAGATTTCTCTATGCGCCGCCATAGATTCTGATTTGTCCATTGTCTTTACAACTTACATTTTGTATGTATCTGGAAGCTAATTCAGCATGACCCACGAGTGTTGATTTGTATGTTAGTGTGATAGCATCTCACTGAAAATATGACGATAAAGGAAAATATATATTAGGTGTGTGTTATAAGAATTAGTAGTCCATGCTGCCATGCAACCAATATGTAGTCAGACTTTAAAACCATTGTCATGCAAAAATTACGATAACTTTTCGAGTACTTCGGTTATCCAGGTTTTTATATAGAGGTTCCCTTTGTTGTAGGGTGTCTCCATCTATGGCCGAAATTATTTTATTTCGAAGAAATTCAGTAAAAGTGCTCTTTTCTACACTCCAGAATTCTTTCTGACTGCTCCCCAAACTCAACCTCGGTCATCATTTCCTTCTAATAATATTAAATAATGTCACCACTCATATAGTGTTTCAAAATATTGCTTCTTACCCGAATTTAAGAATGTATTAGAAAACAACACCAACTCACGATGTATTAGAAGTGCTCTTTTCTACACTCCAGAATTCTTTCTGACTGCTCCCTCAACTAAACCTCGGTCATCATTTCCTTCTAATAATATTAAATAATGTCTCCACTCATATAGTGTTTCATATTATTGCTTCATATCCGAATTTAAGAATGTACTAGAAGCATTTATCTGCTGGCAGGTTGCAGACAAAGGAATCCACCCACCTTGTGACAGTTGAGAGCGGTGCTAGCGGACTCAACATGATGAGTTCTGTGATCCAGATAAGGTTTACCCTAGCCAAGAGGGGCATTCAGGTGATGTGGATGCTGATATTGTAACACGAGTCAAGAAGAAACTTATTCTATGAAGAGTTGTAGTGTCTTATCCATGGTGGACCGTTGATGGCTTTGAGGGGAGACGTACAGACTGGTTCCTATAACCTTTCTATTTTTTTGCTAGGCTCATTCAGTAGCTTTTGTGATAACAGTTGTGGCAAGCTTTTGTTGTTGTTGAAGCTCCCAAAGTAGAAGGGTACAATTTTTTTTTTTTTGCTTCCCTGTTTCTTATAGTCTGCTTACTTGTGAGGGTACATGCTCAGATTCTTTGGCCTCGGAAGGTGTTGACGGGAGACTTGATGTACGATCAGCATTTTTCGGCTAATAGAGGGACAATCGTGTTCATTGTAAAGGAAATGAATTAATCTTTATGTTAACAATTTATATCGGGGAATGCTAATAGAGGCCATTTTGACATGTCTGCGTGCGGCTCTGCTTTAGATGAGGATGGAAAAAGTACATTCAGATACTTGCTTCCGGCTTATGTTAGACACAATCTACATGACATGCCATGCCACTACTGCACATAGAGGTTGGAGTTGAGAAAGATATTCTTGCCAACTTCCGGTACCATCCAAATGTTGTCATGCCACATCGGGTTCTGGTTGGACGGTGGTCGAAGTCGAGGAAGACAAAACCTAAGTAATTTGGTTACCCCGTTGCAACGCATGGGCATGTTTACTAGTATAGACTAAAGCAGCTATTGCTTCTGCCCGCTCACCTTCGTAATACACTTCTGCATGTATCCAAAAATCGTTTATGTTTCTGCCCATACGAAAAATGGTTTGTTTCTGCCGATACGTAAAAATCGATTGTTCGGTATGGGCCGAAGTTTGGAGGCAAACTGGTGCTCGAGCTCGGCAGCGAGGGCGGTGCCCCCCTCAGGCTTGCTGACATCTTGATGGCGACCTCACGTCCGGCGTAGCGGCCACAGTAGACGCAGCTGTGCCTCCCCGAACTACCTATATCATTGCGGTCTCTCTTTATGCGCGTGCACCAGCTCACGGAAGTTCCTTCGTTTGCTCAGCTGAGCACAACCACAATGGCATGGCCGAGCAGACCACCAGCCAGTCCCTGTCATTCGTGACACATGCATGTCAAAAGCCTTACTACTTCATCTTGGAAACCTCCATCAGAGTATAGTGTAACCCACGTGAGGCCATCCTTGACGGGAATTTCGTCAAACACCCTGTGGGCGGCCACTGTAGCTCGCCTAGGAGAGCAGCAGTCCATTGGCTAGCAGTAGGGGAAGGCTAGATGCGCCCCATCCAGCGGTGATGTCGGCGACCTCGCAGCGTCGATAGGAGCCCTGGGGAGGGAGATGTAGACGTCCTCGTCGGGATCGACGCGGAGCACGTCCACGAGGCGAAGAACGTCGCCGGCGCCCGCCCATAGGACGCTGCTGCGCCCGTCGACAATTCATCGCAGCTATCCTGTTGTCGGTTCGTCCACGGGATCAAGAACCATGGCTGGCTGCGGCGGTTGGATCGACCCAGCTCGGGCCTAACCGCCTCGAGCGCCACCATCCACGGGGCGCATCGACCTCGAGCGAGTTCCGCGCCGCACTCGCCATAGGTGTTACCACGATCTCGACAAATCAGGTGGTTCGCGCAAGGAGGAGGGCGGCGGAGTTGCCATGGTGGAGGATTCCTCGAGTCTGGAGGACGGGTTGAAGAAGTCCTTTTTTTAGGGGAGGTGGAGAAGAGTCCTGTCTCCGTCTTTTTTCCTTAGCCGCAGCTCCAACATCACCTCCGCTAGCACAACATCAGTCTCCGTACGTAGAATTGTTTTTACCTTTTCCTATAGTTCTCTTGCCCTTTTTTCACTTTCACTTCCACTTTCATCACTCCAGGGATTGTTCTCACAGATTAACTAGATAGATAGATCATTGCTTTTCTTCCATTAATATCTTCATGAACGAAATGCCTTTTGATCCCAATAAATTAATTGTTGGTGTGTGTGTTCGCGGATTTTGTATCTTAACTGATCTTCACAGTAGAGCTAGAAGACCATATGTTGTTCATTTAAAGCTGGAAAGGAGTGAGATGATTCATGCCTCTTCAAACTGTACACAATCCGATGAAGAGGGAATCAAGGTTCTCTTCTTCTCTCATGTGACTATTTTGTTTTCAATTTGTAGAAAAACAAAGCAGCAAGCCTCCTCGCAGTTTCCATTAAAACCCGTGTGCCAGAAAGTTTAGCATGAAACCAAGTACTACTACATTTCTGAACTGTGTATTTTAGTGAGTACCTATTATGCAAGCAATAGACATGGCGAGACACACCATACAAATGCCCTGCAGGTGGCCGGACCTGGGGATCCCAATCAACGTCGACAACGAGTTGTACTCTGTCCAGCCAACAACTCCTTTCGCTTCTCAGATACAATCCACACTTCCCTCTGTCAGTCTAAATGCTCCCTTGTTGCTTGCTGTCTGGCATTGGCAATGTATTCCAACTGTTTGATGAATTGAACTTGCCATGACTTCAATTCTATAAAAAAGTTACCTTTGGGAATTTGTTTATTAGCCACCAATACCGCAAAAACTACAGAACAATGTTATTACTACTAATGGATAGATGCACTGCAGAAATATGAATACTTTTGGTCAAAAAAATGCAGGCTGCACTTTTTTATTAGTCTATCACCCTCATGGTTCGTAATGATATTTGTTTTGCCATCACTATTTCTGTAACTAGGGGAAGGCACTCCTATGGTTAAAAATATGAGTGTGGAAACTACAATGGACTTTTGAAATGCTTTACTCGCAAAAAGAAAAAAAAAGGCAATGTGTAGCCAGATCCGTTACCATCCTTTCTCAAGCGTTCTCACTCAGTCAAGTGCGAAAATAAAATCAATGGTCGTCTTTGATCAGTTCATACGGAACTAAACTCGTATTTATTTCAAAAACTGCTGGTTCATGGTGACAAATGGACAGACTGTTTCAGGCCTATGACTAAGAATTAGAAACACATACTCAAAATGAATTAGATGCTCTAATTAGAAGGTATGCATTTGGAGGCATTCCTCGCCTTCTTACTTGGAGGCCTTCCTTGCCTTTTTCCCGTGGCAAACCATGGGGCTTGAAAAATGAAAAAAAACATGCACGGGTTTCAACTTGCAATTGATGTGCCGAAACCGCCACGACCTGCAACCGTGCCGTCAGGCTTCCCTCGGACCGTCCTTATCAATTGTAGTCTCTGCTCACCCATGTTAAGTCCCTCCTTTTAGAAACGCCTTCCTCAATGGTGGCCTCCCCTGGAAGCTCTTGAACCTACGGTGGAGTCCGTCCCCGTCAGTAGGAAATGCTTGCGTTAGGCCGTCAGACTGTTAGTTGTAACCATGTTATTCTGTCGAGCTTTTCCATTGAGTTTTTGAAACAATATCAAAGTTGAAGATGTTAAATATGAAACTACCAAGTTATGTACTCTGTTATTGTGGTTTTGAAGCTTGTACAGTCTGCTTGATGTTCGCACCAAATTTCCTTCAGGCAACAGGATGATGAGTTCAGTGCAAGTCTTCAGGCTGTAGGGCTAATCATAGGCAAAGAATTCTGGACTTCTGTGGGTTTTCATGAATGATTTGAAATGAATAATAGTTGTTAAGTTGTTATTTTTGCTAGAAGAGTAGCGTCGCAAAAAAAGAGTATTGCTAGCGAAGTAACTGGAGTACATGCTACTACTTTAGGAAAGAGTCTAGACGACCCAACTTATGCAATCTACAGGTGTTGCTTACGAAATCGGGTATAGAGCCATGCATCTGCAACCATCTATTAGCAACATCAGGTTTGTGTCTGTATCCCTCTGCCTGCATCATTTCTTAATCATTATGTTATTCATTTTGTCATCTTGAATCCTTTTTGTTATAGTCATACATTCTCTTTTGGTTTAAGAAGATAATAATCCAGTTTGACTAAATGCATTTTCTATAGCAGTCAGATTCTCTAATAATTCAGTCAACGTACTGGTCTATAATTTCATTTCTTTGGTCATTAATCTACCTTTTCTTGAGATGGTTTCTCATAGTGAACAACTCATAAAAAGATTTCCTGAAATAGACAAGAATGATAAGGTACATACTGATGTTTTCCGTAATTTTCCTGTGTGCTTCAAGAGAAGTGTATTGCAGCAGAAGATTTGAGGGCGATAACGCGAGGAAGAAAAACTGTCTGTTGTGGAAGAAGAAATTGTTGCCCCATAGGCTTTCAAGTTTAAAATTTTCCATTACATACAGTTTAACTCTGTGCATATGATACATTTGTTATTACTCGGTATTCTGCTCAAGGGGAACTGATACTTCCGCATTAGAATTCTTATCCTTCTGACTATGGCATGCCTTTCGGTCCGCCCTGGCTTAGGTAGTTTGTGTTGACTCCTTGATGCGTCAGTGATTGCCAGCTATTCATGGAATGAGCAACAGACTGGATTTGCTTTGTCCCAAGATCATGGATACTTGAATGCCCTTTATTGACCATGTATTTGAGAGGCCGCTTCTGATTGTTTTTGTATTTTTATGCATCTTTTGAGCTTCTCGAACCCATTTATTTTCCCAAAGATCTCACTTATGCGTGCTAATCTCCGGAACTGTATTTTTGTGTTAGAATAAGTAATTACTATGTAATCAGAACCATTTTTGGTTCTTATGGGATTGTCCTGTATGATAACTTGACAAGGCATGAGAACATTTTTATATGTCAAAAGTGGTCAATCCCTAGAAGAATGCGTGCTCCTAAGCCATGGAAGAAATTAGCAAACAGATAAAAGTTAAGGGCCTAAGGCAAGACCGGCACACCTATGTGTAGACCATCATTTGATTTTAGTACTTTGAATAGGTTCATGCCAAAAGATAAACTTTCGGATGTACATGGTATCACCCTCACTTCTGATGGCACAAGCGCTTTATTTGATGTTCTTCAGGAGAGGTTCAAGATTACATTTAAGGAGAGAACACAGCCATGGCAACACTCAATAAAGTGAAGCAACCGCCAGCCTTGCAAGAGAGGGAGTAGTCCGGGCCTATAATCATCAATGTAAATATGTAAAATTCATGTTAACTTCCTGCGAATAAATAAAATTACTGTAGAAAGCACTGCAACTTTTGCCTCGAATGAAACAAGGTCTTTGGGTGAGACTGTAAGCACCCCAAACATTTTTGTTTGCTTCATTTTTGAGTTTCCAGTTACCCTCTATTTCCCTGCTTCATTTTTACTGGTTGTGAATCATATGTTGCTGTCACTAAATCCATGTTGGTAAATCTACATCATTTTGACATAGGCACATTGATGAGAGTGCTTGAAGCTGCCACATTTAAACCAATGCCATCTTATTTTTTTTTTTATTTTGCAAAGAAGAGCCATCTCAATTTAAAGTGTGAGTCGTTTGTGTTTTCAGTACGAGACCTGCTATTGATTTATTCATTTTTGCAGTGAAACATAACATGCATGCAAGCTAGCTACTGTTATGTTGAAAACCAAACTTGCCGCATCTAGAAAAGAATACTCATCGTGCAACAGTTAGTAGCAATTTCGAATCCTGATGGTTAGAAGCATGTTTCACTTACGCGAAAACTTTTCCTGTCATTTTCCTTTCATAAGTTTTGATTTGTTCCTATTGCTGATCGCCTTGCCTCGGTGCCGGAGGCGGCTGGTCGACCTCCACTAGTAGAAAAAGCCCCATTTGTCCCGGTTCATAAGGCTCATTTGTCCCGGTTGCCGAACCGGGACTAAAGTGTCGGTACTAAAGCCCAACACCTTTAGTTCCGGTTTGCCCACGAACCGGGACAGATGAGGCTCCACGTGGCCGCTGCGGCTTGCCCAGGCAGGAGGACCTTTTGTCCCGGTTGGTGCCACCAACCGGGACTAAAAGGCTTCCACGCGTCAGCAGTTCAGGGGCTGGATTTTTTTTCTGAAGGGGGGGGGGGGGGGGTTGGGGTTTTTTGGGGGTTTTGTAGGGTTCATTTAGGGGTTTCATATGTTGTGTTAGCTAGCTAATAGAGAAAAGTGTCCTCTCTTATCTCCGTGCTTGGTCGACGCTACGTATTATACGTATAGAGAGGACTCGACACGCTAGTTAGCTAGTAAGCAAATGAAGGAAACCATTAAGTACAGAAGATCGTCGATCATGAACATATACAGAGAGAAGTGATCGACCTCTCCTTCTCTGAGAGATTGGCCGAACAACAAGTTTTCATATATCTATCCGACGCTACTAGCTACGTATATACAATATAAGATCTCTTACAATCCCCTAACATCTAAACTCAACTTCCACATGGTATTCTCCATCTTTGTCGATGACGTGGTCAAGAAAGAATCCCGCCAATTCCTCTTGAATTGCTTGTATGCGATCTTGTGGTAGGAGTTCATCCCACATCTGCCACATCTAATTTGAAGAAGGGAGTCAATACATATATATGAATGAAACTCAACACAAATGATGATAATAAAATAAAATTGTGAATATTATTGCTTACGCACTTCATATTGTTTTTTAGAGTAGCCCCGCTCATAGGTCATGTGGCGGATGAACTCGCAAATATAGTATCCACAGTAATTATTCCCGGGTTCCTGCCACAACCACTTTACAAGAAATAGAGGTCAATCAAACTGATAAGCAAGCATGCTAAATGGTATTGATGAAACTAGCTAGAATCAATGGGAGATGCACGGAACTAGCTAGTAGTACTTACTTTCGGGTGGTTAAACCGCAGCTCCGCCGGCAATCCCGGAGTTTGTGCGGTGAACTTTTTCCAAACCCTGCCAGACAAAGAAAACAATTACTTGGTATCAGGAAATGAATAAAGTTGCCGATATGGTGCAATAATGATCGATTGAACTTACTTCTCGAGCATTTTAGTCATGGTCGCATACTCCTCAGGATTTTTTCGTTTCGAGTCTATGACGGTTACTAGTCCCTGCTCAAGCTTAATCTCTAGCAGAATAAAGTGGAAGCTGCGCACGCATGCATAACTCATCAATTACATTACTATAACCTCGAGTAATAAGGAAGACCGAATATGCACAAGATAGTAACACTCACCTGTATTCGTAAGGAAAGTGTATTGTATCTTTGTTTTGATTTTGAAGTAACGATGCGAGCAAGTTGGCCTCGGTTAGTTTGGCATCATGTGTAACATTCCATCCATCCATGAGATTTGTGTTAATGAACCCAATATCACCTATTTGTCTTTTCTTCAATTCGGCGATCTTCAATCTGCATAATATAGTGAGGATAATTATATATACATGCAATGAAAGAGCTGAGCTATATATAGAGACTTAATTAATTACAGAGAAGTAGTACTTACAGACAGTAGCAAGTGATGATTGTTTTATCGAGGGCCTGTTGATTGAAAAACTGGAAGAACTCCTCATATGGAACAGACAACAGATCAATTTCAACGAGGTCGTGCTCCTCTTTAACTCTCAGCGTCAAAGTATCCGTCCCAGACTTGCTGCAGATGTCCATGTACCAAGCATGGAATCTTCGCATCATCGTTGTTAGAGGAGTACCAGGTTTGACGAGAGGCTTCCCGTGCCGGAATTTGAATGTGTCCACCTCCATTGTATCAAAAAGTGCATCGTCGGGCATGTAATCTCCAGGATTGGTACCGGGCAGCATCCCCGGAAGATTAGCGACGATATCGCTAGACACATTGGGCGGGGGGCACGATTGCTTCGCTTGTTCGCCGAGCTGGGGAATTTTTTTCCCACTTCTTCGTTCTGCTAACCTTTGATCAGTGCAAGTACTTCCCAACCTCTCCGCTTCCTTATATGTCCTTTCAGTAACACGGTCATAGTTGGATTGCGGCAGAGGCGGTGATGGTCGCTGCAGGGCATCCAAAGTGCGCTTCGCTTTCACCGGATCTATCTTCTCCTCCGGAGGTGGATGTTTCTTAGCTTTTACCGATTCAAAGAAGTCCCTCACTTGGCCTTCACAGATCTTCTGGTTTTCCTCCTCGCTCCTCTCGTATGGTAACTTCTCTAGAGACTTGAGAGATGATGGACCGAATCTGTATTGCCTCCCGCCTCTGGCTGTACTGCTAGACGCCGGAGCAGCCGGAGCGGCTGCGGCTATCTTCTTTCGTTGCTTAAGAGGCGGAGAAGAAGGAGGCGGACTGCTAGGACGCGCCGGAGCTGCCGGAGCGGCGGCGTCTGTGTTCCGCCGTCGCTGTTGCTTACGAGGCGGCGAAGGAGGAGGCGGGCTGCTCGGACGCGCCGGAGCAGGCGGAGTACTACCGCCCTCACACGCCGGAGGAGGAGGAGGAGGCGGAGGAGGGAGAGTGGCCAGCTGACTCGCAGGAGGCGTGAAGTTCAGAAGCTTGATGTGCTCCTTCCGCCATAGACACGGAGTCTTCAGAGCAAGACCTAGCTGAGTCTCCCCATCACCTGTAGGGTGCTCAAGCTGGAGCTCCTCAAATCCCTCTGTTATTTCATCCACCATCAAAACAGCATAGCCTTGTGGAATCGCACGGCAGTGAAAAGTTGCTCCGGGTTAAGGAGGGAACACAGAGCCAACAGCCGCCTTGACTTTGAGCTGAAGCCATTGCGTCATAAGGTGGCACTAGTGTGAATCCGTGATAAAATCCATGGGGTAGTTAGGACCCGTGAAGTCCGGCTGCTGAACGAGCTCGGTGGAAGCCACGCTGCTTCTCCACTGAGATGGCGGGGTACCTTCTGGGATAGCTTCGGCAGGATCTCACTGGTTCTCAACAGTTTGTCGTTCCTCTAGCTTTCGTACCCTTGCCAAAAGCTGTTGCAGTTCGCTCTGCTCCACTTTCCTCCTCCTCTCTTGGGTTTTGTAACCGCCTGCATCGGGAAACCCAACCTTCCACGCAATGGAGCCTGGCGTGCCACGTGTTCGTCCAGGGTGCTCAAGATTCCCGAGGGCCTTTTGAGCTCGTCGTTCTCTCTGTCGGGAACGAACGTCCCTTCCTGCGCTTCCTTGATTGCTTTCTAAAGCTTCATGATGGGTGTTGCAAGTTGCTTGTCCGTCCAACAACACTTCCCTGTTTCAGGGTCCAAAGTTCCCCCAACCCCGAAGAACCAAGTCCTTGAACGGTCTGGCCAGTGCAATGTCTCTGGTTTGACCCCTTTAGCAATCAGGTCCTACTCAGCCTTGTCCCACAATGGCCGGGCTTTGAGGTAGCCACCTGACCCCGTGCGATGGTGATGCTCCTTCTTTTCAGCATTTATCTTGTTAATCGCTGACATCTTCTTACTCTTCTCCGATGTCTTGTGGGCCACAAATGCGGGCCAGTGATCTCTTATCTTCTCAAATCGGCCGGTAAATTCTAGAGTCTTGTTTTTGTCGACATACGTTGATTTCAACTCATTCTTCCACCTCCTGAATAGACCTGCCATCTTCTTGAGAGCATGAGCCTTGATCAATGGCTTTATAACTGGCTTCTCCAGATCCTCCTCTGCCGGTAGGGTGAAATTTACCTTCAGCGCGGTCCAAAGATCATCTTTCTGTCTATCTTCGACAAAAGAAACTTGAAGGTCTTCCTTCTTAGGCTTATACCATTGCTGGATGCTGATCGGGATCATGTACCTAACAAGAACCCCGCACTGAGCAGAAAATGCTTCCTTGGTCCGGAGGGATTTAATCGGTTGGCCATCGCGCGTGATTTCTGTGATCATGAACCTTTCATCCGGGCGCAACTTTTTCTTCGGGCCTCGTCTCGTTACCAAAGTTTTGCTCGATCCGGAGGGCTATAAAAGAAGAAAGAAGAGTTAATATATGTACATACCAAAACAATTAATGCATCAATTAGCTAGTCATCACAGGCTTACTTATATATATACCTCGCCGGAATTTGCAACAGCTGATCCCGACTCTGTTCGATCACCGCAGCCGTCATCACGATCGTCGGAGCCACCATCATGATCATGACTTTCCTCCTCCATTGTTTGATCATCATAGCATGCTTCCTCTCCTTCCAGACCTTCTTTGAGGTCGTTGAGAAACAACAAGACATCACCTCCGTCGCGGATTATGTCCCCAATATCTCTTCTTGTTCAAAGTCTCTTTGTTGATCCATAGTTTCTGCAAATATTACAACATGACAATTAATATACAAACATGAGAGATGGATATATTAATAGTGGCAAACATAGACCCCTCGGCGATCCTCGACCCTCGACCCTCATCCCCTCGGCGACCCTTGACCCCCTACCCTAGCTAGTTCCGATCCTCGACCGCTCGGATTCTCTTAACCTTTAAGGGATTTAACAAGATGGCGCCATTCTGGATGTGTAGAAAATGGTCCATATCTCAAGAAAACCATTGCTTCGTCATTTGCCGAAAGTAACAGGCGCATAATGGTACGAAGCTCTCCAAAATTGTTTTGGAACAGAGTCCTGGATAGGATAATTCGCTTTTTGGTACGAAGTTCAGCAATAGCCTTCCGAATATCGCTATTTGGAAGGCCTTTGCTGAAATCCGTACCAAAAAGCGAATCATCCTATCCGGAACTCCGTTCCAAAATAACTTTGAAGAGTTTCGTAGCGTCATACGCCTGTTACTTCCAGCAAATGATGTAGCCATGGATGAGGTCAGAAAAAATGGATCAACTTGTGCACATCCATAATGGGGGCATTCTTGTTAAACGGAGACCCTCGACCCTCATCCCCTCGGCGACCCTTGACCCCATACCCTAGCTAGTTCTGATCCTCGACCGCTCGGATTCTCTTAACCTTTAATGGATTTAACAAGATGGCGCCATTCTGGATGTGCATAAAATGGTCCTATTTTTCCTGATCTCAAGAAAACCATTGCTTCATCATTTGCCGAAAGTAACAGGCGCATAACGGTACGAAGCTCTCCAAAATTGTTTTGGAACGGAGTCCCGGATAGGATAATTCGCTTTTTGGTACGAAGTTCAGCGAGAGCCTTCCGAATATCGCTATTTGGAAGGCCTTTGCTGAAATCCATACCAAAAAGCAAATCATCCTATCCGGAACTCCATTCCAAAACAAATTTGAAGAGTTTTGTAGCGTCATACGCCTGTTACTTCCAGCAAATGATGTAGCCATGGATGAGATCAGAAAAAAATGGATCAACTTGTGCACATCCATAATGGGGGTATTCTTGTTAAACGGAGACCCTCGACCCTCGGCGATCCTCGACCCCTCGACCCTCGACCCCTCGACGACCCTCGACCCCTTGACGACCCTCGACCCTCGACTCTCGACGACCCTCGACGACCCTCGACCCCTCGATGAACCTCGACTCTTGACGACCCTCGACCCTCGACGACCCTCGACACTCGACCCCTCGACGACCCTCGACCCTCGACCCCTCGACGACCCTCGACCCTCGACTCTCGATGACCCTTGACGACCCTCGACCCTCAATGACCCTCGGCCCTCGACGACCCTCGACCCCTCGACGACCCTCAACCCCTCGACGACCCTTGACCCTCGACGACCCTCGACACTCGACCCCTCGACGACCCTCGACACTCGACCCCTCGACGACCCTCGACCCCTCGGCAACCCTCGACCCTCTACCCTAGTTTCCGACACCCTCGTTCCCGATAAAAGATAAGAAGAGGAGGAAGAAGAAAAAATAGAGGAGAAGAAGAAGAAAAAAATAGAAGAAAAAAAAGAGGAGAAGAAGGAATAGAGGAGAAGAAGAAAAATAATCTATTTCTCTTCTTCTCCTCTATTCCTTCTTCTTCTCCTCTTTTTTTTTCTTCTTCTTCCTCTTCTTATTTTTTCTCCTCTTCTTCCTCTCTTCTTCTTCTTCTTCTTCTTCTCCTTCTTACTCTTCTTATTTTCCTTTTTCCTCTCCTTATTTTTCTTCCTTCTTCCTCTTTTCCATACATATAAATAGTACATACATGCATACAAAAAATACATCTAAAAACTACATATATCTAAAAAATACATACATACATACATACATATATGAACATCTAAAAACATCTAAAAATACATACATGCATATAAAAATACGCATCACGGCGGCGGCGGCAGGGGCAGGGGCGCGGTGCTCACAGAGGGAGGCATCGGGGCAGGGGGCGTCGGTGGCGGCGTCGGGGTGGGCAGGGCGCGTCGGGGCAGAGGGGTGCACGACGGAGGCGTCGGGGCAGGAGGTGCACGGCGGCAGCGTCGGGGCGGGCAGGGGCGCGTCGGCGGCGGCGAGGGCGTGACTGAGGGCGCGTCGGTGACGAGGACGGCGGGCGGCGTCGGGGCGGGCAGGGGCGCGTCAGGGCAGAGGGCGTCGGCGGCGGCGAGGGCGCCGCCGAGGGCGCGTCGGCGACGAGGACGGCGCGCGGTGAGGGCGAGGGCGTCGGCGACGGCAAGGGCGTGGTCCGGCGCGGCGTCGGGAGGCAACTGCGAGATGAATTCTAAATTTTCACAAGTGTTGGTTATATACCCAACTCTTTGGTCCTGGTTGGTGGCACCAACCAGTACCAATGCCCACCTTTAGTCCCGGTTGGTGCCACCAACTGGGACCAATGGCCTCTTTTCAGCAGCCCAAAGGGCGGGAAGCAGGGGGCCTTTGGTCCCGGTTGGTGGCACGAACCGGGACCAATGGCCTTGCACAGCGGGGTGGTGGTGGGAGTTTAGTCCCACCTTGCTAGTTGAGAGCACTCCGCACCTGTTTTATAAGCCCCGCTTCCCTCTCGAACTCCTCTGAACTGCAGGCCTATGGGCCTAAACTGACACCGCTATGCCTGTGGGCCTGCTGGGCCTTCTGCGGGCCTGAATCCTGGCCCAATTAGCTGGGTTTCTAGTCGTATTCAGGCCGTGGTGGCCCAGTAGGTGGCATTTTTAATATTTTTTTTTCCAGTTTTTTGTTTTGTTCTTTGCATAATTTATTATCTGTTGTTTTTTGCTTTATTTTTTATTTCTTTTTGTTTTAGGTAATAAAAATTATAAACTTTCTGTTAGTGCCATTTGTTTTCCAGTTTGAATAGTTTAAATTTAATTTTTTTAAAATTTGTGTGAATCACTAGTTTTTGAATAACTTTACCCACATAGCATGAACTCTGAAAAGGTTGAAAGTTGGCATGGTATCATCATTTCACCCACATAGCATGTGCTAAAAAGTTGAGAGGGTTACGACAAAAACTGGATGCACTTCGTGTACAAAACAGACAATCTCTTTGGAAGTATCAGGGTTTCGGACGAAAACTCATCTGTTACAAAGGGATTTCTTTTGTTCACATGTAACTGCAGTGATATTCTAGATCAAAGGCATCATCATAATAGTTCTGGATAGAAAGTCTTCACTTTTTCTTCGCTTGTGTCCTTTGCTTATTGCGCCGTAACCATGGATAATCTTCATCGTTTAACAGGATGCTTGGGTGAGCCTTGACTTTGAAGGGAGGAATTTCATGAAACTTTTCATAATCTTTAGACATGTCTGTCTTGCCCTCCAATCCCACGATGCCTCTTTTTCCTGAAAGAACTATGTGGCGCTTTGGCTCACCGTATGATGTATCCGCTTCCTTATCTTTTCTTTTTCTTGGTTTGGTAGACATGTCCTTCACATAGAAAACCTGCGCCACATCATTGGCTAGGACGAATGGTTCGTCTGTGTACCCCAGATTGTTTAGATCCACTGTTGTCATTCCGTACTGTGGGTCTACCTGTACCCCGCCTCCTGACAGATTGACCCATTTGCACTTAAACAAAGGGACCTTAATATCATATCCATAGTCAAGTTCCCATATGTCCACTATGTAACCATAATATGTGTCCTTTCCCCTCTTGGTTGCTGCATCAAAGCGGACACCACTGTTTTGGTTGGTGCTCTTTTGATCTTGGGCGATCGTGTAAAATGTATTCCCATTTATCTCGTACCCTTTGTAAGTCATTACAGTCGAAGATGGTTCCCTCGCCAACGAGTACAGGTCATCAGAAATAGTGTTGTCACACCTGAAACGTGTTTGGAACCAACTGCCAAAAATCTTGATGTGTTCACATGTAATCCAGTCGTCACACTGGTCCGGGTGTTTGGAGCGCAGAATGTTCTTGTGTTCATCGACATACGGGGTCACCAAGGTGGAATTCTGTAGAACCGTGTAGTGTGCTTGAGACCAAGAATGCCCGTCCCTACATATTATTAAGTCCCCTCCTAGCGTGCCTTTTCCACCCAGTCTCCCCTCATACCGCAATTGAGGGAGACCTATCTTCTTAAGGTCAGGAATGAAGTCAACACAAAACCCAATGACATCCTCTATTTGATGGCCCATGGAGATGCTTCCTTCTGGCCTATCGCGGTTACGGACATATTTCTTTAGGACTTCCATGAACCTCTCAAAGTGGAACATATTGTGTAGAAATACAGGGCCTAGAACGACAATCTCATCGACTAGATGAACTAGGACGTGCGTCATAATATTGAAGAAGGATGGTGGGAACACCAACTCGAAACTGACAAGACATTGCGCCAGATCACTCCTTAACCTTGGTAGGATTTCTGGATCGATCACCTTCTGAGAGATTGCATTGAGGAATGAACATAGTTTCACAATGGCTAATCGAACGTTTTCCGGTAGAAGCCCCCTCAGTGCAACCAGAAGCAGTTGCGTCATAATTACGTGGCAGTCATGAGACTTTAGGTTCTGGAACTTTTTCTCTGCCATATTTATTATTCCCTTTATATTTGACGAGTAGCCAGATGGGACCTTCATACTGGGCAGGCATTCAAAGAAGATTTCCTTCTCTTCTTTGGTAAGAGCGTAGCTGGCAGGATCTTCATATTGCTTTGGTGGCATGCCATCTTTTTCGTGCAAACGTTGCAGGTCCTCCCATGCATCTGGTGTATCTTTTGTCTTCCCATACACGCCCAAGAAGCCTAGCAGGTTCACGCAAAGGTTCTTTGTCACGTGCATCATGTCGATTGAAGAGCGGACCTCTAGGTCTTTCCAGTAGGGTAGGTCCCAAAATATAGATTTCTTCTTCCACATGGGTGCGCGTCCCTCAGCGTCATTCGGAACAGATAGTCCGCCGGGACCCTTTTCGAAGATTACTTTTAAATCATTGACCATAGCAAGTATGTGATCACCGGTACGCTTGGCAGGTTTCTTCCAGTGATCTGCCTCGCCTTTGAAATTCTTGCCTTTCTTTCGACATTGTTGGTTGGTCGGAAGGAATCGACGATGCCCCAGGTACATCTTCTTCCTGCATTTGTCCAGGTATATACTTTCGGTGTCATCTAAACAGTGAGTGCATGCGTGGTATCCCTTATTTGTCTGTCCTGAAAGGTTACTGAGAGCAGCCAATCATTGATGGTGACAAACAACAATGCATGCAGGTCAAATTCCTCCTGTTTGTGCTCATCCCACACACGTACATCGTTTCCAATCCACAGCTGTAAAAGTTCTTCAACTAATGGCCTTAGGTACACATCAATGTCGTTGCCGGGTTGCTTAGGGCCTTGGATGAGAACTGACATCATAATGAACTTCCACTTCATGCACAGCCAAGAAGGAAGGTTATAGATACATAGAGTCACGGGCTAGGTGCTATGATTGCTGCTTTACTCCCCAAAAGGATTAATGCCATCCGCGCTTAAACCAAACCATACGTTCCTTCCGTCACCTGCAAACTCCTCCCAATACTTTCTCTCGATTTTTCTCCACTGCGACCCGTCAGCGGGTGCTCTCAACTTCCCGTCTTTCCTACGGTCCTCTCTGTGCCATCGCATCAACTTGGCATGCTCTTTGTTTCTGAACAGGCATTTCAACTATGGTATTATAGGAGCATACCACATCACCTTGGCAGGAACCCTCTTCCTAGGGCGCTCGCCGTCAACATCACCAGGGTCATCTCGTCTGATCTTATACCGCAATGCATCGCATACCGGTATGCGTTCAAATCCTCGTACGCACCGCGGTAGAGGATGCAGTCATTAGGGCATGCATGTATCTTCTGAACCTCCAATCCTAGAGGGCATACAACCTTCTTTGCTGCATACGTACTGTCGGGCAATTCGTTATCCTTTGGAAGCTTCTTCTTCAATATTTTCAGTAGCTTCTCAAATCCTTTGTCAGGCACACCATTCTCTGCCTTCCACTGCAGCAATTCCAGTACGGTACCGAGCTTTGTGTGCCATCTTTGCAATTGGGGTATAAACCTTTTTTGTGATCCTCTAACATGCGATCGAACTTCAGCTTCTCCTTTTGACTTTCGCACTGTCTCCTTGCATCAACAATGACCCGGCGGAGATCATCATCGGGCACATCGTCTGGTTCCTCTTGATCTTCAGCAGCTTCCCCCGTTGCAACATCACCTTATTCAGGGGGCACATAGTTGTCATCGTCCTCTTCTTCTTCGCTGTCTTCCATCATAATCCCTATTTCTCCGTGCTTGGTCCAAACATTATAGTGTGGCATGAAACTCTCATAAAGCAAGTGGGTGTGAAGGGTTTTCGAGTCAGAGTAAGACTTCGTATTCCCACATATAGGGCATGGACAACACATAAAACTATTCTGCTTGTTTGCCTCAGCCACTTCGAGAAAATTATGCACGCCCTTAATGTACTCGGAGGTGTGTCTGTCACCTTACATCCATTGCCAGTTTGTAACATCCCAAATTTTCAATTTGGAATGTTATACATTAGAGCATCATTGCATATCATATTTTATTGCATTTTGGTTGATCCTAGACATTCTATGCAACTCAAGGACCCGGGGAGAGAATTGGGGATTTCGTTATTTTCATATTTGAGTTTTCTCAAATTTTGAAAAGAGGATCATTTGGTTTTAATTATTTTTCTCTTCAAATATTTCTTATATGAAAATAAAAAAGAGGGGATAAAATGACTTCTCCAAAATAAAGAAATATTGGAGGAAAAATATTAAAATCAAATAAGAATTTTATTCGAAATTTTATTGCTATTTTATTTGAATTAGGAAAATAATGCGTTTTTCAGAATTGCATTAAAAGGCCCAAATAAATGTTCACTATGTCCGCAATATTATTAAAGGACCGTGAAAATTTGTTTCGGGATTTTTGGACTCCGTTTAGTATTTCTTTTATTAGTTTTTCTGCGTCAGGATTATTTTAAAAAAAGTAACCGACCTAGCCGGGCCGTGCCCGACTAGGACTCCGACCAGGACGGCCTTATAAGCCGCCGAGGCCCGCCAGCCCCGCCGAACCCTAGCGCCAGTCTCGCCGTCGCCAGCCGCCGCCCGCCGCCGGAGCCCCGCCGCCGCAGCTCACTGCCGGGGCCGCCGTCCCGCCGCCCCCCGCCGAACCCGACCTCACCGGAGGTATAGCCGCCGCCGCCGGTTTTTCCCGAAAAACCGATCGGTTTTTTTAAGAAACCCTAGGTTTATTTTTTAGATCGGTTCGTTTTTTGGTTTAGTTAAATAGCGGACGTTTGTCCGTACGTTCGTTTTAACGAACGCTGTTCGTCCGTTAGCCGCAGACAGCGAACGTTCGTTCGTTAGCCTGTTCGTCACGTTTTATTTTGCAGGGTTTTTCCGCGATTATTTTCGATCGCGATTTCTGCCCTGATCTTCGTTTTAGTTTATCTTTTCGCTCGTTTATCCGAATCAGGTGATTCAAGCGCCTAGATCTTCATCTCGGAGCCCTCTTTCTGTTTAACCAACTTGAACAAGATTTTTGTACTGTAAAATTTGACTTTAGTCCAGATTAGTAATCAGATCTTGTTTCTTTCGCAGTTTGAGTTTCGTTGCTCCGTTTGATTTGATTCTTTTTGCAAACCGGAGTTCTTCAGTTGAACTTTCTGGTTAGATCTCTTATTTGAGTTTATCCGTGCTTCTAGTGGAGTGCTTATGTATGTTATTGTTTGTTTGCGATAGAGTACCCGGAGTGCGAAGCGTGCTACTACGAGTCCCTAGGTTTTGCGGATCATCAACAAGGCAAGTAACACTTTGATCATACCTCTTTATTACCCAGTTTTTATGCATTAGATCAACCCTCAAACAATCCATGGTTAGGATCTGAATAACATGTGGGTTTTGGGAAGTAGATGATGAGATATAACCTATTGCCATGTTTATTATCAAACCTTTGGGAGTTACTTCTACGTTATGCTTATATTGCTATGTTATGCTCGTAGACGTGGTTTGGGTGAGTGTATCCTTGACAGATGTGAGTATTGTTAATTAATGGTTAACTTAAGGTGGCTACTTAAATACACATCTGGGTGGATTGGTTGAGGCACCCTGGAGTACCCAGTGGTTGTCAGGGCACCTGGAGAATCCAGTGTTCTCCTAGGATATCCCGGAGTAACCGTGTGATCATCCTACAGTTCGCCACCCAGGCTCAAAGGGATCATAAGATTATTCATGCTAGAAACTTCCGTGTGCAGCCACAAGCCAATATGGGCTATGGCATAGTTAAGTAAGTTGCGTGAAGCTCTTGAAGAGGTAGACTAGCAGATGTAGTGGGTTGTAGATGGTACTGTCTACCCAGAGTAGAGAGTTAATGCTTCAGAAAGATTGTGTCTCGAATCTCCGATCATGGATGTGTTCGAGTCTTGTGGGGAAAAGTGCGTAAACCTCTACAGAGTGTATAAACTAATCATGGTTAGCCGTGTCCCCGATTATGGACATCTTGAGTATCTGGTTCTTGGATTATCATGTTGATCTCATCACTCTAAATTTAACTTGTTGGGTTTAATGATGATGCTTAATTGGGATTGAGTTGGAGGAACCTTCTCAATGTTTAACAACCACCATGATAATTAAATGAAATTTATTCCTTTGTTGTAGGGAAAAATTGGCTTTATGCAAAACTGTAACCATAGAGCTTTCCACCAGCCATATATGCATGTAGTGATAGCATTCATTCTGTTCATTACTCTATGTGTTACATTGCTAGCATATTCCATGTGTTGACCCGTTTCGGGCTGCAACATTTCATGTTGCAGACTTTTCAGACGACGAGTAAGGTGCCGTAGGTCTTTGTCGTTCACTCAGCTATGTCGTTGGAGTTGATGGACCCACTTTATCTTCCAAGCCTTCCGCTGTTATCGTTTTTAGATGGCCTTAAGCCATACTATTGTAATAAGTTCTATTTTGAGACATTCGATGTAATAAGTGTGTGATTGAAACTCTGTTATAAAACCTCAAGTACTGTGCGTGTCAGCATTACCGATCCAGGGATGACACTGATGCACAGAGACTAGACTGTTTGAGGTCTGGTCACTACAAGATGGTATCAGACTACACGCTGACTGTAGGACACGACCACTAAGCTAAAACCATAGGTCACTCCTCTCTTCTCATTTCTGACTCCTCTCCCTTTTCTACTCTATTGGATGGCGGATGCAAGGAACAAGTTTACACAACCGGATGAAGACACTCCTTTTGGACGACACTTGAAGGAAGTTACTAGGTACCTGAACATTGGAATACCAAGCTTCACAGGGACCTACATCGCCACTTTACCAGAAGAGGAGCGTTGGGTGATTCGAGTTCAAGTTCCAGGAAGGACGTTCATGCCAGTCACTGAGCCCATAGAGTTTTCCTTTGATGCACCAACCTGGAGTCTAGGAAAGAGCATGGCAGCCCACATCACCATGGGACGCATTGGAGAAGTTTACCACAAGGATCTCAAGGATACTGTCTACCAGATTTGTGGGCGCCGAGATGAGCAATGGGAGATGATCAGCACCAGGAGGGATAGGTCCATTGCAGCTTTGATCCAGGAGTTAAACCAGCACATTCGTCGCCAGGAGAACCAGATGTGCGCAGGCATGATAGATCTGAAGAAGGCAATGATCAGGATCACGGAGCTGGAGGAAGAACTCAAGTCTACACGCGATGGATATGAGGAGGAAATGACGATACTAGTGGAGAAGAATGACGATCTGACAAGGAAGCTAGGAGTATTCATGGGAGACCCCGCGCCAGGAGGGGATGACGACGATTCCAAGGACATTCGTTCGAAGGACTACATCATCATCGACGACGCCGACTCAGACCCTGACGATAGTGATGATGACTATGTTGATGAAGCTGGAGCAGATATCATGGAGTCTTCCACTGATTAAAACTTCTAGTCGACCACCATATCAGTAGTAGTATTTCCCCATGTATATAGTATAGTCCGAGCACATTTGTAACGATAGTTAGACCGATTGTATGCCCTTATTTGAATTGATTGAAGTGATATGTTTGTGTTTGTCTCATGCGCATATGGGTAGTGTTTTCCTTCTAGACCTCATTCTATTCTGTTTTCTCACCTTTTCTAAACCCATCAGATGCCTCAGAGACATGATAATGGATTTGCTTTCCCACCGGAGCTCACTCAATTGATCCAGCAGCAGAATACCCTGATGCAGCTACTAGTCCAGAATTAGAACCAGGGGAACAACAACAACAACAACCCACCACCACCACCACCTGTTGATCACTTAGCCCGTTTTCTAAGGCTGAATCCGCCGGTGTTCTCTAGTAGCACTGAGCCGATAGTTGCAGATGATTGGCTCCACAAGATTGGAAGAGAGCTGACCACTGCAGGATGCACAGATGCGGAAAGAGTGCGTTTTGCCGCACATCAGCTTGATGGACCCGCAACATCATGGTGGGAGAATTTCACAGCCACTTACCCCATTAACACTGTTACATGGGACCAGTTCCAGCAGGCTTTCCGCACTACCCATGTTTCAGCAGGAGCTATGGCCATGAAGAAGCGTGAGTTTCGCAATTTGCGCCAAGGAGGACGCACATTGGGCCAGTATGTGGATGATTTTAGTAAGTTAGCACGTTATGCCCCAGATGACGTCGCTACAGATGCCGCTAAGCAGGAGAAGTTTCTGGAAGGACTGAATGATGAGCTGAGCATGTAGTTGATGGTGGCAACTTTCAACAACTACCGGGAGTTGGTAGATAGAGCTCTTATGATTGAAAGGAAGCAGCAGCAGATTGACAACCGCAAGAGGAAGTATGGACAAGGGAAGTATAATTCAGGAGCTCAGCAGAGGCCTCATTTTACCCCGAACCCGGGAGGACACATTCACCATAACCATGGAGGCCATAATTCCAACGGAGGAAGTTCGCATAATCATAGTGGCCCCAAGAATGGGAATGGGAATGGAGGAAGCAACGGCATGAAACCGTTCCAACCCAGCAACGCCCGCCAAGAAGGATCTAAGTCACATTACTTGTTTCAAGTGCGGGAAGAATGGACATTACGCCACAGAGTGTTCTGAAGCAAAGAACGGAAATGGCAATGGAAGCTCTGGGAAGAAGCCCAACCCTTTCAACAGGGGACAAGTGAACCACGTTAGCGTGGAGGAGGTTGAAGCGCAACCCGATGCAGTGGTACGTCTCCAACGTATCTATAATTTTTTATTCTTGCATGCTATTATATTACCCGTTTTGGATGTTTATGGGCTTTACTTTACACTTTTATATCATTTTTGGGACTAACCTACTAACCGGAGGCCCAGCCCGTATTGCTGTTTTTTTGCCTATTTCAGTGTTTCGAAGAAAAGGAATATCAAACGGAGTCCAAACGGAATCAAACCTTCGGGAGCAATCTTTTTGGAACAAACTTGATCCAGAGGACTTGGAGTGGAAGTCAAGAAACAACCGAGGCAGCCACGAGGGTGCCCGGCGCGCCCCCTAGGGCTGGGCGCGCCCCCACCCTCGTGTTCCCCTCGGGCATCCACCGACCTACTTCTTCCTCCTATATATACCCATGTACCCCGAAAACATCATAAGCGACCACGAAAACCTAATTCCACCGCCGTAACCTTCTGTATCCGTGAGATCCCATCTTGAAGCCTTCGCTGGCGCTCCGCCGGAGGGGGAATCGATCACGGAGGGCCTCTACATCATCTCCAAGGCCTCTCCGATGAGTTGTGAGTAATTTACCACAGACCTTCGGGTCCATAGTTATTAGCTAGATGGCTTCTTCTCTCTATTTGAATCTCAATACAAAGTTCTCCTCGATCTTCTTGGAGATCTATTCGATGTAACTCTTTTTGCGGTGTGTTTGTCGAGATCCAATGAATTGTGGGTTTATGATCAAGTTTATCTATGAGAAATATTTTAATCTCCTCTGAATTCTTTTATGTGTGATTCAGTTATCTTTGCAAGTCTCTTGGAATTATCAATTTGGTTTGGCCTACTAGATTGATCTTTCTTGCAATGGGAGAAGTGCTTAGCTTTGGGTTCAATCTTGCGGTGTCCTTTCCCAGTGACAGCAGGGGCAGCAAGGCACGTATTGTATTGTTGCCATCGAGGATAAAAAGATGGGGTTTATATCATATTGCATGAGTTTATCCCTCTACATCATGTCATCTTTCTTAATGTGTTACTCTGTTCTTTATGAACTTAATACTCTAGATGCATGCTGGATAGCGGTCGATGTGTGGAGTAATAGTAGTAGATGCAGGCAGGAGTCGGTCTACTTGTCACAGACGTGATGCCTATATACATGATCATGCCTAGATAATCTCATAATTATTCGCTTTTCTATCAATTGCTCGGCAGTAATTTGTTCACCCACCGTAATAATTATGCTATCTTGAGAGAAGCCACTAGTGAAACCTATGGCCCCCGGGTCTATCTCTTATCATATAAGCTTTCAATCTACTTTTATTTGCATCTTTTACTTTCCAATCTATATCATAAAATACCAACAATATTTATCTTATCATATTATCTCTATCAGACCTCACTTTCGCAAGTGGCCGTGAAGGGATTGACAACCCCTTTATTGCGTTGGTTGCGAGTTCTTGTTTGTTTGTGTAGGTGTGTGGGACTTCTGAGGAGCCTCCTACTGGATTGATACCTTGGTTCTCAAAAACCGAGGGAAATATTTACGCTACTATTGCTGCATCACCCTTTCCTCTTCAAGGAAAACCAACGCAAGCTCAAGACGTAGCAAGAAGGATTTCTGGCGCCGTTGCCGGGGTGGTCTTCGCTCAAGTCAAGACATACCAAGTACCCATCACAAACTCATCTCCCTCATACTTACATTATTTTCCATTTGCCTTTCGTTTTCCTCTCCCCCACTTCACCCTTGCTGTTTTATTCACCCTCGCTTTCCCAATCTCCTCTCTCTTTCGCTTGTCTTTTTGTTTGCTTGTGTGTTGGATTGCTTGTCGCGATGGCGCAAGATAATACCAAATTGTGTGATTTTTCCAATACCAATAATAATGATTTTGTTAGTACTCCGATTGCTCCTCTTAATGATGTTGAGTCTTGTGAAATCAATGCTGCTTTGCTGAATCTTGTTATGAAAGATCAATTCTCCGGCCTTCCTAGTGAAGATGCCGCTACCCATCTAAACAACTTTGTTGATTTGTGTGAGATGCAAAAGAAGAAAGACATGGATAATGATATTGTTAAATTGAAGTTATTTCCGTTTTCACTTAGAGATCGTGCTGAAGTTTGGTTTTCGTCTTTGCCTAAGAATAGTATTGATTCATGGAATAAGTGCAAAGATGCTTTTATCTCTAAGTATTTTCCTCCCGCTAAGATCATCTCTCTTAGGAACGATATTATGAATTTTAAACAACTTGATCATGAGCATGTTGCCCAATCTTGGGAAAGAATGAAATTGATGATTCGCAATTGCCCTACTCATTGTTTGAATTTATGGATGATCATACAAAATTTTTATGCCGGATTGAATTTTGCTTCTAGAAATCTTTTAGATTCGGCCGCGGGAGGCACGTTTATGGAAATCACCTTAGGAGAAGCTACTAAACTCCTTGATAACATTATGGCTAATTATTCTCAATGGCACACCGAAAGATCTACTAGTAAGAAAGTGCATGCTATAGAAGAAATTAATGTTTTGAGTGGAAAGATGGATGAACTTATGAAATTGTTTGCTACTAAGAGTGATTCTATTGATCCCAATGATATGCCTTTGTCTACTTTGATTGAGAATAATAATGAATCTATGGATGTGAATTTTGTTGGTAGGAATAATTTTGGTAACAATGCTTATAGAGAAAACTTTAACCCTAGACCATTCCCTAGTAATTCCTCTAATAATTATGGAAATTCCTACAATAATTCTTATGGTAATTTTAATAAGATTCCCTCTGATTTTGATAATAGCGTGAAAGAATTTATGATCTCTCAAAAGAATTTTAATGCCATGCTTGAAGAAAAATTGCTTAAAGTTGATGATTTGGCTAGGAACGTTGATAGACTTTCGCTTGATGTTGATTCTTTGAAACTTAGATCTACTCCTCCTAAGCATGATATCAATGAGTCTCTCAAATCTATGAGAATTTCCATTGATGAGTGCAAAGAAAGAACCGCTAGATTGCGTGCTAAGAAAGATTGCTCTGTAAAGGCGTGTTCTTCTAGTTTCCATGAAAATAATGATGAAGATCTAAAAGTTATTGATGTGTCCCCTATTAAATCTTTGTTTTGCAATATGAATCTTAATAATGATGGGACTGGAGATGAGTCAACTTTAGTTAAAAGGCGATTCAGAGTTCTTAGATCTTGATGCTAAATTTGGTAAAAGTGGGATTGGAGAGGTCAAGATTTTAAATAGCATTGAACCCACTATCTTGGATTTCAAGGAATTTAATTATGATAATTGTTCTTTAGAAGATTGTATTTCCTTCTTGCAATCCGTTGTGAATTCTCCTCATGCTTATAGTCAAAATAAAGCTTTTACCAAACATATTGTTGATGCCTTGATGCAATCTTATGATGAAAAACTTAATTTGGAAGTTTCTATACCTAAAAAACTTTATGATGAGTGGGAACCTACTATTATTAAAATTAAAGATCATGAGTGTTATGCTTTGTGTGATTTGGGTGCTAGTGTTTCCACAATTCCGAAAACTTTATATGATATTCTAGGTTTCCATGATCTTGATGATTGCTCTTTAAATTTGCACCTTGCGATTCCACCATTAAAAAGCCAATGGGAAGGATCAATGATGTTCTCATTGTTGCAAATAGGAATTTGGTGCCCGTAGATTTTATCGTTCTTGATATAGATTGCAATCTTTCATGTCCTATTATTCTTGGGAGACCTTTCCTTAGAACGATTGGTGCAATTATTGATATGAAGGAAGGGAATATTAGATTCCAATTTCCATTAAGAAAGGCACGGAGCACTTTCCAAAAAAGAAATTCAAATTACCTTATGAATCTATCATGCGAGCTAGTTATGAATTGAGTGCCAAAGATGGCACTACTTAGATCTATCCTCGCTTTTATGCCTAGCTTGGGGCATTAAACAATAGCGCTAATTGGGAGGCAACCCAATTTTATTTATGTTTTTTGTTTTTGCTTCTGTTTAGTAATAAATTTTGCATCTACCTTATGTTTAGATGTGTTTTTATGTTTTAATTAGTGTTTGTGCCAAGTAGAACCTATAGGATAACCTATGGTGATAGTTAATTTGATTCTGCTGAAAAACAGAAACTTTGCGCGCACAAAAATAATTTTAGTAATTCACAGTAACGTGATTTTGCATTGATTCTTTTTGCTGTAGATCAATAGACAAAGTTTCCAGGACTTCATATTTTGGTAGGATTTTTAGAGTTCCAGAAGTATTCGAGAGTTACAGATTGCTACAGACTGTTCTGTTTTTGACAGATTCTGTTTTTCGTGTGTTGTTTGCTTATTTTGATGCATCTATGGCTAGTATGTAGGGGTATGAACCATAGATAAGTTGGAATACAGTAGGTTTAACACCAATATAAATAAAGAATGAGTTCATTACAGTACCTTATGTGGTGGTTTTGCTTTCTTGCACTAACGGAGCTTATGAGATTTCCTGTTGAGTTTTGTGTTGTGAAGTTTTCAAGTTTTGGGTAAAGATTTGATGGATTATAGAATAAGGAGTGGCAAGAGCCTAAGCTTGGGGATGCCCATGGCACCCCAAGATATTCAAGGATAACCAAAAGGCTAAGCTTGGGGATGCCCTGGAAGGCATCCCCTCTTTCGTCTTCGTCTATCGGTAACTTTACTTGGAGCTATATTTTTATATGTCAATATGAACTTTTATTTTGAATCATTTGGATCTGAACATTCATGCCACAATAAAGAAAATTACATTGAGAATTATGCTAGGTAGCATTCCACATCAAAAATTCTGTTTTTATCATTTACCTACTCGAGGACGAGTAGGAATTAAGCTTGGGGATGCTTGATACGTCTCCAACGTCTCCAACGTATCTATAATTTTTGATTGTTCCATGCTATTATATTACCCGTTTTGGATGTTTATGGGCTTTACTTTACACTTTTATATCATTTTTGGGACTAACATACTAACCGGAGGCCCAGCCCGTATTGCTGTTTTTTTTGTGCCTATTTCAGTGTTTCGAAGAAAAGGAATATCAAACGGAGTCCAAACGGAATCAAACCTTCGGGAGCAATCTTTTTGGAACAAACTTGATCCAGAGGACATGGAGTGGAAGTCAAGAAACAACCGAGGCAGCCACGAGGGTGCCCGGCGCGCCCCCTAGGGCTGGACGCGCCCCCACCCTCGTGTTCCCCTCGGGCATCCACCGACCTACTTCTTCCTCCTATATATACCCATGTACCCCGAAAACATCATAAGCGACCACGAAAACCTAATTCCACCGCCGTAACCTTCTGTATCCGCGAGATCCCATCTTGGAGCCTTCGCCGACGCTCCGCCGGAGGGGGAATCGATCACAGAGGGCCTCTACATCATCTCCAAGGCCTCTCCGATGAGTTGTGAGTAATTTACCACAGACCTTCGGGTCCATACTTATTAGCTAGATGGCTTCTTCTCTCTCTTTGAATCTCAATACAAAGTTCTCCTCGATCTTCTTGGAGATCTATTCGATGTAACTCTTTTTGCGGTGTGTTTGTCGAGATCCGATGAATTGTGGGTTTATGATCAAGTTTATCTATGAGAAATATTTGAATCTCCTCTAGATTCTTTTATGTGTGATTAAGTTATCTTTGCAAGTCTCTTCGAATTATCAGTTTGGTTTGGCCTACTAGATTGATCTTTCTTGCAATGGGAGAAGTGCTTAGCTTTGGGTTCAATCTTGCGGTGTCCTTTCCCAGTGACAGCAGGGGCAGCAAGGCACGTATTGTATTGTTGCCATCGAGGATAAAAAGATGGGGTTTATATCATATTGCATGAGTTTATCCCTCTACATCATGTCATCTTTCTTAATGCGTTACTCTGTTCTTTATGAACTTAATACTCTAGATGCATGCTGGATAGCGGTCGATGTGTGGAGTAATAGTAGTAGATGCAGGCAGGAGTCGGTCTACTTGTCACAGACGTGATGCCTATATACATGATCATGCCTAGATAATCTCATAATTATTCGCTTTTCTATCAATTGCTTGACAGTAATTTGTTCACCCACCGTAATACTTATGCTATCTTGAGAGAAGCCACTAGTGAAACCTATGGCCCCGGGGTCTATCTCTTATCATATAAGCTTTCAATCTACTTTTATTTGCATCTTTTACTTTCCAATCTATATCATAAAATACCAAAAATATTTATCTTATCATATTATCTCTATCAGATCTCACTTTCGCAAGTGGCCGTGAAGGGATTGACAACCCCTTTATTGCGTTGGTTGCGAGTTCTTGTTTGTTTGTGTAGGTGTGTGGGACTTATGAGGAGCCTCCTACTGGATTGATACCTTGGTTCTCAAAAACTGAGGGAAATACTTACGCTACTATTGCTGCATCACCCATTCCTCTTCCAGGAAAACCAACGCAAGCTCAAGACGTAGCATGCAGTTGTAGGTAAGTTTTTGGTTAAGTCATTTACTGCAATCGTTCTTTGTGATACTGGTGCATCACATTCATACATATCAAGGGGATTTATGGAAAAGTATAACCTGCCAACCCAAGCCCTTAGGTCACCCATGTTAGTAACCTCGCGAGGAGCAGAGTATATGGCTAGCCTATGGTGTGATCGGTTACCATTAAGGATTGGTAACTACGTGTTCCCCTCAGACCTAATAGTATTGGAGTCACAAGGACTGGATGTAATATTAGGCATGGATTGGTTATCAAAGTATGGAGGGAACATTGACTGCGCTAGTAAGTCGATTTTGCTTACTACCCCAGAAGGAAGAAGGATCAAGTATGTATCCTGGCATGTGCCAAAGAGGACTCAAGTGAATTCCTTATCAGGAGTTGTACAGGAGGAAGTACCAGTGGTGAAGGATTTCCCTGACGTATTTCCAGAGGAGTTGCCAGGCATGCCACCGGATAGAGACATTGAGTTTTTAATTGAGCTTTTGCCAGGCACAGGTCCAATATCTAAGAGACCGTATCGGATGCCCGCAAAGGATTTGGAGGAAATCAAGAAGCAGATTAAGGAGTTATTGGATAAAGGCTATATTCGCCCAAGTTCGTCACCTTGGGGATCACCAGTACTTCTAGTAGAGAAGAAGGATGGATCTTGAGGATGGTTGTTGATTATCGTGGGTTGAATGAAGTAACGATCAAGAACATGTACCCACTGCCGATGATCAATGATTTATTTGATCAGTTGCAAGGAGCTAAAGTGTTTTCCAAGATCGATCTGCGATCAGGATATCACCAGCTGAAGATTCAAGAGCAGGATATACCTAAGACAACTTTTACCACAAGCTACGGGCTTTATGAGTATGCCGTTATGTCATTTGGTCTGACTAACGCGCCTGCCTATTTCATGAACATGATGAACAAGGTGTTTATGGAGTTTTTGGATAAGTACGTCGTGGTGTTCATTGATGACATATTGGTCTACTCGAAGAATGAAGAGGAGCATAAGGAGCATTTGCGTTTGGTACTTGGGAAGCTCAGAGAACATCAGTTATATGCCAAGTTTATATGCCAAGTTCAGCAAGTGTGAGTTTTGGTTGAAGGAAGTTGGATTCCTCGGACATGTTATATCCGGAGAAGGAATAGCAGTAGACCCCACCAAGGTTGTCACTGTGACTAATTGGGAATCACCCGTGTCGGTTGGAGAGATCCGGAGTTTTCTTGGACTCGCAGGATACTACAGGAGGTTCATTGAGAATTTCTCTAAGATTGCAAAGCCCATGACGGAGTTGTTGAAGAAGGACACCAAGTTCAAATGGACTGAGGATTGTGAGGCCAGTTTTCAGGAGTTGAAGAAGCGTTTGGTTACAGCCCCAGTGTTGATTCTTCCAGATCAACGCAAGGATTATCAAGTGTATTGCGAAGCTTCTCGTCGAGGACTTGGAGCAGTGCTTATGCAGGAGGGAAGAGTTGTTTCATATGCCTCACGACAGCTTAAACCTCATGAGCTAAATTATGCTACACACGATTTGGAGCTAGCAGCCGTAGTGCATGCGTTGAAGACCTGGAGACATTTTCTCATCGGAAACCATTGTGAGGTGTACACGGATCACAAGAGTTTGAAATATATCTTCACACAGAAGGAGTTAAATCTCAGGCAGAGGAGATGGTTGGAGCTCATTAAGGATTATGGTATGAAGTTACACTATCATCCCGGAAAGGCTAATGTAGTGGCCGATGCGTTGAGTCACAAGAGTCATGTCAATACAGTCATGATCGGAGGATTACCCAAGGAGTTAGCAAAGGATCTTCGCGAGCTATGTTTGGAAATGGTTCCGAAGGGTTATGTAGCAGCGTTGGAAATTCAGTCTACCTTGATGGATAAGATCAGGGAAGCTCAGAAGACTGACAAAGAGATTGAAGGATAAAGGAAAGAATGAGCAAAGGAAAGGCTAAAGGATTTCGTGAGGACGAGCACGATACCCTATGGTTTGAGGATCGCGTATATATGCCTAATGACCCCGAGATCAGGAAGTTTATTTTGCAGGAGGCCCATGATTCACCGTATTCGATTGACCCAGGAAATACCAAGATGTATCTGGATTTGAAGGACAGTTTCTGGTGGACCGGAATGAAGAAGGATATTGCTGAGTATGTAGCAGCATGTGATGTATGTCAGAGAGTAAAGGAAGAGCATCAGAAGCCAGCAGGATTGCTACAGCCATTGCCGATTCACAAATGGAAGTGGGATAAGCTAGGGATTTTATCACGGGATTGCCCATGATTTGTTCTGGCTATGACTCGATATGGGTTGTAGTCGATCGGTGGACAAAGGTAGCTCATGTCATCCTAGTGAAGACCACTTACACCAGTGCTAAGTTGGCAAAGATATACATGACCAGGATCGTATGTCTGCATGGAGTTCCGAGGACCATTGTATCAGATAAAGGAACCCAGTTTACCTCAAAGTTTTGGAATCGGTTGCATGAGACTTTGGGTACCAGGCTAGAGTTTAGTACAGCCTTTCATCCACAGACAGATGGACAGACCGAGAGAGTCAATCAGATTCTGGAGGACATGTTGAGAGCTTGTGCGCTAGATTATGGATCTAGTTGGGACGACAATTTGCCGTATGCAGAGTTCTCTTACAACAACAGTTATCAAGCTAGTTTGAAGATGGCCCCTTTCGAAGCCTTGTACGGAAGGAGGTGCAGGACACCGTTGTTATGGGATGAAGTTGGAGACCGTCAGTTGTTTGGACCAGATTTGATTAAGGAGTCTGAAGAGAAGGTTAAACTGATTCGTGATAGGCTCAAGGTAGCCCAGTACAGGTAGAAGAGCTATGCGGATTCTAAACGCAAGGAGACAGTTTACGAAGTCGATGACCGAGTGTATCTTCGAGTGTCCCCACTTCGAGGAGTTAAGCGTTTTGGAGTTAAGGGAAAGTTAGCGCCACGTTTTGTGGGACCATACAAAGTTTTGAAACGTATGGGAGAAGTTGCTTACAAGCTGGAATTGCCAGAAGGATTGTCAGGAGTTCACGATGTGTTTCACGTTTCCCAGTTGAAGAAGTGCCACGCAGAGATGGCCGATATTCCTCTGAGAGATACAGTGCCACTAGAAGCGATTCAGTTGGATAGCGATTTGACCTACGAGGAGAAACCAGTGAAGATTCTCGAGTTTGCCAACTGAGTCACACGCAGCAAGGTTATCAAGTTCTGCAAAGTTCAGTGGAGCCACCATACCGAGGATGAAGCCACCTGGGAACGAGAGGAAGACCTACGGAAGGACCACCCGCACCTATTTTCTAGCCAACCCGAATCTCGAGGGCGAGATTCATCTTAAGGGGGGTAGGTTTATAACATCCCAAATTTCCAATTTGGAATGTTATACACTAGAGCATCATTGCATATCATATTTTATTGCATTTTCGTTGATCCTAGAAATTCTACGCAACTCAAGGACCCGCGGAGAGAGTTGGGGATTTCGTTATTTCATATTTGAGTTTTCTCAAATTTTGAAAAGAGGATCATTTGGTTTTAATTATTTTTCTCTTCAAATATTTCTTATATGAAAATAAAAGAGAGGGTATAAAATGACTTCTACAAAATAAATAAATATTGGAGGAAAATATTAAAATCAAATAAGAATTTTATTCGAAGTTTTATTGCTATTTTATTCGAATTAGGAAAAAAATGCGTTTTTCAAAATTGCATTAGAGGCTCAAATAAATGTTCACTATGTCCGCAATATTATTAGAGGACCGTGAAAATTTGTTTTGGGATTTTTGGACTCCGTTTAGTATTTCCTTTATTAGTTTTTCTGTGTCAGGATTTTTTTAATAAAAAAAGTAACCGACCTAGCCGGGCCGTGCCCGACTAGGACTCCGACCCGGCCGGCCTTATAAGCCGCCGAGGCCCGCCAGCCCCGCCGAACCCTAGCGCCAGTCCCGCAGCCGCCAGCCGCCGCCACCAGCCGCCGCTGCCTCGCCTCGCCTCGCCACCGCCGCGCGCAGCGCGCCGCCGCCCCTTCCCGCCGCCGCCAGCCGCAGCCCGCCGCCGGAGCCCCGCCGCCGCAGCTCGCCGCCGGAGCCGCCGTCCCGCCGCCCCGCCGCCGAACCCGACCTCGCCGGAGGTATAATCGCCGCCGCCGCCGCCGCCGGTTTTTCTCGGAAAACCGATCGGTTTTTTAATAAACCCTAGGTTTATTTTTTTAGATCGGTTCGTTTATTTTTCCGGTTTAGTTAAATAGCGGACGTTCGTCCGTACGTTCGTTTTAACGAACGCTGTTCATCCGTTAGCCGCAGACAGCAAACGTCCGTTCGTTAGCCTGTTCGTCGCGTTTTATTTTCCAGGGTTTTTCCGCGATTATTTTCGATCGCGATTTCTGCCCTGATCTTCGTTTTAGTTTATCTTTTCGCTCGTTTATCCGAATCAGGTGATTCAAGCGCCTAGATCTTCGTCTTGAAGCCCTCTTTCTGTTTAACCAACTTGAACAAGATTTTGGTACTGTAAAATTTGACTTTAGTCCGGATTAGTAATCGGATCTTGTTTCTTTCGCAGTTTGAGTTTCGTTGCTCCGTTTGATTTGATTCTTTTTGCAAACTGGAGTTCTTCAGTTGAACTTTCTGGTTAGATCTCTTATTTGAGTTTTACCCATGCTTCTAATTGAGTGCTTATGTATGTTATTGTTTGTTTGCGATAGAGTACCCGGAGTGCGAAGCGTGCTACTACGAGTCCCTAGGTTTTGCAGATCATTAGCAAGGCAAGTAACACTTTGATCATACCTCTTTATTACCCAGTTTTTATGCATTAGATCAACCCTCAAACAATGCATGGTTAGGATCTGAATAACATGTGGGTTTTGGGAAGTAGATGATGAGATAGAACCTATTGCCCTGTTTATTATCAAACCTTTGGGAGTTACTTCTACGTTATGCTTATATTGCTATGCTATGCTCGTAGACGTGGTTTGGGTGAGTGTATCCATGACAGATGTGAGTATTGTTAATTAATGGTTAGCTGAAGGTGGCTACTTAAATACACATCTAGGTGTATTGGTTGAGGCACCCTGGAGTACCCAGTGGTTGTCAGGGTACCTGGAGAATCCAGTGTTGTCCTAGGATATCCCGGAGTACCCGTGTGATCATCCTACGGTTCGCCACCCAGGCTCAAAGGGATCATAAGATTATTCATGCTAGAAACTTCCGTGTGCAGCCACAAGCCAATATGGGCTCTAGCATAGTTGAGTAAGTTGCGTGAAGCTCTTGAAGAGGTAGACTAGCATATGTAGTGGGTTGTAGGTGGTATTGTCTACCCAGAGTAGAGAGTTAATGCTTCAGAAAGACTGTGTCTCGAATCTCCGATCATGGATGTGTTCGGGTCTTGTGGGGAAAAGTGCGCAAACCTCTGCAGAGTGTATAAACTAATCATGGTTAGCCGTGTCCCCGGTTATGGACATCTTGAGTATCTGGGAACTTGTTGGGTTTGACGATGATGCTTAATTGGGATTGAGTTGGAGGAACCTTCTCAATGTTTAACAACCACCATGATAGTTAAATGAAATTTATTCCTTTGTTGTACGGGAAAATTGGCTTTATGCAAAACTATAACCATAGAGCTTTCCACCAGCCATCTATGCATGTAGTGATAGCATTCATTCTGTTCATTACTCTATGTGTTACATTGCTAGCATATTCCATGTGCTGACCCGTTTCGGGCTGCAACATTTCTTGTTGCATACTTTTCAGACGACGAGTAAGGTGCCATAGGTCGTTGTCGTTCACTCAGCTATGTCGTTGGAGTTGATGGACTCACTTTATCTTCCAAGCCTTCCGTTGTTATCGTTTTTAGATGGCCTTAAGCCATATTATTGTAATAAGTCTCTTTTGAGACATTCGATGTAATAAGTGTGTGATTGAAACTCTGTTATAAAACCTCAAGTACTGTGCGTGTCAGCATTACCGATCCAGGGATGGCACTGATGCACAGAGACTAGACTGTTTGAGGTCTGGTCGCTACACGGTTCATCTGCGTGCATTATATATAATTAAGTGTGTCAAAAACCATTACAGAACATCATGAATAGATAATTAAGTGACCAAATTAATAGAAGTTCATCATCACATTAAAACCAAAGTACATACATAGTTCTCATTGAACAACATATAGCTCTCCAGAGCATCTAATTAAACCATACATTGAAACTATGTAAAACATTTCAATGCGAAAACAAATGCGATCATAATCGCAACCAAGGTAACAATTGATCCAACGGCATAATGATACCAAGCCTCGGTATGAATGGCATATTTTCTAATCTTTCTAATCTTCAAGCGCATTGCATCCATCTTGATCTTGTGATCATCGACGACATCCGCAACATGCAACTCCAATATCATCTTCTCCTCCTCATTTTTTTATTTTTTCCTTCAAGTAATTGTTTTCTTCTTCAACTAAATTTAACCTCTCGACAATAGGGTCGGTTGGAATTTCCGGTTCACATACCTCCTAGATAAATAAAATCTATGTCTCGTTGGTCGGCATAATTATCATAAACAATAAATGAACCAAATAGTTAAAAAGCTAATATATACCACATCTGAATCATAGACAGGACGAGGGCCGACGAGGGCGGATACCAAAACCATCGCACTATATAATAAGAAGCAATAATAAAAGCAAGAAAATTATACAAGTATCTATCTAAACATACAAGTAAGAATTTTTTTCCTTTCAGAAAGAAGATAAGAACAAGAGGCTCATCACGGTGGTGCCGGCGACGAGATCGGCACGGGCGATCGACGGCGGTGAAGACGGGGACGGGACGTGACAGACCGCTAAACCTAGACAAATATTGAGGAAAATTGAGTTTGGAGGTCGAGCTTGTAGAGGAGAAAGCTTAAGTAGTGTGGCTCGGGCATTCCATCGAACACCTCATGTGCATAGGAGGTGAGCTAGAGCACCACAAAGCCCTTCCCTCGCCAGCCAGAAAAAACAGAGCAGTGTGAAGTGCTCTGCTCGCCAGCGAGGGGGTATATATAGGCACATCATCGGTCCCGGTTCGTGACCGGGACCAATGGTGATGGGCCAGGAGCGAGGCCCATTGGTCCCGGTTCCTCCGACCAACCGGGACCGAAGGGCCAGACGAACCGGGACCAATGCCCACATGAGGCCCGGCAGGCCCCCTGGCCTCACGAACCGGGACCAATGCCCACATGGGTCCCGGTTCGTGACTGAACCGGAACTAATGGGCTTATCTGGCCTGAACCAAAGCCCTGTTTTCTACTAGTGCCCCCTCCATCCCTCCCTCTCCCCTACGTGCACCATCTACCACCACCAAGCTCGCTGCTCCCTCCCCCATCCTGATCTAGAACCCTAACTCGCCTCCCAACTCTCTAAGCACAGCGTGCTCCATCGGCGGCAACAGAGGCTTCTTCTGCTCGGATCGAGGCGCGGAGACCCATGCTCCCCTAATCTGGTGGGATCCCCTCCTCCAGCAGGATCTCCTCATTTGGTGAGATCGCCTCCCCGTGCCCCCAACCGTTCAGCAAGCGCCGGCAAGAAATTTTGTTTCCTGAGGAATGAATGTATTGAATGCAAGATTGCATTGTTGTAGGGACAGAGAGTGGAACACCACCTTCAGTTTCTCATCTGACCCCACCTGCTGGACTCCATGAATGAAGTAAGATAACAATCAATTGGTCAATTCACATTGCCTCTTTTGTTTTGCTTTGTTTGTCCCGCTCAATTCCTCATCATGGTGGAATTAACAATGGACGGTTTGACTTATCAACAGGTAGAAATAGGACTTACTACATTAGTTAGTTTGTTTACTATTTGAATAAATCGAAATGATTATATACGCCATTAATCTTGATAGGTTACAATATTGCGTCCATAAGGGAGCATGCAATTTTCATGCTCTACGTCTGGCTGAATCTAATTTCTTCTCGGGAACACGCAGGAGACCTGCACGTCCATATATTAAGAAAGAAAGAACAAGTTTTTAATGAATGAATCTAATTCATGGTTAAGCATTTAGTTTTCCGTTACATCTGATCCGATTCCAATCGTTGCTTAGTTGTTAGGACAAATGAATCCAGATGGTAGTATCGATTAATAAGATGAGAAGCTGGGGGGGCAGTGTTGTGGTTTGAGTATTTAATTTAGAATCCAGATTGTTGCTGCTACCTCTACTCTGCTCTGCCATTTAGTAACTAATGACAACGCAGCAGCTGTGTGGTTCACAGTTTACGAAATCTTGATTAGAAGCGTCTAAATTCCACATGTTATGTGATTGGTACAGCCGCATGGATTGGCGATATGTATTTCGGCTTGGTTCAAAGGGGCAGTCTGGAGATATGAGCATTTGTACAAACTATCTAGGACATCAAGTTCACATGGGTGTGCTTATTTACCTACGAACTACAGATCACACCCACTAGATCAATTAGTGCCATCTCCTGATTTCTATCATCATGTTGCTTCGTTTATCTTCATATAAGTTCCACTGGGAGATGCATGCATTAAACATAGTGTTTTTTTAGTGGGCATCAGACTTGGTTCAGATGCTTTTTGTCGTGAAAGAAAAGTTTGGTTCAGATGGCTTTTTTTGTGAAAGAAAAGTTATCTTTCTAAAGATCTGTACTCTGGATCCTACATCTCATACTTGATTTTTTTCGGCATAATTTTTGTAGGCCTGATGAGTATAAGATGGCATGAGAAATTCAAGAGTTGAATGAGAAGAGTGAAGAAGACTAGCAGTTCTAAGGAATGCCTATACGAACTCGCTATGGCGAGGATGACTCAATGAATGGACATGTCGATCATGCTCAGATCCCGGGTGGACTTCTCTCCAATAGAGACTCCAGGTCATTCTTGGACTGAAAGAATTCCAGGTGTTTATTCAGCTGAACTGAATCCCGAGATTTGGGCATGCTGTTTTAAGTGGCGCTATTAGAAACAGCTAGAAACAGATTCATTATTAGTAACTAGAAAGATGGATACCTAAGGACTACAATAGCTGATTGTAGAAAAAGCATTTAGTCTCTTTAATTTATTGATGCTGGCGATACGGTGCAGATAGTGGCCATGGTGGATGGATGATATGAGGTGATTTGGGTGCTGCATTCGATGGCCATGGTCTGTTTGCTGCAGGCCAACTCCCTGCTTTTGGCCTCTGAAGGTTGGGTAACTATAACTGGACTGTATCTGAAGACATGGTCCAACACGTTTAGGCATTTATGAATTCCAAAATGTTTATTGTTTGTTGAGCATTGAAATTTTTCTGTACATAGTGCTTCATGCCAATAAGCGATAAGGCATCATTTTTGCCAATGTATACATAGAAAAGAATGGAACTGTAGATGTTTTTTGAAGGCATCTAGCTACTTGTATTGCGCAAATCGACAAGTACTCCCACAGATACAATTAGAACTAGGTCTATTCTTAATTAAGCAGTGAGCTAGATAACTTTTAAGAATTTTCCCCACTTCAAAATAATAACCTTGAAGTTCAGATCTTCTACTGAAACTCCTTTTCTATCTATGAACATCAGGAGACAACCTCCAGTAAACCATTCTAATAGAAATCTCAAAGTTCTTAGCCTGCAAGCTCTCAGTCAGCTATATTGTATTCGCAACTCAGCGTATTTTTTTTCTGAAGTTTGGTGCCTAACTCCCAGACATCTTTTCCCAAGGGTAAGAATGTAGATGTTGACAACTTGACATAAATTTTATGCTTGATTATTTTTGTTATGTTAATAGCTCTCTACTCTTTTCTTAACTGGGTATCCTTGCTCCTTGGTCCCCTGTCAATTGTACAGAAGGTAATTTATCAGAATCTTACAGCCTCTTAGCTGCATCTGAGCCTCTGAGGTTCCTTAATTTCACCACTGAACATGAAGCCAGTCAAGTCTGAAGTCTGATACGATTGTCCAGTAATGCGTAGACGATTGCCGTATGAATTCAGAATTGAGAAAATGATGCACTATCAATTAAATCATTATAACCAGTGTCAATTTAAACCTATTAATGTGCTTACTTCCATGATGCTAAAATATATACAATCCCAATGTTTTTTAAATTAAATTAGCTAATTGTTCTTAGTCTCTCTTTCAGAGACAACCCTTCTGAATCACCTTTTAACATTGCAACATGAGAAGAGGATTAATGTTCGTTCATCCTTTGTTGAAGACATTGTGATGGTGAATACTGGTTTTTTATGATGCACTGTCCAAGGGGAGTCTTCAAGGGGAGCCTTGGCGCAGTGGTAAAGCTGCTGCCTTGTGACCATGAGGTCATGGGTTCAAGTCCTGGAAACAGCCTCTTACAGAAATGTAGGGAAAGGCTGCATACTATAGACCCAAAGTGGTCGGACCCTTCCCTGGACCCTGCGCAAGCGGGAGCTACATGCACCAGGTTGCCCTTTTACTGTCCAAGGGGAGTCTTGTAAAGCTTCTGAAGTTGGTGAAGTTTGATCACATATTTATCGAGCCAGCAAGTAAATCTCATTAATTAATCTTAAGTTGTGTGAAGTTCTAATGTCTAACAGACCCACTCACAGTATAGGCCTTGCGAAGCTTGGTCTTGTTATTAAAATATTTTGTTATGATGAATGGGTCTGAAAGTATGTGAAACTTGATGCTGTGGTGCTGTGGTTGATTGACTAGCAGGCCATGAAACATTTGATGAAGGAAGGTGGGTTGTCAATGAAGCAGTAGAGCAGTTGCTTATGCAGACAAGATTATTTTGAACAAGCTATTTAGTCGGTCTATAGAACTATATACAAGGATCTGGTGCCAAAAAGGTGTTATTTACGCACATATTTCTGTTGGGTTTTTTATGTACGAAAATAACATAAAACATACCTCTAAACGCCGGTCGGCCGCTAGCACTACGACAGTCCGAATGTGGTGATCTTTTAGGATAACTAATTAACAGTGTTGTGATTAGTTTTATCAGGCATGAAAGTGGTGGGTGCTAGCAAGGAGTCGATGGGTTTAGCAGGACTTCCTTGCAAGAGCAGCAGAGCTGAGGCTGCAACTGGCCAATATGAACAGTATTCAAGCAGGACACGTTCATGCAGTTGAGTTATGTACATTCATAGAGGTGCTACTGACAAGCCTGGATTTGATTGGAGAATCATCCACTAGGAACAGTGTGCGGTCAAACAATTGTGGACCAGGAATGCAAGCCGGATCCCCTCCGCATGGGCTGTTGTTGCAAGGTCACGGTGCTGCACCTCAACTAATACAGTAGGATCATCGCTACTTCATCTGTTCGTTCTCATCTAACTAATATATTTAATATCTTTTTGTATTTTTGGCTAATTCTTATTTTAATCTTTTGTGGCTTTGCGGTGAAGGCAAAATGAATTTAAAAGAGTTCAATTTAGAGTTAGTGTAGTGCCTTCCCGGCAAGAAGAAAAAATATAATTAGTGCAGTGTTTCACACCTACTGGACTCAGTCTATTATGCTCACTAAATATATACATGTATGTTGCAGAGAAATGGTCACATGGATGATTAGCATCTTTTGGCAAAGGTGAATAAATACTACTGCACCTATGACTATGAGCATAGATCTCCCCTCTTAATTTTTGAGGACCACTTCAGGATGTGATCATGATTGTTGTTTCACAAGTTTGACTGTTACTAATCTGAAAGTCGAGCCTAAGTAATGTTAAGTGGACTTCATGGAATATCAATAAGGAAATTGCATAATTTGATATACTATGTTAATTAATTATTATTTTTCTCCTGTTGCAACGCACGAGCATGTTTGCTATATATATATATATATATATATATATATATATATATATATATATATATATTATTTATTATTATTTTTATTAATAATAAAGAGGCTATTGCTTCTGCCCTGGTATTTTAGGTATTCAAACGCGCAGTCCTCCTAAAAAAATCCGCACGACGACCTGCCTTCTCCACCTCCAGCGCATCTCTGCCTGTCGCGCGCCGCTGATACGTCTCCGTCGTATCTACTTTTCCAAACACTTTTGCCCTTGTTTTGGACTCTAACTTGCATGATTTGAATGGAACTAACCCGGACTGACGCTGTTTTCAGCAGAACTGCCATGGTGTTATTTTTGTGCAGAAATAAAAGTTCTCGGAATGACCTGAAAATCCACGGAGCAACTTTTCAGAATTAATAAAAATACTGGCGAAAGAATCAGCACCAGGGGGCCCACACCCTGTCCACGAGGGTGGGGGCGCGCCCCCTGCCTCGTGGGCCCCCTGGACCTCCACCGACCTCAACTCCAACTCCATATATTTGAGTTCGCGGAGAAAAAAATCAGAGAGAAAGTTTCATCGCGTTTTACGATACGGAGCCGCCGCCAAGCCCTAATCTCTCTCGGGAGGGCTGATCTGGAGTCCGTTCGGGGCTCCGGAGAGGGGGATTCGTCGCCGTCGTCATCATCAACCATCCTCCATCACCAATTTCATGATGCTCACCGCCGTGCGTGAGTAATTCCATCGTAGGCTTGCTGGACGGTGATGGGTTGGATGAGATTTACCATGTAATCAAGTTAGTTTTGTTAGGGTTTGATCCCTAGTATCCACTATGTTCTGAGATTGATGTTGCTATGACTTTGCTATGCTTAATGCTTGTCACTAGGGCCCGAGTGCCATGATTTCAGATCTGAACCTATTATGTTTTCATGAATATATGTGAGTTCTTGATCCTATCTTGCAAGTCTATAGTCACCTATTATGTGTTATGATCCGACAACCCCGAAGTGACAATAATCGGGATACTTCTCGGTGATGACCGTAGTTTGAGGAGTTCATGTATTCACTAAGTGTTAATGCTTTGGTCCGGTACTCTATTAAAAGGAGGCCTTAATATCCCTTAGTTTCCATTAGGACCCCGCTGCCACGGGAGGGTAGGACAAAAGATGTCATGCAAGTTCTTTTCCATAAGCACGTATGACTATATTCGGAATACATGCCTACATTACATTGATGAACTGGAGCTAGTTCTGTGTCACCCTATGTTATAACTATTACATGAGGAATCGCATCCGACATAATTATCCATCACTGATCCAATGCCTACGAGCTTTTCACATATTGTGCTTTGCTTATTTACTTTACCGTTGCTACTGTTACAATTACTACAAAACTGCTACTGTTACTTTTGCTACTGTTACCGTTACTTCCATACTACTTTGCTACTAAATACTTTGCTGCAGATACTAAGTTATCCAGGTGTGGTTGAATTGACAACTCAACTGCTAATACTTGAGAATATTCTTTGGCTCCCCTTGTGTCGAATCAATAAATTTGGGTTGAATACTCTACCCTCGAAAACTGTTGCGATCCCCTATACTTGTGGGTTATCAAGACTATTTTCTGGCGCCGTTGCCGGGGAGCATAGCTCTATTCTTTGAGTCACTTGGGATTTATATCTGCTGGTCACTATGAGGAACTTGAAAGACGAAAGAACTAAGATTTATCCCTCAACTACGAGGGGAGGTAAGGAACTGCCATCTAGCTCTGCACTTGATTCTCCTTCTGTTATGAGTAAGCTTGCGACACCTAAACCTGCTTCTGCTATTAATTCTGATATGTCGCATGTTATTGATGATGCCACTTCTACTATGCATGATACTTATGATGAAACTACTTCTGTGCTTGATACTACTGTGCCATTAGGTGAATATCTTGATGAACAACTTGCTAGGGTTAGAGAGAATGAAATTCTTGAAACTGATATTATTGAAGATAGTGATGATGAAGGTTCTCCCCCTAAATATGAATTTCATGTTGTTCCTGAGGGTTATGTTATGGATGAAGAAACTGCTAGAGATTTTCTTGCTTGCAATGATAGATCTGATCTTAAGAAGTTATTAGCTAAACTGAAACAGAAATCTCTGAATGCTAGAATGAAATATGACCCTGCTTTTGCTACTTCACATATCTTTGTTACTGATAAGGATTATGATTTCTCTGTCGATCCTGAGATAATTACTTTGGTTGAATCTGATCCTTTTTATGGCTATGAATCTAAAACTGTTGTGGCACATCTTACTAAGTTAAATGATATAGCCACCCTGTTCACTAATGATGAGAAATCTCGCTACTATTATATCCTTAAGATATTTCCATTCTCATTAAAGGGTGATGCTAAAACTTGGTTTAGTTCTCTTGATCCTGGTTGTGTGTGTAGTCCCCAGGATATGATTTATTACTTCTCTGCTAAATATTTCCCTGCTCATAAGAAACAAGCTGCCTTGAGGGAAATATATAATTTTGTGCAAATTGAAGAAGAGAGTCTCCCACAATCTTGGGGGAGGCTTCTCCGATTACTTAATGCTTTGCCTGATCATCCTCTTAAGAAAAATGAAATACTTGATATCTTTTATAATGGACTAACCGATGCTTCCAAGGACCACTTGGATAGTTGTGCTGGTTGTGTTTTCAGGGAAAGAACAGTCGATCAAGCTGAATTGCTATTGAATAATATGTTGACTAATGAAAATAATTGGACTCTTCCTGAGCCAACTCCTGAGCCAATTCCTAAACCAACTCCGAAGAAAAGGGGTGTTTTATTTCTCAGTCCTGAAGATATGCAAGAGGCAAAGAAATCTATGAAAGAAAAAGGTATTAAAGCTGAAGATGTTAAGAATTTACCTCCTGTTGAAGAAATACATGGTCTTAATATACCACCTATTGAAGAAACACATGGTCTTGATAACCCAACACATGTAGTAAAGGTAAATTCTCTCTATAGATATGATAAAGTTGAAATCCCGTCTACTAAGTTTGCTAGCCAATGCTTGGATGAATTTGATGACTTTATGGCTAGACAAGAAAACTTCAATGCTTATGTTGGTAGACAATTGAAAAGAAATGCTTATATGATTGGACACTTGAGTGATTATATGGCTAGAGTTAAAGGTGAACTTAAACTCATTAGCAAACATGCTTCTATGGTTACCACTCAAGCAGAACAAGTTCTTAAGGCTCCAAATGATTTGCTCGATGAATTAAATAATAAACATGACTTTGCTGTTAGAGTGGCTACTAGAACGGGTAAAATGACTCAGGAACCTTTGTATCCTGAAGGCCACCCTAAGAGAATTGAGCAAGATTCTCAGAGAAATAATGTAGATGCACCTAGTCCTTCTAAAAGAAGAAAAAGAAAAATGATAGGACTTTGCATGCTTCTAGTGAACCTGTTGTAGACACACCTGAGAATCCCAATGCTATTTCTATTTCTGATGCTGAAACACAATCTGGTGATGAACATGAACCTAGTGATAATGTTAATGATAATGTTCATGTTGATGCTCAACCTAGCAATAATAATGATGTAGAGATTGAACCTGCTGTTGATCTTGATAACCCACAATCAAAGAATCAACGTTATGATAAGAGAGACTTTGTTGCTAGGAAGCACGGTAAAGAAAGAGAACCATGGGTTCAGAAACCCATGCCTTTTCCTCCTAAACCATCCATGAAAAAGGATGATGAGGATTTTGAGCGCTTTGCTGAAATGATTAGACCTATCTTTTTGCGTATGCGTTTGACTGATATGCTTAAAGTGAATCCTTCTGCTAAGTACATGAAAGATATTATTACAAATAAAAGGAAGATACCAGAAGCTGAAATTTCCACCATGCTTGCTAATTATACTTTTAAGGGTGGAATACCTAAGAAACTTGGAGATCCAGGAGTACCAACTATACCATGCTCCATTAAAAGAAACTATGCTAAAACTGCTTTATGTGATCTTGGAGCCGGTGTTAGTGTTATGCCTCTCTCTTTATATCGTAGACTTGAATTGAATAAGTTGACACCTACTGAAATATCTTTGCAAATGGCTGATAAATCAACTGCTATACCTGTCGGTATTTGTGAGGATGTGCCTGTTGTGGTTGCAAACGTTACTATCTTAACGGACTTTGTTATTCTTGATATTCCCGAGGACGATAGTATGTCGATTATCCTTGGTAGACCCTTTTTGAATACTGCAGGGGCTGTTATTGATTGCAACAAAGGCAATGTCACTTTTCATGTTAATGGTAATGAGCATACGGTACACTTTCCGAGGAAACAACCTCAAGTTCACAGTATCAATTCTATTGGAAAAATTCCAACTATTATTATTGGAGGTTTTGAATTTCCTCTTCCTACTGTCAAGAAGAAATATGATATTCTTATTATTGGGGATGTGCATATCCCCGTTGAGGTAACCTAGTGTTATTCGAAATTTCTCCGGTTCCATGTTATTCGGAATGAGTTTGTTAACAAGACTTGATCAACCTTGTTAGTGGATTCCTTTTGATGATCATGAGATGGATGAAGTTAGAAGGCACAACCTTCTGTACCCTCCTTTTACTCTGTTATTTAGATTAAATAAAGCAAAAATAGTATTTTCTGTCTGTTTTCTAATTATCCATGCAATAAAAAATACCCCGAAAATAAAAGTTCTCCAAATGCCCTGCAAATTTAGTATGATTTTTTCTGGAATATTTGAGAATATCTGGCACTGAGAACACAGCAGGGGGAGCTGGCACCTGGCCACGAGGGTCAGGGCGCGCCCTACCCCCTGGGCGCGCCCCCTGCCTCGTGGGCCCATGGTGGCCCCCTCCACTTATTCCTGCACCCATGCTCTTCTTCTTCCTCCCAAAAAAATCACTATCCAGCTCAAGCACGAGTTCTAGCTCATTTTGCTGCCATTTTCTATCTCCTTGCTCAAAGCTCCATTCACAAAACTGCTTTGGGGGATTGTTCTTTGGTATGTGACTCCTCCAATGGTCCAATTAGTTTTTGTTCTAGTGCTTTATTCATTGCAAATTTTTGCTGCCTAGGTGACCCTGTTCTTGAGCTTGCATGTCAAATTTATATGGTCCCAAGTAGTTCTAATGCATGATATAGTCTCTAGGCACTTGTGGGAGTAGTTGCTATCAATTTTGTTGAGTTTGGTTCACTTTTATTTTGAGTTACTAAAAATTTCAGAAATTTTCAGAAATGATGAAGAGATTTTTGAGGGGCTCTTCTAGCCAAGGCTCGAAGGATAAACAAGTAAGGAGAATGAAAAGCCCAAGTATAATCTCCCTCGTGTTGCGGAAGTATGGCCGTGTGAATGGCCTTGTGATGATTTCTTGAGAGCAGCCGGGATTCATGATGATTTTTATTTGTTGGCTGATAATGCGGGCCTCACCGACTTCCTCCACGACCAGCTCGAACAGTATCTCTTACTCACAAATACTTTCGTGCAAAATTTTTACTTTCATCCTAAGAAATCACCTCCTTCAGTAGAGTTTCATTTATATGATGTGGCTAGGGAGATGTCACTATATGAATTTTGTGTGGTTTACAAGATACCCTTCGGGGGAAGCTTAGAGGAACCACATCGTAAAGATGTGGATGGATTTATTGATACTATTACTGTAGGGGGAACGAGGAAGGTCTCCGATGCAAGAATTACTAGCATACACTTTCCTGTTCTACGTTACTTTGCAATATTTGCTAGTAGATGCTTAATTGGTCGTGGAAACTGTGGAAACCTTAGTGTTCCTGGATATTATTTCTGTTCCATGCTTTATTTCGCGATAACTCTGTTAGTATGGGCGCCATTATTGCTAAACGATTAAGTCTGAATCGTACAAAGGGCCCCATCTTTGGAGGTATCTATGCTTCACGCCTTGCTAAACACTTCAAGATACCTATTAGGCATTATGAGAAAGGAAAAGCTGCTGCCCCCTACTTTTCTAGATTATAAGAGCATGGTAGCACATGAGTTTATTGTTAAAAATGATGAGAAGTCGCTTGAGTATAATTTGAGATTTCATAAGAAATACAGTGAGACTATTATCCTGCCTGCACCCTCTTTGTTTGACTTAACTGCAGGCACTTACCTCGTCTTGCCGGAGGCCGTTTATGCGTACCGGGGCTAGACATCAGCTCCAGAGCCTGAGCCGGAACCACCACTTGACCCTTATCGTCCATCATTTTATCAGTGGGATCCGGAGGAGATCGCCAGCCAGTGGTAGTCATGATGACACTCCTCAGTACACCGGAGAGAGTAGCCGCGATCCATGGGCATAGACCAACTTAGGCCAAAAGCCTAAGCTTGGGGGAGTACGTATTTCTCACCGACATTACATTCATGTTCACACACTCATTCTAGTTGTCGGTGCTCATACTTTTTCATTGTACTATCCATGCTAGTTTATTTTCTTTTTCTTGCTTTCTTCTTGTGTGTTTGAATAACCTTAAGAAAAACCAAAAAAATAGTTGTAGCTTTAGCTAGTTTACTTTCCATGCTTGTAGTAGTAATTAAAAGAAAACCCAAAAAGATTTCTCGTTCTTCTTTTGCTTGTTGGGAGCTTTCCCGTGTAAATAGTTTTATTTCTTTTCTTTCCTTTGGGGGTCGAGAGGAGAAGACCATGATGAAAATGTTGAGTGGCTCTCATATGCATTATTGTTGATTTAACCAAGAGCCCATATTACCTTGTCTTCTCCCTTGAATTGAATGCTTGCAGATTCCAGCTTAGTCCAATGCACGTGCACTATTATTATTATCCACACCGTTCGGTCGTGCAAGTGAAAGGCAATAATGACGATATATGATGGACTGATTGAGATGAGAGAAGCTGGTATGAACTCGACCTCTCTTGTTTTTGTAAATATGATTAGTTCATCGTTCCTTATTCAGCCTATTATGAATAAACATGTTTGCAATGACAATTAGAGATTATAGTTGCTTATGCCATGCTTAATTAGCTAGGAGCTTATAATGGTTTACCTTGCGTGCCAACATGCTATTAAAATGGTTGTGATGTGGTATGATAGGGTGGTATCCTCCTTTGAATGATTCGAGTGACTTGACTTGGCACATGTTCACGCATGTAGTTGAAACAAAATCAACATAGCCTTCACGATATTTATGTTCATGGTGGATTATATCCTACTCATGCTTGCACTCAGTGTTGATTAATTTTAATGCATGTTCATGACTGTTGTCGCTCTCTAGTTGGTCGCTTCCCAGTCTCTTTCTAGCCTTCACCTGTACTAAGCGGGAATACTGCTTGTGCATCCAAACTCCATAAACCCCAAAGTTATTCCATATGAGTCCACCATACCTTCCTATATGCGGTATCTACCTGCCGTTCCAAGTAAATTTGTATGTGCCAAACTCCAAACCTTCAAATGAAATTCTGTTTTGTATGCTCGAACAGCTCATGTATCAACTAGGGTTGTCTGTATCTTCCATGTTAGGCGGGTTATTCTCAAGAGGAGTGGACTCTACTCCTCATTCATGAGAAAATGGCTAGTCACCGGGATGCCCAGTCCCATGCTCAAATCAAATCAAAATAATTGCAAACAAAACTCCCCCAGGATTGTTGTTAGTTGGAGGCACCCGTTGTTTCGGGCAAGCCATGGATTGATGCTTGTTGGTGGTGGGGGAGTATAAACTTTACCATTCTGTTTGGGAACCGCCTATAATGTGTGTAGCATGGAAGATATCGAGATCTCTTAGTTGTTATGTTGACAGTGAAAGTATACCGCTCAAAATGTTATTTATCTCTATTTCAAAATCGAGCTCTGGCACCTCTACAAATCCCTGCTTCCCTCTGCGAAGGGCCTATCTATTTACTTTTATGTTGAGTCATCACCCTCTTATTAAAAAGCACCCGCTGGAGAGCACCGCTGTCATTTGCATGCATTACTATTAATTTATATTGGGTATGACTATGACTGGATCTCTTTTACCATGAATTACAATGTTTAGTCAGTCCTTGATCTTTAAAGGTGCTCTGCATTTATGTTTTGCGGTCTCAGAAAGGGCTAGCGAGATACCATCTTGTTATATCATATTATGATTGTTTTGAGAAAGTGTTGTCATCCGAGATTTATTATTATTGCTCGCTAGTTGATTATGCCATTGATATGAGTAAACATGAGACCTAAGTGTTATTGTGAATATGGTTAGTTCATAATCTTTGCTGAAAACTTGAATGCTGGCTTTACATATTTGCAACAACAAGAGCAAACAGAGTTTGTAAAAGTTTTTCTTTATCACTTTCAGTTTGTCAACTGAATTGCTTGAGGACAAGCAAAGGTTTAAGCTTGGGGGAGTTGATACGTCTCCGTCGTATCTACTTTTCCAAACACTTTTGCCCTTGTTTTGGACTCTACCTTGCATGATTTGAATGGAACTAACCCGGACTGACGTTGTTTTCAGCAGAACTGCCATGGTGTTATTTTTTTGCAGAAATAAAAGTTCTCGGAATGACCTGAAAATCCACGGAGCAACTTTTCAGAATTAATAAAAATACTGGCGAAAGAATCAGCACCAGGGGGCCCACACCCTGTCCACGAGGGTGGGGGCCCCCCTAGGGCCGCCCCCTGCCTCGTGGGCCCCCTGGACCTCCACCGACCTCAACTCCAACTCCATATATTTGCATTCGCGGAGAAAAAATCAGAGAGAAAGTTTCATCGCGTTTTACGATACGGAGCCGCCGCCAAGCCCTAATCTCTCTCGGGAGGGCTGATCTGGAGTCCGTTCGGGGCTCCGGAGAGGGGGATTCGTCGCCGTCGTCATCATCAACCATCCTCCATCACCAATTTCATGATGCTCACCGCCGTGCGTGAGTAATTCCATCGTAGGCTTGCTGGACGGTGATGGGTTGGATGAGATTTACCATGTAATCAAGTTAGTTTTGTTAGGGTTTGATCCCTAGTATCCACTATGTTCTGAGATTGATGTTGCTATGACTTTGCTATGCTTAATGCTTGTCACTAGGGCCCGAGTGCCATGATTTCAGATCTGAACCTATTATGTTTTCATGAATATATGTGAGTTCTTGATCCTATCTTGCAAGTCTATAGTCACCTATTATGTGTTATGATCCGACAACCCCGAAGTGACAATAATCGGGATACTTCTCAGTGATGACCGTAGTTTGAGGAGTTCATGTATTCACTATGTGTTAATGCTTTGGTCCGGTACTCTATTAAAAGGAGGCCTTAATATCCCTTAGTTTCCAATAGGACCCCGCTGCCACGGGAGGGTAGGACAAAAGATGTCATGCAAGTTCTTTTCCATAAGCACGTATGACTATATTCGGAATACATGCCTACATTACATTGATGAACTGGAGCTAGTTCTGTGTCACCCTATGTTATAACTATTACATGAGGAATCGCATCCGACATAATTATCCATCACTGATCCAATGCCTAGGAGCTTTTCACATATTGTGCTTTGCTTATTTACTTTGTCGTTGCCACTGTTACAATTACTACAAAACTGCTACTGTTACTATTGCTACTTTTACCGTTACTTCCATACTACTTTGCTACTAAATACTTTGCTGTAGATACTAAGTTATCCAGGTGTGGTTGAATTGACAACTCAACTGCTAATACTTGAGAATATTCTTTGGCTCCCCTTGTGTCGAATCAATAACTTTGGGTTGAATACTCTACCCTCGAAAACTGTTGCGATCCCCTATACTTGTGGGTTATCAGCCGCCGGCCCCCGCCATGTGCCGCCAACACCCCTCCGCCGTCCGCCTTCCCCACCCCTGCGGCTGTCCACCACCGGCGACACTTGATGCCGACGCCGCACCTTCACCCAACCCCTCTCTCACCATGACTCGACGTCGTCGTCCTCCACCACCAGCCCAGCCCTCGCGTGTTCCTCTTCCAGCGACGCTACCCGCCCTCCCTCCTCTCTTGGCTGGCATCCAGTGCTCCGGCGACGGCAAAAGACAGTTCCAAACTGTCTGCCTCACCTCTCAATCACAGGTGAGCCGACGGGAGCCGGTTCCTCTCCTCCCCGACGTGCTCTGACGACGGCAAAAGATATTTCCAAACTATCTGCCTCACCTCTCAATCACAGGTGAGCCGACGGGAGCCGGTTCCTCTCCTCCCCGATGCTCTTCTTCACCTGGCCGGAGCACCTGCTCCTGTGAGCCGACGGGAGCCAGTTCCTCTCCTCCCCGGCGCTCTTCTTCACCTGGCCGGAGCACCTGCTCCTCCCATCACGCACAGATCGGCGGAGCAGTTCGATGGTCGTTGCCCAGGCTGCGTGCAGTTCAGTGCTGCTCTGCCCCCATTGACTTCAACCACCGCCAGCTCGCGAGGTGCACACCATATGTTTGCTAAAAAGACTCAGTGCACTCCAGCACCATTTTTGCTTTGTTTCGTGGTCATTTGTAGGTAGCTCATTCTTGCTGATTGTTGTCAATCTTGACTCTGGAGCAGATCCAAGGGATTGTTGAGAAATACTCCAATTGACATATGTTGACGTATAATGTGCTGCCTAAGTCTCTTCCATCAGATCAGTCTCTTGGTTGCATTGGCTAGAGCATGCACTTCTACATGGTATCAGAGCCAAGAGCTCCTGAGTTCAAGACCCGGCTGGCGCAATTAAATTGCAGCCCACTTTCGGTCCACGTTTAGGCCTGAGGGAGACACACGTGAGGGGAAGTGTTGACGTATAATGTGCTTCCTAGTCTCTTCCATCAGATCGGTCTTTTGGTTGCATTGGCTAGAGCATGCACTTCTGTAGCCAAGGAAAACACACTCAACGGACTGAGCAGTCAGTTTGGTGCGTTCTCGCGGAGCAAGGACATAGCACACACATCCAAACATACGAAGAGCTGAATAGTCAGGAGAACGACCAGTGAGACACTCCATAGGAATACCACCATGCAGGGCAGTCAAAGGCTAAATGTTGATGAGATAGGTGGATGCAGAAACAGCCTCAGCCCAAAAGTGGGGCGGAAGGGAAGCGGCAATCATCAGCGCACGAGCCGTCTCAAGCAGATGACGATGCTTGCGTTCTGCAACGCCATTCTGAGCATGAGCACCAGGACAAGAGAACTGGGCAAGAGTACCCTATTCTGCAAGAAAACCACGCAACAGCTGGGAGATAAACTCTCCAGCAGAGTCAGCACGAAAAGTACGAATAGGCGTGGAAAACTGGGAGTGAACCATGGCAGCAAATTGTTTGTATATAGAGAGAACCTCGCTACGAGATTTCATGAAGCAGAGCCAAGTGTAGCGAGAGAAATCATCAATAAACAAAACATAGTAGTGATGACCACCTTTCGAATCAAAGGGAGCAGGACCCCAGACATCAGAATGAACTAAATCAAAAGGATGCTGAGATACCGACTCACTGGTAGGATAAGGTAACTGGATCTGTTTGCCAAGTCTACAACCATTACAATGTAAATAAACATCTCCATATACAGACCCTAAGAGGTCCAGGCGCACTACTGATGACAAGCGAGAGCCACAGATGTGACCAAGGCGATGATCCACTGCTGGAAGGATGCATACGAGGAGGCAGCAAGAGCATGAGAGCTGGCAGAAGTGGTGGCTGCAGAAGGAACACAAAGCCAGTCAACCTCCCAAAGGCCCTCTGGCTCACGGCGCCGGGGGCCAGCACCAACCAAAACCTTGGGGCGACGATCCTGAATGGAGCAAGAGTCGGTATCGAGAATGACGCGACAACTAGAATCAGTAAGTTGGGTAGTGGAAAAAAAGATTCATGGTAAGGCGAGGAACATGTGAAACACTAGGAACAGAAAAAGGATGGAGTGGAAAGAATAGGAAGAGATGTGCCATCAGCAGTAAGAACACTAATAGGAGAATCAAGAGAGCAAAGAGAAGACAACCCTGAAGAATCAGAGGACATATGAAAGGAAGCTCCAGAGTCCAAAACCCACGAAGATGTACCTGTTGGAAATCGTAGCATAATTTAAAATTTTCCTACGCTCACCAAGATGCATCTATGGAGTCTACTAGCAATGAGGGGAAAGGAGTGGATCTACATACCCTTGTAGATCGCGAGCGGAAGCGTTCCAATGAACGTGGATGACGGAGTCGTACTCGCCGTGATCCAAATCACCGATGACCGAGTGCCGAACGGACGGCACCTCCGCGTTCAACACACGTACGGTGCAGCGACGTCTCCTCCTTCTTGATCCAGCAAGGGGGAAGGAGAGGTTGATGGAGATCCAACAGCACGACGGCGTGGTGGTGGATGTAGCGGGTCTCCGGCAGGGCTTCGCCGAGCTTCTGCGAGAGAGAGAGAGAGGTGTTGCAGGGGAGGAGGGAGGCGCCCAAGGCTTAGATGTTGCTGCCCTCCCTTCCCCCCACTATATATAGGGCCAAGGGAGAGGGGGGGCGCAGCCTTGCCCCTTCCTTCAAGGAAGGGTGCGGCCAGGGGGGGAGTCCTTCCCCCCCAAGGCACCTCGGAGGTGCCTTCCCCCTTTAGGACTCTCCCTTCTTTCTTATCTCTTGCGCATGGGCCTCTTGGGGCTGGTGCCCTTGGCCCATATAGGCCAAGGCGCACCCCTTACAGCCCATGTGGCCCCCCGGGGCTGGTGGACCCCCTTGGTGGACCCCCGGACCCCTTTCGGCACTCCCGGTACAATACCGATAAAGCGCGAAACTTTTCCGGCGACCAAAATAAGACTTCCCATATATAAATATTTACCTCCGGACCATTCCGGAACCTCTCGTGACGTCCGGGATCTCATCCGGGACTCCGAACAACTTTCGGGTTTCCGCATACATATATCTCTGCAACCCTAGCGTCACCGGACCTTAAGTGTGTAGACCCTACGGGTTCGGGAGACATGCAGACATGACCGAGACGCCTCTCCGGTCAATAACCAACAGCGGGATCTGGATACCCATGTTGGCTCCCACATGTTCCACGATGATATCATCGGATGAACCACGGTGTCGAGGATTCAATCAATCCGTATGCAATTCCCTTTGTCAATCGGTATGTTACTTGCCCGAGATTCGATCGTCGGTATCCCAATACCTTGTTCAATCTCGTTACCGGCAAGTCTCTTTACTCGTACCGCAATGCATGATCCCGTGACTAACGCCTTAGTCATATTGAGCTCATTATGATGATGCATTACCGAGTGGGCCCAGAGATACCTCTCCGTCACACGGAGTGACAAATCCCAGTCTCGATCCGTGCCAACCCAACAGACACTTTCGGAGATACCCGTAATGCACCTTTATAGTCACCCAGTTACGTTGTGACGTTTGGCACACCCAAAGCACTCCTACGGTATCCGGGAGTTGCATGATCTCATGGTCCAAGGAAAAGATACTTGACATTGGAAAAGCTCTAGCAAACGAAACTACACGATCTTTTATGCTATGCTTAGGATTGGGTCTTGTCCATCACATCATTCTCCTAATGATGTGATCCCGTTATCAATGACATCCAATGTCCATAGTCAGGAAACCATGACTATCTGTTGATCAACGAGCTAGTCAACTAGAGGCTTACTAGGGACAGGTTGAGGTCTATGTATTCACACATGTATCACGATTTCCGGACAATACAATTATAGCATGAATAATAGACAATTACCATGAACAAAGAAATATAATAATAACCATTTATTATTGCCTCTAGGGCATATTTCCAACAGTCTCCCACTTGCACTAGAGTCAATAATCTAGTTACATTGTGATGAATCGAACACCCATTGCGTCCTGGTGTTGATCATGTTTTGCCCTAGGGAGAGGTTTAGTCAACGGATCTGCTACATTCAGGTCCGTGTGTACTTTACAAATATCTATGTCTCCATTTTGAACATTTTCACGAATGGAGTTGAAGCGACGCTTGATATGCCTGGTCTTCCTGTGAAACCTGGGCTCCTTCGCAAGGGCAATAGCTCCAGTGTTGTCACATAAGAGAGTCATTGGGCCCGACGCATTGGGAATCACCCCTAGGTCGGTAATGAACTCCTTCATCCAGACTGCTTCCTGTGCTGCCTCCGAGGCTGCCATGTACTCCGCTTCACATGTAGATCCCGCCACGACGCTTTGCTTGCAACTGCACCAGCTTACTGCTCCTCTATTCAATATATACACGTATCCGGTCTGTGACTTCGAGTCATCCAGATCTGTGTCGAAGCTAGCGTCGACGTAACCCTTTACGACGAGCTCTTCGTCACCTCCATAAACGAGAAACATATCCTTAGTCCTCTTCAGGTACTTCAGGATATTCTTGACCGCTGTCCAGTGTTCCTTGCCGGGATTACTTTGGTACCTTCCTACCAAACTTACGGCAAGGTTTACATCAGGTCTGGTACACAGCATGGCATACATAATAGACCCTATGGCCGAGGCATAGGGGATGACACTCATCTGTTCTATATCTTCTGCCGTGGTCGGGCATTGAGCCGTGCTCAATTGCACACCTTGCAATACAGGCAAGAACCCCTTCTTGGACTGATCCATACTGAACTTCTTCAATATCTTGTCAAGGTATGTACTCTGTGAAAGACCAATGAGGCGTCTTGATCTATCTCTATAGATTTTGATGCCTAATATATAAGCAGCTTCTCCAAGGTCCTTCATTGAAAAACACTTATTCAAATAGGCCTTTATACCTTCCAAGAATTCTATATCATTTCCCATCAATAATATGTCATCCACATATAATATGAGAAATGCTACAGAGCTCCCACTCACTTTCTTGTAAACACAGGCTTCTCCATAAGTCTGTGTAAACCCAAACGCTTTGATCATCTCATCAAAGCGAATGTTCCAACTCCGAGATGCTTGCACCAGCCCATAGATTGAGCGCTGGAGCTTGCATACTTTGTTAGCATTCTTAGGATCGACAAAACCTTCCGGCTGCATCATATACAACTCTTCCTTAAGGAAGCCGTTAAGGAATGCCGTTTTGACGTCCATCTGCCATATCTCATAATCATAGTATGCGGCAATTGCTAACATGATTCGGACGGACTTCAGCTTCGCTACGGGTGAGAAAGTCTCATCGTAGTCAACCCCTTGAACTTGTCGATAACCCTTAGCGACAAGTCGAGCTTTGTAGATGGTCACATTACCATCTGCGTCCGTCTTCTTCTTAAAGATCCATTTGTTTTCTATGGCTCGCCTCTCATCGGGCAAGTCTGTCAAAGTCCATACTTTGTTTTCATACATGGATTCTATCTCGGATTTCATGGCTTCTAGCCATTTGTCGGAATCCGGGCCCGCCATCGCTTCTTCATAGTTCGAAGGTTCACCGTTGTCTAACAACATGATTTCCAGGACAGGGTTGCCGTACCACTCTGGTGCGGAACGTGTCCTTGTGGACCTACGAAGTTCAGTAACTTGATCTGAAGCTTCATGATCATCATCATTAACTTCCTCCCCAGTTGGTGTAGGCACCACAGGAACATTTTCCCGCGCTGCGCTACTTTCCGGTTCGGAAGGGGTGACTATCACCTCATCAAGTTCCACTTTCCTCCCACTCAATTCTTTCGAGAGAAACTCCTTCTCTAGAAAGGACCCGTTCTTTGCAATGAAGATCTTGCCTTCGGATCTGAGGTAGAAGGTATACCCAATAGTTTCCTTAGGGTATCCTATGAAGACGCATTTTTCCGATTTGGGTTCGAGCTTTTCAGGTTGAAGTTTCTTGACATAAGCATCGCATCCCCAAACTTTTAGAAACAACAGCTTAGGTTTCTTCCCAAACCATAATTCATACGGTGTCGTCTCAACGGATTTAGACGGTGCCCTATTTAAAGTGAATGCGGCAGTCTCTAAAGCATAACCCCAAAATGAGAGCGGTAAATCGGTAAGAGACATCATAGATCGCACCATATCCAATAGAGTGAGATTACGACGTTCGGACACACCATTTCTCTGAGGTGTTCCAGGCGGCGTGAGTTGTGAAACTATTCCACATTTCCTTAAGTGTGTACCAAATTCGTGACTTAAATATTCTCCACCACGATCTGATCGTAAGAATTTTATTTTCCTGTCACGTTGATTCTCGACTTCACTCTGAAATTCCTTGAACTTTTCAAAGGTTTCAGACTTGTGTTTCATTAGGTAGACATACCCATATCTACTTAAATCATCAGTGAGAGTGAGAACATAACGATATCCTCCGCGAGCCTCAACACTCATTGGACCGCACACATCGGTATGTATGATTTCCAATTAGTTGGTTGCTCGCTCCATTGTTCTGGAGAACGGAGTCTTGGTCATCTTACCCATGAGGCATGGTTCGCATGTGTCAAATGATTCGTAATCAAGAGACTCCAAAAGTCCATCTGCATGGAGCTTCTTCATGCGCTTGACACCAATGTGACCAAGGCGGCAGTGCCACAAGTATGTCGGACTATCGTTATCAACTTTACATCTTTTGGTATTCACACTATGAACATGTGTAGCATCACGTTCGAGATTCATCAAGAATAAACCATTGACCAGCGGGGCATGACCATAAAACATATCTCTCAAATAAATAGAACAACCATTATTCTCAGATTTAAATGAGTAGCCATCTCGAATTAAACGAGATCCAGATACAATGTTCATGCTCAAAGCTGGCACTAAATAACAATTATTGAGGTTTATAACTAATCCCGTGGGTAGATGCAGAGGTAGCGTGCCGACGGCGATCACATCGACCTTGGAACCATTCCCGACGCGCATCGTCACCTCGTCTTTTGCCAGTCTCCGTTTATTCCGTAGTTCCTGATTTGAGTTACAAATATGAGCAACCGCACCGGTATCAAATACCCAGGAGCTACTACGAGTACTGGTAAGGTACACATCAATTACTTGTATATCACATATACCTTGGGTGTTGCCGGCCTTCTTCTTGTCCGCTAAATATTTGGGGCAGTTCCGCTTCCAGTGACCACTTCCCTTGCAATAAAAGCACTCAGTCTCGGGCTTGGGTCCATTCTTTGACTTCTTCCCGATAACTGGCTTACCGGGCGCGGCAACTCCCTTGCCGTCTTTCTTGAAGTTCTTCTTACCCTTGCCCTTCTTGAACTTAGTGGTTTTATTCACCATCAACACTTGATGTTCTTTTCTGATCTCCCCTTCCGCTGATTTTAGCATTGAATATACCTCGGGAATGGTCTTTTCCATCCCCTGCATATTGTAGTTCATCACAAAGCTCTTGTAGCTTGGTGGAAGCGACTGGAGGATTCTGTCAATGACCGCGTCATCCGGGAGATTAACTCCCAGCTGAGACAAGCGGTTGTGCAACCCAGACATTCTGAGTATGTGCTCACTAACAGAACTGTTCTCCTCCATTTTACAGCTGAAGAACTTGTCGGAGACATCATATCTCTCGACCCGGGCATGAGCTTGAAAAACCAGTTTCAGCTCCTCGAACATCTCGTATGCTCCATGTTTCTCAAAACGCTTTTGGAGACCCGGTTCTAAGCTGTAAAGCATGCCGCACTGAACGAGGGAGTAATCATCAGTACGCTGCTGCCAAGCGTTCATAACGTCTTGGTTCTCAGGGATTGGTGCTTCACCTAGCGGTGCTTCTAAGACATAATCTTTCTTGGCAACTATGAGGATGAGCCTCAGGTTCCGGACCCAGTCCGTATAGTTGCTGCCATCATCTTTCAGCTTGGTTTTCTCTAGGAACGCGTTGAAATTGAGGACAACGTGGGCCATTTGATCTACAATACATAATGTAAAGATTTTAGACTAAGTTCATGATAATTAAGTTCATATAATCAAATTATTTAATGAACTCCCACTCAGACAGACATCCCTCTAGTCATCTAAGTGAAACATGATCCGAGCTCAACTAGGCCGTGTCCGATCATCACGTGAGACGGACTAGTCAAGATCGGTGAACATCTCCATGTTGATCGTATCTTCTATACGACTCATGCTCGACCTTTCGGTCCTCCGTGTTCCGAGGCCATGTCTGTACATGCTAGGCTCGTCAAGTCAACCTAAGTGTATTGCGTGTGTTCCGAGGCCATGTCTGTACATGCTAGGCTCGTCAACACCCGTTGTATGCGAACGTAAGAATCTATCACACCCGATCATCACGTGGTGCTTCGAAACGACGAACCTTCGCAACGGTGCACAGTTAGGGTGAACACTTTCTTGAAATTATTATAAGGGATCATCCTACTTGCTACCATCGTTCTAAGCAAATAAGATGCAAAAACATGATAAACATCACATGCAATCAAATAGTGACATGATATGGCCAATATCATCATGCTCCTTTGATCTCCATCTTCGGGGCACCATGATCATCTTCGTCACCGGCATGACACCATGATCTCCATCATCATGATCTCCATCATTGTGTCTTCATGAAGTTGTCACGCCAACGATTACTTCTACTTCTATGGCTATCCGTTCAGCAACAAAGTAAAGTAAATTACATGGCGTTTATTCAATGACACGCAGGTCATGCAAAATAATAAAGACAACTCCTATGGCTCCTGCCGGTTGTGATACTCATCGACATGCAAGTCGTGATTCCTATTACAAGAATATGATCAATCTCATACATCACATATATCATTCATCACATCTTCTGGCCATATCATATCACATATATCACTTGCTGCAAAAACAAGTTAGATGTCCTCTAATTGTTGTTGCAAGTTTTTACGTGGTTTGTAGGTTTCTAGCAAGAACGATTTCTTCCCTACGTATGACCACAACGTGATTTGCCAATTTCTATTTACCCTTCATAAGGACCCTTTTCATCGAATCCGTTCCGACTAAAGTAGGAGAGACAGACACCCGCTAGCCACCTTATGCAACTAGTGCATGTCAGTCGGTGGAACCTGTCTCACGTAAGCGTACGTGTAAGGTCGGTCCGGGCCGCTTCATCCTACAATGCCGCCGAAACAAGAAACGACTAGTAGCGGCAAGAAGAATTGGCAACATCAACGCCCACAACTTCTTTGTGTTCTACTCGTGCATAGTAACTACGCATAAACCTGGCTCTGATACCACTGTTGGAAATCGTAGCATAATTTAAAATTTTCCTACGCTCACCAAGATGCATCTATGGAGTCTACTAGCAACGAGGGGAAAGGAGTGGATCTACATACCCTTGTAGATCGCGAGCGGAAGCGTTCCAATGAACGTGGATGACGGAGTCGTACTCGCCGTGATCCAAATCACCGATGACCGAGTGCCGAACGGACGGCACCTCCGCGTTCAACACACGTACGGTGCAGCGACGTCTCCTCCTTCTTGATCCAGCAAGGGGGAAGGAGAGGTTGATGGAGATCCAACAGCACGACGGCGTGGTGGTGGATGTAGCGGGTCTCCGGCAGGGCTTCGCCGAGCTTCTGCGAGAGAGAGAGAGAGGTGTTGCAGGGGAGGAGGGAGGCGCCCAAGGCTTAGATGTTGCTGCCCTCCCTTCCCCCCACTATATATAGGGCCAAGGGAGAGGGGGGGCGTAGCCTTGCCCCTTCCTTCAAGGAAGGGTGCGGCCAGGGGGGGAGTCCTTCCCCCCCAAGGCACCTCGGAGGTGCCTTCCCCCTTTAGGACTCTCCCTTCTTTCTTATCTCTTGCACATGGGCCTCTTGGGGCTGGTGCCCTTGGCCCATATAGGCCAAGGCGCACCCCTTACAGCCCATGTGGCCCCCCGGGGCTGGTGGACCCCCTTGGTGGACCCCCGGACCCCTTTCGGCACTCCCGGTACAATACCGATAAAGCGCGAAACTTTTCCGGCGACCAAAATAAGACTTCCCATATATAAATCTTTACCTCCGGACCATTCCGGAACCTCTCGTGACGTCCGGGATCTCATCCGGGACTCCGAACAACTTTCGGGTTTCCGCATACATATATCTCTGCAACCCTAGCGTCACCGGACCTTAAGTGTGTAGACCCTACGGGTTCGGGAGACATGCAGACATGACCGAGACGCCTCTCCGGTCAATAACCAACAGCGGGATCTGGATACCCATGTTGGCTCCCACATGTTCCACGATGATATCATCGGATGAACCACGGTGTCGAGGATTCAATCAATCCGTATGCAATTCCCTTTGTCAATCGGTATGTTACTTGCCCGAGATTCGATCGTCGGTATCCCAATACCTTGTTCAATCTCGTTACCGGCAAGTCTCTTTACTCGTACCGCAATGCATGATCCCGTGACTAACGCCTTAGTCATATTGAGCTCATTATGATGATGCATTACCGAGTGGGCCCAGAGATACCTCTCCGTCACACGGAGTGACAAATCCCAGTCTCGATCCGTGCCAACCCAACAGACACTTTCGGAGATACCCGTAATGCACCTTTATAGTCACCCAGTTACGTTGTGACGTTTGGCACACCCAAAGCACTCCTACGGTATCCGGGAGTTGCACGATCTCATGGTCCAAGGAAAAGATACTTGACATTGGAAAAGCTCTAGCAAACGAAACTACACGATCTTTTATGCTATGCTTAGGATTGGGTCTTGTCCATCACATCATTCTCCTAATGATGTGATCCCGTTATCAATGACATCCAATGTCCATAGTCAGGAAACCATGACTATCTGTTGATCAACGAGCTAGTCAACTAGAGGCTTACTAGGGACAGGTTGAGGTCTATTTATTCACACATGTATCACGATTTCCGGACAATACAATTATAGCATGAATAATAGACAATTACCATGAACAAAGAAATATAATAATAACCATTTATTATTGCCTCTAGGGCATATTTCCAACAGTACCTGACGGTGTAGATGCCGGCGGTGATGAAGTGGTGAAAGCAGTCACAACAGCAGCAGAACCCGTCGATGAAGAGCCGGAGGAAGCCAGAAGGCGCTTGAGCCGCACAATGTCCTGGTCGGTGAGTGACGGAGTTGATGACGACACGGGAGCACCACTGGAAGAGGAGCGCCTCTGGTTTCGCTGCTTCTGATGACAATCAGACTCTGGGTGACCTAGCCTGGAGCAGTAGTCACAGAAGGTGCCACAGCGCGACCGGCCCTTCTCAACATAAGGAGGGCGACCCACCCCCTGAAGGTGTAGGCAGGAGCGGTGGCGCAGTGAGACGAGCAGACGACACAGGAGCTTGTGCAGCCAACACAGAAGGCAGGTCTCCTCAGCACGAAGCTCAGCAAGTACCTCCGAGATAGGGACATGACCATGAGCAATCAAGTGAGCACGTCGAGGCTCAAACTCGGAGCGGAGGCGAGATAAGAACTCATGGACATGCTAAAACTCCAAGTCAGACCGCATGGTCTAACAGCAGCGGCAAGATCCACAAATAACTGTCCGAAGAGAGTCAAGTTGGCGCCAGATAGCAGAACTCTATGTGTAGAACTCGTCAACAGATGAGTCACCCTACTGAAGAGCGTGCTCCTGACGCACCACAAATAAGTAGAGAGCATCACCAGAGGGCTGATAGCACTGACAGAGATAAGATCACATCGCTGCAACTATGTCGAGGCCCATGAACTCCGAAGCAAACAGAGGGAGGACACTCGCAGTGAGAACAGCAGCAACACGGGCATCATCATTGCACCGCTGAGTGTAAGCAGACAGATCATCCCCGTAGACAGCAAGAGCATCTGAATAAGCGGATACCTGCTGATCATAAGTATCAACTGCAGCATCATCGAGCGCCTTGGCTGCATCTCGATCAGCCTGAGAAGCATCAGCGGCAAGAACCGGCGGCACCGGCGGGGTAGGAGCCACGGGAGCAATAGGGCATGGCGGACAGGTGACCTCGCCAGAGAGAATGCCCCACAGAAGAAGACCACGCATATGGATACGCATGAACCCCGCAAACTCAGCATAGTTGGTGCGATCGAAGATCACCGAGCACCGAGGGACCGCGACATAGCCCGAAGAGGACATGAGGAAGTCACTCTATTTTTTTGGAGTCAACGGACAAAGAGGACCCGGTCTGGATCGGGCACTGCCTCACTCGAGGCAGGCGCTCAAGCGGGATCAGGCCACGCGAGCAGAGGCAAGGAGGAGCCGGGCCGCCAGCAGCCGGAAGCTGGGATGGCGGAGGTCTGGCAGGCCGGGAACGGCGGCGGCGGCCGGACGGCCAGGGGCGGCGGCGGTCGGACAGCCAGGGGTGGCGGCGGCCGGACAGCCAGGGGCGGCGACGGCCGGACGAGCCCGGGCGGCGGCCAGACGAGCCCGAGGCGGCGGCGGCCAGACGAGGCCAGGGCGGCGGCGGCCACACGAGCCCGAGGCGGCGGCGGCTAGACGAGCCCGGCGGAAGCGGAAGGCAGGCGATGCAGGGGCCGGACGGACCGGGGACAGCGGCGGCCAGATGGGACAGGAGCTGGCGGCAGCCGGACGGCAGCGGCCCGCTGTAGAGAACGGTGGCGACCGGTTGCAGAGAGGAGACGGCGGGTGGGTGGCTAGAAGCAGCGGAAACGGAGGAAATTATGGACAGGGAGCACGGAGTTGCATCATGCCGGAAAGAGAGACTAACCTAGCATCTGATACCATGTCGGATAATGAGCAACTAGTATTGACAGAGGGTCAAAGGCCAATATATATACATGTGTAGTAAAATGCAGGAAACCCCTTATACAATGGGGGATATACAGAAAAGGGGACTATACACATCTAACAACATATTTGAAGAGATGAGATATTTACATTGCATCCAGTCTTCTCCCTCTACTATAGCCATCAAGCTTTACTTCATATAATTTTACATGAAGCATATAATTGCCATCCAGCTTTACTTCATGTAATCTGCACGTTGCTCAGTGAAAGACTACAAGTGTTTTAATTACATTGGCAGTGGCACCTGTTGAAACCCGGCGAACATCGCCGCCACCCCGCTGTCGATTCACATCCAAGCGGCTGGCCTCCTTGCGGTGGTGGTCTTCACCCTCTTTCATCACGATGAAGCAGATCGTCATTGTGCCGCTGTCCGGCACTGGCGAGAAGGGGTGGCTCGCGTCGAGACGACCAAGGTGAGTGCCCACTATATGCATCTCCTCGGCTTTGTGTTCATCAAGATTGGCTTCTTACGCGGCTATCCAGGTTGGGTGGCCTACTGGCCAGGCTCGTTGGGATGGTGACTGGCAAGATGGAGAGGAATACATACGTGTCCTTCACCCTTGACAATGACATTGGGTGCATCAAGATCGGAAGAAACTAAATAGTAACTCATTCTCTTGGTTATGCGAGTAATCAAATATAGAGGTCGCTGAATGGCAATACAAAAAGAGAACTTGAGTAAATTGTGTAGCTAAAGGAAAATGCCTGAGATGAGTTCACATATGTAAGATAGACCTGCCTAAATTTAATTCATATTTTATAGCATAATACTTTGAAGAATTAGCACCCTGGTGTGTGCAATGAAAGGTAGTGCTATTTGCGTACGAAAAATCCAAGGAAGAATTAGCACCCAGGTGTGTGTGCAATGAAAGATAGTGCTATTTGCGTACATAAGTTTAGTACTTCTAAGCATAACTTGTTGACAGCACATACCTAACAGTACTCATAGAAGCAAACCCCACCAGTGCCAACCTTCAACTTTCAATATCTTCAGTTCGATAGAAATCTCACTACAGCGTCCCTATCGACAATGTAAGCTCAAAGGAATAGGCATCCTCCATGATCAGCCATAACAATAATATCTTCACCTGCTTATCCATTTATGCATCTTTCATTTTTTTCAGAAATTACATAAGGTTAAATTAAACATTGAACAATAACTGTACAAATAATACATAACAACAGATAAGGAAATAGATAAGGCACACTACAATTTTCACATAATTCCAATTAAATATATACAATATTGTCTCAATTTTGATTATGAAACTCAAAGTTGTTTACTATTTGCCTTTTTCAGGCTTCCAAGTCCATAGGCAACTCCCTGTATTTAAATTGGTATAGTGATATATAGGTGTATAGCAGGGGAAGAAATATGGTGTCGTGACTGCATTAGTTCATATTAAATTCATAGTGGAATGCAAAATTCGTAAATTAATATAATGATGATATGAACATAGAAGGAAAACCATTCCAATAACTGAAGCACAATCATTTTTCTCACACTGGCCTTGATGCATTTTGTCGTTGGTTGCAGATTCTACGCGGACATGTCGGCATCCGGTTGTTGTTTGTCTGGCGCATATCTTGCAACATCCTATAGTCGGCACCAGCTTCTCGAGCTTCCTGTGAGACACATCGGCATCCCTTCGTCAAAAATACCTTTGCGTGCAGTATTTGCATGCATCCATTGTAAATAGCAGCTTCCCACTCGAACCTGATGAATATAGAAGGGAAACCATTCCAATAACTGAAACAGAACCATCTAGTGAACCATAATCATTTTCTTTTGCTGTAGTATTTTACATTACAGCACTGCCTAAAGTATTTCATCTCTCTTTTGTTGAAAAACTTGGAAGGATTATTTTCACATTGGTCTTAATTCGTCGATGTTTGCACCGTCTATGTGGACATGTCGGCATCCAGTTCTTGTTTGTCTAGCACATGTCTTGCAACATACAGTTGCTGCCATATAGTCGGCACAAGCTTCTCAAGGTTCCCGTGGGACACGGAGGCATCCCTTTGTTGACAATAGCTTTGCGCGCAGAACTGGCATGCATCCATTGTTGACAACAGCTTCAAACTCCGACCTGATGGCATCCATCATATCAACGGAACTTACCCTGGTCTGATAATAGAACTCTCCTGCAAAAGTAGCAACGAAATAGTCATCCTCATACAAATATGTCAAATTATATTATTGATGTTTCAGTGCTGTTGTCAAAACTGTAATGGCTGTGTCTAACCTTACGTGGCATTAAGAATATCAGGGGCAAGGAACTAACAATCAAGATTGAGAGACTTTGGGATGCCAAAGTTCAGGTCAGGCTCATGTATTACCAAATAACTACCTACCATACAATTTGCAAAGGAAATTAAAACTAATTAAGGATTCCTGTGGCAAACAAATAACAAGAGATGAGACTACTTGCTAGCATTAGCCTCATCCGCTCTTTGCTTCTACCCATGCTTGATGCATCTCCAGCGGCATCCAAACCGCCATCACGTTGCGTCACTTGGACTGTATGACATCTGAAAACCACAACGGGGGCGTTGCCAGGACAGTGAAGGATGCACAATTGAAGGCATATGTTCCAGATTTCTGTAATTGGACACCATAGAGATTACATGCAAAATTCATCAAATCAACTGCTTGTGTGACATTCTACTCTACCACAACAATCATCAGATCTTGTAGTTGAATAAAGTAATACTGTTTCAATGTCTCATACATCCCTGATGGCCACCATCTTGATCCTCCAATAATCTAGGGATTAGGTGGCGAAGGGTTCATAACTCCGTCCAAACTTCAAAAATGACGAAGGGTTGAGCCTATTTGCTGTTCAGAAAAAGAAAATCATGCCAGTCTCTATCCCTTGCCAAGTCCCATTACAAAATATAATTAGCCAATGTTCCAACGAAGATCGATGGAACCACCAAAGCAGAGTAAAACAATTACCAAGGGATGTAGTCAGGCGCCACAATAGTTGTGCTTGTTGTCAGATTTTGGCTTGCCTCCCATGGTAATCGGTAAAGAGCTATTCAATTCTTCTGGTCTAGGTGGCCTGGATTGGATTCGACGCTTCCCCTATCCACCTCGCCGCAGACCAGAGCGCAGCCCCAAATCTTCTTCCTGTAGCAAGTTTGTTATTATATATGAAGCAATCGTAATCTCGAGCACTGATTTTTTATACACAACATTTACTCATTGACAGAAAACGGACCAAAAGACCAGTCCTAATATTTTCAAGCACAACAAATACGAAGATTGGAGAAAAAAAAAGTTCAGTACAGGATAAAACCTATCGCATGACCTTCCAGTTTTATTTGTTCATGAACTTCAACACGGAGCAAACAGGGAATCAAGTAGAGAAGGTGGGATCAAATGAGAAATTGAAGATGGTGTTCCACTCTCCGTCCTTGTAACAATGCAATCTTGCATTCAATTCGTTCATTCCCCAACAAACAAAATTTCTTGCTGGTGCTTACCGCATGGTTGGAGGCTTGAGCAGGGGATCTTGTGCCCACCATCCAGCTCGGAGAGGAGATCCCGCCGGAGGAGGGAATCCTACCAGATGAGGGGAGCATGGGTCTCCGCGCCTCAATCCAGCCAGAAGGAGCCGCCATTGCCGCCGACGGAGCACGATGTGCTCAGAGATGAGAGGGAGGGGCATCTAGATAAGTCTGAGTTCTATTGTTTTAAATTTATTTTCTAACGGCGCAGCCAACATAGAGTTGGGGTGAACAAAGAGGCACGAAAGAGCCAAGATGACCATGTGGGCAGAGATAAGCTTGATGCTAACTGGAAAATGGTGGAAAAAGGGGATGGTGATAGTGATTAGACAATCAAAACCTGCATGCTCAACACTCGTTGCGGTAAGTGGCCCAAAATTGTTCTACATGGGGGTGCAAGTCGATTTGGAAGAAAGCCGGTTGAATTCAGAAAATGTGAGTTAAGCGAGTCAATGTGCCTAGGTTGAATTGGAAAATGAGAAAGTTGCGTAGTGACGAATCTTGGTAGCATCACTAACTATATTAATCTGCATGTGCATAGGTACTTGAGTTAAGAGACATGGAAAAGAACATTATTTCTCCCGTTGCAACCGCACGAGCATATTTGCTAGTAAACAAAAACACCCCAACACCAAACCAATCCAAACGAACAAAAACCAAGTTCATTTGCATCGGCCAGTTGGAGTTGCCCTTACGTGATCAGCATTCGAGTTGCCCAAAGGGCACTCCTCGGACAACATACCTACAGTATGAAACGTAGGTACAGCGGCTACAGGCCTACGGCAACCCAGTACCACATGCTCAGTCTCGAAGTTACGAAACCATAACAGAAGCATATTCAGCACGCATTCACGATGCACTGATAGAACGTTAACTTAACATCCACCATAGTTACAAATCCATGTTACATAATTCACTTATAGCCCCATGCTTCAGAATTCATTCATAATCCAGAAAATAGTTTATTCAGGATACTGTTCCAGATCATAGTTTTGATGCTTCTGGTGTTTACTGCATTCCCCTGTCATCAGACCCTGTCAGAACAAAGAACACCGTGAATAGCGGTTTCACACATGAAGCCTTGGTAACAAAACTAATGGAAAATTTAAGACTTCAATTAATGGTTAAGGAAGCAAAATACATATAAACATATTAGAAACAGGAACTTCACAGAAAAGCAGTAGTTGAGTGCAACAATTAAGCAAGCATGTGCACATTAACTACTAAGATACTCCCTCCGTCCAAAAATATTTGCCATCAAAATGGATAAAAAAAGATGTATCTAGAACTAATATACGTCTAGATACATCCCCTTTTATTCATTTTGATGACAAGTATTTCCGGACGGAGGGAGTACAATTTATAACCCAAAATTTACACGGGCTGTTCTGAAGAAGTCATTAGGGCCTAAGTATGTGAACTCTACTGCGGTGGTCTGTTAACTCAATACTTTTTTGGTGGCTCCGAATTTCAAACAGAATTACGCAATTAATAACCAATTACAGAAGGACTAGATGGATAAAAATACTCCCTACGTATCAAAATATAGGACGTTTTTGACACAGTCATAGTGCCAAAAAACATCTTATATTTTGATACAGAGGGAGTACATGAAAGTGGGCCAACAAAAAGACAAGAGACAAAACAATGCTAGAGAAATAGTAAGCATATGCCCCACAGAACAAAAGTGAAGACAAACAACAATACGACTTAACATGGTGTAAGCATTTGACAAGACAAGGTATATGCATGACAACTAAGTTCATATTTTGGTTACATTTCATAAAGGACAGACCACCTGACTCCTAATGAGTTTGAGTTCTACACAGGTTCATCTAGTTAAGACATGCAGGTAAAAATCCCAAAAACAAAGCTAGGTTATATAGTTGGTTGCGCATTAACTCGTTTTAAAGTTAAAGAATATAGGTGGGTTAGGTATAAGAGGGGATAATCTGAAATTTTTCTGTGTTCAAGAACAATTGAACGTTTCCTCAAAAAGTAGGGACAGCTAAGTCAACAGAAGCATTAGCGAGCTCTGGAAAGCACCAATATAATTAATTAGAAAATACACAGTATGAATTCAACTGTGCTAAAATAACAAAGTAGAGACCATTTGAAGAGACAAGTTTTTCTACAAGGTAACTTGACCTGATGTTTTAGAGGATAAGTATTTGAGTCCAAAGAACAGATTTACTGGGCGCTGCAGAATTGCATTGGGAAAAATACAATTTTCCCAATTTAAGCATGGGCTTAGAAGTTTGCTAGATGGTACAAATTATTCCATGAAGTTTTAGGGCTTCCATATAATCATAGTTCAGACGACAGGTGAAGCTACATAAGTATGCTATATATATAAACTAGGTGTCATTTTAACAGCCATCTATTGTTAATACCTCATCAATAAAAGGATGTTAATGACAGCAATTCTAAGGTGCTGGTTTTGCCAATGCCGAAATGTATTGGAAAAATTAATACTGCAACTTGAGAGTAAACTGCAGTATGAGCAACCTGATTTTTTTATGATAAAAGCTATCTATTTATTTTCTCAAGTTGCATAAAACAACAGTCTGACACCATTGGATAAAAGTGGTCACTGCTCAACTGGCTGATGCAACATTAAACATCAGAGATTGCAGAAACTGCAGCTTACTCGAGAGTAAACCAAGTGCATATTTGAAATGTGTTAGTGTTGGTGCAATGTTAAGTTAGAAAACGAAGGTTGGAATTTCATACACATAAAACACTACCTACCAGGAGGAATTCTTTATCCCTCCAGCCTCAGGTTCTTCTCCTTGGCACCTTGAGCCTTCTGCTATCTTTGGCTTCTTGCATTCCACCTCATCTCCAATAGGAGTGTGTGGTCGTTTCGTGATATCGGGTTTCTTTTCATCATCTAAGAGCTGAACAGGCAGAAACATGGTGGAGATCAGAAGCAGGTATTAGTCAAAGAATGGAGAGACAAATTCGCCCAACATAAAGAATATAGTGCATATTTTAACATATGGATAGAACGAAGCTTGTTACCACCTTCCCTACCTTTCTATCCGACTCGTCCACATCCACGTCGTCGTCCTCGTCGCCTTCGTCGTCCTCGTCGCCATCCTCGCCCTCGACGATGTAGAATACATCACGAGCACGTTCGAAAGCACTCATTTCCTGAATAAATATAAGGAGAATATATCCTAAGGATTAACTGAGGTATACAGATCCAGCACGGGATTACGAATTATAGCGATCTTGAAACAAACGGAGACCTGAAATCTGGATGGAAGGACAAAACTGAAATCTGGATGGAAGGACAAAACTAGACGACGAAAGACAAGTGAGTGATTCGGCGCACCTCTCGTAACTTGTCGATCTTTTGCTCGAACGTCTTACCATCAGAACTGTTCATGATCGCGCGGATCTTGTCCAGACCAAAGTGTTGGAACAGGTCGGTCAGGCGAGGAGGAAGAGGCGACGACTGTGGATAGGGTGAATAAATCACACTACAGTAGCCTTTGTCGCCGGTTGTCTTGCCTTCGCAGCGTGATGCCATCCCAGCCATGGTTGCCGGAGGGGAACGGCGGCGGCGTGGGTAGATGGCTAGGGTTTCTAGTTGCGAATGGCTCGACGATTGCGGAGACTCGATTCCTTTTATTTTATTCGGGATGCCAGGCCGTTCGTTTGACGGCGCCCACACCTGTTGTTTATGGGCCAGCCCAGTGAGCTTCTGCAGGTCCCGATCTATGGGAAGCTTCCATAAGCTTCTCGGCCCGGTTTTGTGAAGCTTCCGGCTCTTTTACCCATTTTTTTTCTTTTCTGTCTCTTTTTTTTTCGCTTTTTACTCTTTTTCCTTTTCTTTTTTAAAGAAGATACCTCGCACCCCTGCGAATAGAAGCAATGCATCACCCCCAATGATTCTTTCCAAAAAACAAAACGTTTGGAGCCAGCAGTCCGGCCGGACTTTCCGCCGGCCCGCACGCCACACTGGCGCACGCACACATGTAAACAATCGTCTCGCGCGAGCCAAGTGTACATGGGTGGGCCCGCGCGCGAAACTGCCCTTCTCCTTTCCTCTTTCTTCAACCCCCAGCCGCCGCGGCTCTGCTCCTTCACAGACCGCAGCCTCCCTCCATGCCTCTCGCAACTTGTGCAAGCTCTGTCACCGGCGACGAAGTGCTACCACCGGCCGGCGAGATGTTGCAACTCTACTCTACCGGCCGACGAGGAGCACAGAAAAGCTACAACCCCCCGCTGATGGTGCTGGAACCGTGTGCAAAAAAATTGCAACCCCACGTCAACGGCAGCGAAGGAGAAGCAAACTAAGTGAGGCAACCGGCGAAAGAACTTTGCTAGAAACGGCCAAGTTTTTTGTTGCAACCGTCGCCATTTTTTGCTACTACCGGCGCCGGATTTGCTACATCCATCGCGGCGGAGCTACGACCTACTATGGCGGTGGCTTTTTTTGTTGCAACCGTTGTTGGATTTTGGTACTACCGGCGATGGATTTTGCTACATACATTATGCCGGAGCTGCGACCCGCATGTAAGCAGTCACGTCAGCACTGTCTGGTCCCACATGTAAGCAGCCACGTCACCATCTACTGGGCCCATATGTCAGCACCATTGACCGGAAGGGAAGAGAGGGAGTGTGATCCTGAGAGAAAATGGGCTCCCTGGGTCACTCCCCTGGCAAAGTTATGAAGTGTCGTTTCCTCTCCTTGAGCCTACCCGGGTGCGACGCCGCCGATTCAATCGTACACTAATCATACACGCAAATGTGCGATCAAGATCAGGGACTCACGGGAAAATATCACAACACAACTCTAGACACAAATTAAAAATAATACAAGCTTCATATTACAAGCCAAGGGCCTCAAGGGCTCGAATACAGAAACTCGAATACAAACGAGCCAGCGGAAGCAACAATATCTAAGTACATACATAAGGTTAAACAGGACTGCCTTAAGAAGGCAAACACAAAAACAACAACGATCGAAGAGGCAAGGCCTCCTGCCTGGGACCTCCTAACTACTCCTAGTCGGCGGCGGTCTCCACGTAGAAGTAGGCACCATAGGGGTAGTAGTAGTCGACGGGGGTGGTGAAAGTGCTAGTTATCGACTAGAGGGGGGTGAATAGGCGATTTTTATGGAAGTCTTCAAAACACGAGGTCTTTGAAGACAAACACGGAAGATAGACTACACTAGACAAGTCATAGTCAAGTAAGCATTACAGTGAAAGTACGAAGACTATCAGCAGCTAGGTAGTATGGATCAGAATGGAAGACAGTATGAAGCCAAACAGGTAATAGTCTTCACACAGTGAAGTTAATCAGATCAGACAAGCAAGCAATGACTTCACGAAGACAAACTGAAAAGTAAAGGAAGTTGGGGATAGAACCAGTTGCTTGGTGAAGACAGGGATTTGGTAGACCAGTTCCAGTTGCTGTGACAATTGTACGTCTGGTTAGGGAGGCTGAGATTGAACTCAGAAGACCGCGTCTTCACCTTATTCCCCTTGAGCTAAGGACACCCAGTCCTCGCCCAATCACTCTGGTAAGTCTTCTAGGTAGACTTCCAAACCTTCACAAACTTCGTTCACCGGCGATCCACAATGGCTCTTGGATGCTCAAAACGCGACGCCTAACCGGCTAGAGGATTCACAGTCCTCAAGTGTAACAAGTCTTCAGGTTACGCGGAGAGAAAGACTTCAGTGACGCCTAACACTCTTTGGCTCTGGGTGTTTTGGGCTTTGTCCTCGCAAGGATCTCTCTCTCAAAGGCTTCGGAGGTGGGTTGCTCTCAAACGACAAAAGCCGTGCACTAACTCTGAGCAGCCACCAATTTATGGTGTAGGGGTGGGCTATTTATAGCCTGGAGGCAACCCGACATGATATGTCCGAAATGACCCTGGGTCACTAAGGAACCGACACGTGTCCAACGGTCGGATTTCAAACACACGCGACAGCTTGGCTTGGGCTACAAGCAAAGCTGACTCATCCAGCTCTGGATAAGATTTGCTCTCATTATCTTCGCTCGAAGACATAGGATTTTGGTTGAGCATCACATCAGTCACTCTGACTTTGTTCACTTGGACCCCACTTAACAGTACGGTGGTTCCTATGACTCAATAAAGAAGAAAAGGAAACTATAAAACAACTATGTCTTCGCACTCCATAGTCTTCAAGTGAATGTCTTCACATGTCATTATCTTCATCGTGAATGTCTTCACGAACCACCATTGTCTTCAATGTCTTCACACATTTTTAGGGGTCATCTCTGGTAGGTAAACCGAATCAATAAGGGACTACTACCCGTGTTATCCTGCAATTCTCACAAACACATTAGTCCTTCAACCAAGTTTGTCGTCAATACTCCAAAACCAACTAGGGGTGGCACTAGATGCACTTACAATCTCCCCCTTTTTGGTGATTGATGACAAACTGGTTGAAGTTCTCAACGGGGATAAAAGTATGTGAAAGTTTAGGATCATAGGCATTGTCTTCATAAGTTGAAGAGGCTCCCCCTGAAGATGTGCATATGAGTAGTTTGCTTTTGAATGCAAATGCACATGGCAGGTTTTACTTTGTGGAGATCCTCTTCAACACATGAAGACAATTCATCATGCATACATAAGAATAGTGAAGATAATGAAATGCATAATGAGAAATGGGCGTCTGCAAAATGACTTCATGCGGAATTTATCATCGCATCACAAAGTAGCAGCAAAAGTAGCAGACGACCATCAAGTTTAAGTGTTACAACTCAAGAGCCAAATAGTTTCAAAATGAGAGTTGTAAGAACTTAGCAAAAATTTAGGCAACCACCCATATGGACCCGCTTGAAGACTATCAACCTCATATGCTTCTCCCCCTTTTGTCAGTAAGGACCAAAAAGGTTTGAAGACATAGAGGATCTACTCGTTCCTAGTTGGAGAAGATGTTGGAGCAGCAGGGTCGATGTTGGAGTTGGGGTGTAGACGGGCCTGCCGCAGAGTTGTGGTGCAGTGAAGCCATTGCGGGTGAAGTGGCGTCGTCTTCTTCATCGACGACTCTCGCAACAACAGTTGTAGCCGAAGATGAAAAATCAGAATCTTCAATAGAAGGTGTTGGACGCCAACTTGCAGATCGTGGTGGCCTGGAGTCAAACTTGAATTTCTCTGTGAAGCCATCTTCGCGAAGATCATCTTCAGAGCAGAGTAGTGTGAGGCTCTTCCAGGACCTCCAACAGGCTTCATGCGCAACGAATGAGTTCTTTGTGGCTAAGTTGCGAATGCGATTGACGTCAACCAGAAGACTCTGCATTTGGCGCTTTAGCTAGTCATGATGCCTATCCTTTTTCTGATGTAGGGATACCAGAAGCTCACGGTCGTTGAGGACACGGGGATGCTTCTGAGGCCTTTGAGCAATTGTACTGGCTGTGGCTTCAGTGTTGGCACGATGCGGCAGATGCAAGTTGCCAGCCAAAGGATAAGCAGGAGTAGCAGAATTTGGCACATGAATCCCTTCGATTGGCTGAGTGAAGCTTTGATGTTCTGCATTTTGCAAGTGAAGTGGCTTCTTAGTAGGCTCGGGGTAGATGGCTTCATGAGACATGTCAACATTAGGCAAGAATACAACGTGGTTGCGAGCTGAAGGTTGATAGTTGACTGTGGAATGAAGCTTGATCAGGCGCATAACCTAGGGAGCATAGAATTTCAGACCAAAGAGATCAATGCCAGAAGCTGGAAGCTGTCGGATGAAGAAATCTTGCGTATTGAATCTGATGCCATTGATGATATAGAAGACTAATGTCTTCATGGTGTCTTCGAGTTTGGCTTCAGAAGAGTTGCCTTTGATAAGCCACAGAGTACGCCCCAGAATGTGATAAATGGTGCGGGGAAAGTACTCAAGGTCCTTTACAAAGAACTCCTTGGGGTATTCAGCGTCATGGGGCAAAGGCTTCATCATGCTTAACATCTGGCTCATGTTTGGCTCTGGCTTCTAGAATATGCTCTACAGTTCATTCTGATGAAGCTGACAACCTGGTTCAAACAACTCACCAGGAGCGGGCAGGGAAGTGATCTCAATGATGTCCTGAGCTTTGGCTTCATGATGAACGTCACCTGTCATCCACTCAAGGATCCAAGTCTTCGGATCCCGGTTGTAGCCTCGAATGTGCAATGTGGCATAAAACTGCAGCAGAAGCTCTTCGTTCTAGTGCTCTTTGTCAGTTACAAATGGCAGCAGCCCAACGTCTCTGAAGCAGTCCAGAGCCTCCTCAAGGCATGGCAGCCCAGCAATAGCATCACAATCCAGACGCTTATGAGGAAAAATCCGGTCTTGGTTGTATAAGATGCATGAGTAGTAGCTTCGTTGCTGATGGCTCCAAAACCTGTCAGAGGAGATCTTGGGCTTCTTGTAGGGGTTGTTGGCGCTGTCAAAGAATGTGTTGTGCTCTCTAAAGCTGAGCACACTGAATGATCCTTGAGTTGTTGCAGCACTAGGAAGCCTTGGCAATCCTAGCTTTGGCTTCTGAACCTGAGGCCTTTCCTCCACATGATAATCATACTGAGGGCCTGGAGCAGTGGGTGGTACCAGAATGGGCCATTTGACAGTCACCAACTCACCATGATTGTAAGCACATTCCATAGTGTGTGGCACTGGTGGAGGAACGATTGGCTGCACAATGTCTTCAGTTGCAGCATTGACTTCGAGCTCCACATTGTCTTCAGCCATGACAGTGTCATTGGCTTTAGTGGTGTTGGTGGTGAAGGAAATATGCCCTAGAGGCAATAATAAAGTTGTTATTTATATTTCCTTATATCATGATAAATGTTTATTATTCATGCTAGAATTGTATTAACCGGAAACTTAGTACATGTGTGAATACATAGACAAACAGAGTGTCACTAGTATGCCTCTACTTAACTAGCTCGTTAATCAAAGATGGTTAAGTTTCCTAGCCATAGACATGAGTTGTCATCTGATTAACGGGATCACATCATTAGAGAATGATGTGATTGACAAGACCCATCCGTTAGCATAGCACGATGATCGTTTAGTTTGTTGCTATTGCTTTCTTCATGACTTATACATGTTCCTATGACTATGAGATTATGCAACTCCCGAATACCGGAAGAACACTTAGTGTGCTATCAAACATCACAATGTAACTGGGTGATCATAAAGGTTCTCTACAGGTGTCTCCGATGATGTTTGTTGAGTTGGCATAGATCGAGATTAGGATTTGTCACTCCGTGTATCGGAGAGGTATCTCTGGGCCCTCTCGGTAATGCACATCACTATAAGCCTTGCAAGCAATATGACTAATGAGTTAGTTACGGGATGATGCATTACGAAACGAGTAAAGAGACTTGCCGGTAACGAGATTGAACTAGGTATGAGGATACCGACGATCGAATCTCGGGCAAGTGACATACCGATGACAAAGGGAACAACTTATGTTGTTATGCAGTTTGACCGATAAAGATCTTCATAGAATATGTAGGAACCAATATGAGCATCCAGGTTCCGCTATTGGTTATTGACCGGAGATGTGTCTCGGTCATGTCTACATAGTTCTCGAACCCGAAGGATCCACACGCTTAACGTTCGATGACGATCGGTATTATGAGTTTATGTGTTTTGATGTACCGAAGGTTGTTCAGAGTCCCGGATGTGATCACGGACATGATGAGGAGTCTCGAAATGGCCGAGACATAAAGATCGATATATTGGCAGGCAATGTTTGGACACCGGAATGGTTCCGGATGAGTTCGAGCATTTTCTGGAGTACCGGGAGGTTACCGGAACCCCCCGGGAGTCAATGGGCCTTATTGGGCCTTAGTGGAAGAGAGGAGGAGGCGGCAAGGTGGAGGGTGCACCCCCCAAGCCCAATCCGAATTGGGGTGGGGGCTGACCCCCCTTTCCTTCTCTCCCTCTCCCTCTTCCTTCTTCTCCTACTCCAACTAGGAAGGGGGAAACCTACTCCTACTGGGAGTAGGACTCCCCCCCTTGGGCGCGCCCTATGAGGGTCGGCCCTCTCCTCCTCCCCTCCTTTATATACGGGGGAGGGGGCACCCCATAGACACACAAGTTTATTTCTTAGCCGTGTTGTGACGCCCCGGATTTGACCGTACACTAATCATGCACGCAAATGTGTACGATCAAGATCAGGGACTCACGGGAAGATATCACAACACAACTCTACAACATAAATAAGTCATACAAGCATCATAATACAAGCCAGGGGCCTCGAGGGCTCGAATACAAGTGCTCGATCTCAGACGAGTCAGCGGAAGCAACAATATCTGAGTACAGACATAAGTTAAAACAAGTTTGCCTTAAGAAGGCTAGCACAAACTGGGATACAGATCGAACGAGGCGCAGGCCTCCTGCCTGGGATCCTCCTAACTACTCCTGGTCGTCGTCAGCGGCCTGCACGTAGTAGTAGGCACCTCCAGTGTCGTAGGTGTCGTCGTCGACGGTGGCGTCTGGCTCCTGGACTCCAACATCTGGTTGCGACATCCAGATAGGAAGGAAAGGGGGAAAGAGGGAGAGAAGCAACCGTGAGTACTCATCCAAAGTACTCGCAAGCAAGGAGCTACACTACATATGCATGGGTATATGTGTAAAGGGGCATATCAGTGGACTGAACTGCAGAATGCCAGAATAAAAGGGGGAAAGCTAGTCCTGTCGAAGACTACGCTTCTGGTCATCTCCATCTTGCAGCAAGTAGAAGAGAGTAGATTGAAGTCCTCCAAGTAGCATCGCATAGCATAATCCTACCCGGCGATCCCCTCCTCGTCGCCCTGTTAGAGAGCGATCACCGGGTTGTATCTGGCACTTGGAAGGGTGTATTTTATTCAGTATCCAGTTCTAGTTGTCATAAGGTCAAGGTACAACTCCGGGTCGTCCTTTTACCGAGGGACATGGCTATTCGAATAGATAAACTTCCCTGCAGGGGTGCACCACATAACCCAACATGCTCGATCCCATTTGGCCGGACACACTTTCCTGGGTCATGCCCGGCCTCGTAAGTCAACACGTCGCAGCCCCACCTAGGCTCAACAGAGAGGTCAGCACGCCGGTCTAAACCTATGCGCGCAGGGGTCTGGGCCCATCGCCCTATGCACACCTGCACGTTGCGTACGCGGCCGGAAGCAGACCTAGCCCCCTTAATACAAGCGCGAGCTTACGGTCCAAGGCGGCGCGCGCCACTCAGTCGCTGACGTCAAAAGAGCTTCGGCTGATACCACGACGTCGGGATACCCATAACTACTCCCGCGTAGATGGTTAGTGCGTATAGACCAAATGGCCAGACTCAGATCAAATACCAAGATCTCGTTAAGCGTGTTAAGTAACCGCGAACGCCGACCAGGGCCAGGCCCACCTCTCTCCTAGGCGGTCTCAACCTGCCCTGTCGCTCCGCCATAAAGTAACAGTCGGGGGCCGTCAGGAACCCAGGCCCACCTCTACCGGGGTGGAGCCACCTGTCCTTTCAGCCCCCTCATCAGAATCACTTGCGGGTACTCCTCGAGCCGACCCGACTTTAGTCACCACATGTGTCATGTATATAATGTATGTAGTATATACCCGTGATCACCGCCCAGGTGATCATGGCCCGATAGTATAGCACAGCAGACGGACAAGAATGTAGGGCCACTGATGGAAAACTAGCATCCTATACTAAGCAGTAGGATAGCAGGTAGGGGAAACAACTGTAGCAACAATGACAGGCTATGCAACAGAATAGGATTAATCGAAAGCAGTAACATGCTACACTACTCTAATGCAAGTAGTAGAGAGTAGAGTAGGCGATATCTGGTGATCAAGGGGGGGGGCTTGCCTGGTTGCTCTGGCAAGGAGGGGGTTGTCGTCGACGTAGTCGATCACAGGGGCAGCATCGGTCTCGGGGTCTACCGGAGAGAAGAGGGGGAAGAAACAGTAAATATAAAGCAAACATAGCATCACAAAGCATAACGTGGTAATACGACGTGTCGGGTGTGACCTAACGTATGTCTACACGAATAGGTGAAGGGGGAAATTCAACCGGGAATGTTTTCCCGGTTCCGGACCTGTGCCAGACAGATGACCGGAGGGGGAAAGTTCCATGTTCAGCATGCTAGAGGCATGTGACAAACGAACGGACCGCGTATTCGGATTCGTTGGATTTTTCTGAGCAACTTTCATATAGAAAACATTTTCATCCGAGCTACGGATTATTTTATATGATTTTTGAAAGATTTAACAATATTCTGGAATTATTTATATTAACAGAAAAGGAATATGACGTCAGCATTGCGTGGGGATGACGTCAGCAGTCAACAGACTCGTTGACCAGGGTCAAACCAGACAGGTGGGTCCAGTGGGACCCACATGTCAGCCTCTGTTAGTCTAACAGTAATTTAAACTAAACTAACAGTCTAATTAGAGGGGTGGGCCCCATATGTCAGTGAGTGATTAGTTAATCTAATTATTTTTATTTATAAACCAATTGTTAGACTAATTAACAGAAGGGGGGCCCGCATGTCAGTGGCTGGGGGCCGCCCAGTCAGCACGTTGACCGCGGTCAACAAGTCAAGTGGGGCCCTGGGGCCCGTGTTTAGTGGCTGTGAGGTGGGGCCCGGAGGGCCACGTCGGCGGGCGGCGCCGGAGACACGCCGGCGACCATCTCCGCGGCGGAGCATCGCCGGACTTCGCCGGAAAAACGCTACGGGGCACGGGGAGAGGTGCGGCTAGGCGCGTTCGATCGAGCGTCCGACGCCGCATCGATCTACGTCGGTCCCGTGGGCTAACTCGACCGGAGTGGCGCACTACATCGACGGCGGTGTCGACCGTGGCGGACGCCGGTGTTCTGGTGTCATCGCGAACAACGACAGAGGCTGCGACATGCCCAAAAGAGGGGTCCGACGGGGTCCTAGAGGTGCCCGGAGCACGACTACGAGCTCGGTTGAGCACTTTATCGTCGGTAGCGACGGCGACGAGCACCGCGGCGGAGTAAAGCTCGGGTGAAAAATGGAAGTGGCGGCTACGGGCATCTACGAGCAGCGCTGAGAGAGGGGAAAGGAGAGACTGCTCACCGGGGAGGCACACGGAGGCCACGGTGGTGGCTTAGGAGCCGCAGGGCGTCGGCAATCGGCGGAGGAGCGCCGGCGACCGTAGGCGCGGAAGAGCTCGATTCCGGGGCTGTGGTGGCGCCGAGCTCGAACCCTTGGTCAGAGATGGAGTAGAGGAAGCAGGCGGAGCTGTTGGACTCCTCGGCGAGGCGCGGGGAGCATGGTGGCCGCGTTAATGGCGAACGGCGGCGATGATGGTGTTCGGGCGAGATGGAAAAGCAAGGGAGAGGAGCAGGCGGGGGAGAAAGATCTCGAGGGTTGTCGACGAGGCCTAGGGGACTCGTCCTTATCCCCTCGGCGATGTGGCGGCGTGGGGCGGCGAGCAGGTCAGGCGGGGGCGGCGAGGGGCGTGCGCCCTCGGTCGGTTGAACAGAAGAGGAGGGGGAAGACGACAAGGGGAGGGGGGAGGTGCTGGGCCGCTGGACCGATTCGGCCGGCTAAGGCCCAGGGGTAGGCGGTGGATCTCTCTCTCTCTCTCCTCTTCTTTTACATTTTTTTAACTTTTCTGTTTTCTTTTATTTTAGTTTTAGTAAATTACCAAAGTGGCACCTAAATAGATTTTACAAATTATGCCACTGCCACAATAGTTTAATACTTATAACAATTTAGTTTTGAGAATGTTTATTATTTTTAAAGCATTTAAATAATTGTATTTGCTACTGTTTTATTCATTTTAGAGTATTTAAACATTTTATAAAAGTGTGGTTTCTCCACCATAATTACCTATGCAATATTTGGTTCACTCCGAACATTTTAGTTTTAATATTTGAAAACTTTTATTGTTTGCTTTTATTTAAATTTGAATTTGTTTCAGTTCTGAACTATCGAGAGTTTATCAACAGTAACCGCGGTGACATGGCATCATTAGCGGGGGATCACTGTAGCTTAATTATCCGGGCGTCACAATTCTCCTCCACTACAAGAAATCTCGTCCCGAGATTTAAGAGGGGAGTAAGGGGGGAAGGTCTGGTAACGAATCTAGCGGGTCTTCTCATCCTGGCTTGCACTTCTGGAAGAGGCTGGTCCAATACATTGATGTCTTCATTTCTCTGCTTCGGTCATCATGATGAAGTCGGCGTCCTTTCTTCAGGAACTCCATCGTACTTACGAAAGAATAAGGGGTGGGCATTCTGGGAGAACGGGCCTCGACAAGGTTGTCTATCGGGTCGACAACATCGAGGAAGGTGGCGAAAAGTAACCCTCGAATCGAAACTTAAGAAAATATCGAGAGCAAAGTAAGGAGGTAACCTGGGAAGTTTCGAGCGGGCAGGCAATCGTTCGATGCCTGTTATAGGGCGTGAAAGGGTCAAAGCAACGGGAATAAGTATTGTGTCCGATATCAGACCTGAAGGTGGCTCGTGAATTACATACGAGGCCAGGTGCGAGGAACAACCTTGGAAACAGGGGGTGTACATAAGAGTCAGGTATCGATCCTGTGGAACTGTGGGTTATGGGCCCACCATGTGGGTTAAAAGTAGGAAGGGCGGTGACATCTTGCACGATCATGATAGCAAGGCATGGCAGAGGGTAGCCTGTCAGTTATATGTCAGCAACATCGTCGGTACCAAGGGCGAGGGACGAAGAGAACCATTTTCCTGCTCGTTGAAACGAGGCGGACCATTAGGCAAAGTTCTCGTCCATCGGTGGTTACCGAAATGTCACCAACAATAATAACAGGGTCTTACTGACAGAGTTGTACACCGAGGTGTTTACATAAGCAGGAGAATATTACTGCTTAGATCATATAGTTCACCAGAAAGGTTAAACCCCACAATGGAAAAGAAAATATGATTATCAGATTAAACAGAAGAATGGAAAGGAAAATGTGTTTAAACACATATTTCAAGGTTATAACCTTCCCAAGGACAAGCTGAGCATGATATTCATGACAGGATATAATGTAGAAAACTCTTTAGGTAGGGGAGAGAAATTTCATGACATTACCCATACAACGGTGTTTGGATAATTGAGCAGGAAACATTTAGCATTGGGCTTCAAATGTTCCTGTTGAAAATCGGAGTACCATAGACATGCTTCGAGTTAGCATTGACATGGTCAACAGGGGAAGATCAGACTTTGGAAACAAAAAGGATCCATCAGGAACAACTTATAGAGTAAGTCTTACAATTTCCTCATGGAAGAATAGCTAGCCTTGCTAAAAGGTAAAACTTATAACAATAGGTCCTCCCGCCAGGTGTGCTGGGTATCATCACCTTACCGGGTCATAAATAGGCCAATGTTATAACTCTTGGAAATATGTTCCAACCATCATATCTGACCGAGATTCAGATCTGATTGGTGTCAGGATAACTCAGACTCAGGAAGCCTGAGAAGAAAGGTGCAACACAAATTGTCGAAACGACATCGGAGATTCTCGGGAGATGAACTATGGAAGCGAGTTCCGGACAAGGGTTCATCATTACATCAAGGAGAGGTGAGGAGGTGACTGATTGACTCAGCGACAATCCATTGAGATTTCCAAAAGATGGATTTCCATCACTATGTGAACAAGGAGATAACATTAGCTAGATCAAATGACTTAATGATGTATGCTCGAGGAAAACATACACAGTTAAACATTGGTTGAAATGTGCACCCGAAATATGGGCTAGGTAGCACAATCAATGTCCGAATGATGATTCATTAAGCCATAGGCGTAGAATGAAACTATAGGCCAATAACTTCAAAGCATTAGGGTTGCTAGAAGTTTAGAATTTACACATCACAGACCATTTGTCGGTATTTCGTTTAGAAACAACACGGGGACCAAGAAGAATGGTGATGGGGAGAAGTATCACTGTACCAAGATGTCATACGAGGTGGTGAAATTCTTACGGCATACTTGACATAAAAGATGGTAATACTCCAAGGTAGAACATATCATAAGCTAGATAGAAAGGAAATCAAGGTACAACACAAAACACGAACAAGTTTGGGTTGAACAGAAGGCAATCGAGTGGTCGATGATAACACAAATCATCGAGGGCAAGGATGGTATCATCATGAATTCAATTGATATCCTTGAGGAGCTCGGAATGTTGATGATGATCATGACACATTTGTCGAGAGGATCCACGAAGAAGCAATTGATCAGCGACTGCATCAAGCAAAAGGACTGATGCAACAAAAGATTATTGGAGCCACAGATACTACACAAACTCGGGGCCAATTTTTGTTGTTCGAGGTGAAACGATATGACGAGGAAAGTCGACGTAAGCTTAGCTCATCGTCGGAAGTGGTGCTCCGGGAATAAGGACCAGGTAGCACAGTTACAATCATCAAGATAATGATATAGCCAAACAGGCTAGGAATGGCGCGATCGGGTACAAACTCGCACTTAAAGAAGATTACTAAGAGTTGTTGAACCGTAGTGCGGACTCGGTTCAGTTATCGGTGTCTTTGCGTGATTAATAGTTCAGAGCCCGTGAAAAATTGGGATCAGTGAGAATGTAGCACTTGATGAAGAACTCATAAGAAGTTATGCAGTTCCATGATAATCTCGAGATACCAGGGGTAATACTCGACGACAGATCAAGGTAGAGGTTGGACTAGGGTATTGCTTTGCAGAAGACAAGTGCTTAAACTTGCACGAGAAATGGTGTTTAAAGGAGAACATGGTCGGAACCACGATTGCAAAAGGCCAGATCCCAGATATAAGATGAACTTATACCAAGGGAATAATTAATTTAAGAAAAGCTTTAATGATAAGATCTACATCGTGTCCATGGGCATGAACGCAAAGTTCAAGGTCGACTCCCACTTCTCCAATGCATAACCTTTCATTTACTTCTCGCTTTCGATGAAGTTGTATGGTAAAAAAAATTATCTGGTAAAATACCAGAAGGGTATGGCTTGTGAAAACCTTCGGGTTCATACGGTTTTTAGGGAAGGTATAGGTTCAATCCATCGGGGCATCTTAGAAACATATACCTCAAACTTCAAGAGTAAAATCACCAGCTCAAAAGTAGAGTATGGTTATCAAGCAGAGGATACAATTTACCAAAGGCATTATATACCCATGGAAAGACTCACAAGGTTATTCAATAGGAAGGACACTGTCGGATAAAATCCAACAAAGGAACCGATGGTCCACAAGGGATCTGTTGTGAGCATCGGTACTCAACCAGAGGAAGAAGAATGCAAGGAGATCTGATTATAGAAACAACTGACTAACTCAAAGTTCAAATGCAAAAGAATTAAGATTTCCAAATCAGGGGGTCAGAAGCAACGCTCTGATCAAGGATGGATAAGTTGAGTAGGCTTAGGGGTACAATCGATGGCAATTTGATAGGTCGAGATCCAGCTCACGTTAAAAATGACGTCTGAGCCGGAAGAATGAATTCTAGGATATGATTGAGGATTGCGAGCATTCGCAACAAATTGAATCAACGGACTCAAAATGATAATGACAAGAGATGCCAATAAGATTACGAGACTTATGGGATTAACCATAATGCAAGCAAACAAGAATTTCGAGAGCAATAGGCTCCTGAGGATTTTCGGAAGATCGAATAGTATTTTGAACACTTTTGTGAAATACTTGAATCAACTGGGGATGACCGGATACTCGGTAAGTGCTAGAAATTATCCGTAGTGGTATTCATGTGGCAAAGAACAGCAAGGCAGTAAGCTCAAAAGATTCTCGGAGCAGCAAAGAGAATTTCGGGGTATCTTGTAATAACAAGATCAACTGGGAAACATTGTATGAGTGGCGAGTATACGTGGTTATCCATAGGAGTTTATCGATGAAAGGGAATTGCAAAAGCGATAAACACAAGTTCTCGGGTTATCAGCGGAGAGTATCTTCAGGGTCTTCTCGGGCAGCAGACGATCATCAGTAATAAGGGGCTCTCCGGGTGAAAGTGATAACGAGATCCTAATGTTAGATTTAGCAAAATTCATTTAACCCGAGTAGAAAAGAGATCAGAGTCCCAGAGTATAGACAAGGAGTAAAAGATCCTAATACCACCCAATGGCGACGTGGGCCCGTAAGACACACAGCCATGTTAGTAAAAGTTTTGTAATGTCTAGACTCGACTTCGGCCAAGGAGTGTGGAAAGGGGGATTCCTACAGGCAGTCGGCTCTGATACCAACTTGTGACGCCCCGGATTTGACCGTACACTAATCATGCACGCAAATGTGTACGATCAAGATCAGGGACTCACGGGAAGATATCACAACACAACTCTACAACATAAATAAGTCATACAAGCATCATAATACAAGCCAGGGGCCTCGAGGGCTCGAATACAAGTGCTCGATCTCAGACGAGTCAGCGGAAGCAACAATATCTGAGTACAGACATAAGTTAAAACAAGTTTGCCTTAAGAAGGCTAGCACAAACTGGGATACAGATCGAACGAGGCGCAGGCCTCCTGCCTGGGATCCTCCTAACTACTCCTGGTCGTCGTCAGCGGCCTGCACGTAGTAGTAGGCACCTCCAGTGTCGTAGGTGTCGTCGTCGACGGTGGCGTCTGGCTCCTGGACTCCAACATCTGGTTGCGACATCCAGATAGGAAGGAAAGGGGGAAAGAGGGAGAGAAGCAACCGTGAGTACTCATCCAAAGTACTCGCAAGCAAGGAGCTACACTACATATGCATGGGTATATGTGTAAAGGGGCATATCAGTGGACTGAACTGCAGAATGCCAGAATAAAAGGGGGAAAGCTAGTCCTGTCGAAGACTACGCTTCTGGTCATCTCCATCTTGCAGCAAGTAGAAGAGAGTAGATTGAAGTCCTCCAAGTAGCATCGCATAGCATAATCCTACCCGGCGATCCCCTCCTCGTCGCCCTGTTAGAGAGCGATCACCGGGTTGTATCTGGCACTTGGAAGGGTGTATTTTATTCAGTATCCAGTTCTAGTTGTCATAAGGTCAAGGTACAACTCCGGGTCGTCCTTTTACCGAGGGACACGGCTATTCGAATAGATAAACTTCCCTGCAGGGGTGCACCACATAACCCAACACGCTCGATCCCATTTGGCCGGACACACTTTCCTGGGTCATGCCCGGCCTCGTAAGATCAACACGTCGCAGCCCCACCTAGGCTCAACAGAGAGGTCAGCACGCCGGTCTAAACCTATGCGCGCAGGGGTCTGGGCCCATCGCCCTATGCACACCTGCACGTTGCGTACGCGGCCGGAAGCAGACCTAGCCCCTTAATACAAGCGCGAGCTTACGGTCCAAGGCGGCGCGCGCCACTCAGTCGCTGACGTCAAAAGAGCTTCGGCTGATACCACGACGTCGGGATACCCATAACTACTCCCGCGTAGATGGTTAGTGCGTATAGACCAAATGGCCAGACTCAGATCAAATACCAAGATCTCGTTAAGCGTGTTAAGTAACCGCGAACGCCGACCAGGGCCAGGCCCACCTCTCTCCTAGGCGGTCTCAACCTGCCCTGTCGCTCCGCCATAAAGTAACAGTCGGGGGCCGTCAGGAACCCAGGCCCACCTCTACCGGGGTGGAGCCACCTGTCCTTTCAGCCCCCTCATCAGAATCACTTGCGGGTACTCCTCGAGCCGACCCGACTTTAGTCACCACATGTGTCATGTATATAATGTATGTAGTATATACCCGTGATCACCGCCCAGGTGATCATGGCCCGATAGTATAGCACAGCAGACGGACAAGAATGTAGGGCCACTGATGGAAAACTAGCATCCTATACTAAGCAGTAGGATAGCAGGTAGGGGAAACAACTGTAGCAACAATGACAGGCTATGCAACAGAATAGGATTAATCGAAAGCAGTAACATGCTACACTACTCTAATGCAAGTAGTAGAGAGTAGAGTAGGCGATATCTGGTGATCAAGGGGGGGGGGCTTGCCTGGTTGCTCTGGCAAGGAGGGGGTTGTCGTCGACGTAGTCGATCACAGGGGCAGCATCGGTCTCGGGGTCTACCGGAGAGAAGAGGGGGAAGAAACAGTAAATATAAAGCAAACATAGCATCACAAAGCATAACGTGGTAATACGACGTGTCGGGTGTGACCTAACGTATGTCTACACGAATAGGTGAAGGGGGAAATTCAACCGGGAATGTTTTCCCGGTTCCGGACCTGTGCCAGACAGATGACCGGAGGGGGAAAGTTCCATGTTCAGCATGCTAGAGGCATGTGACAAACGAACGGACCGCGTATTCGGATTCGTTGGATTTTTCTGAGCAACTTTCATATAGTAAACATTTTCATCCGAGCTACGGATTATTTTATATGATTTTTGAAAGATTTAACAATATTCTGGAATTATTTATATTAACAGAAAAGGAATATGACGTCAGCATTGCGTGGGGATGACGTCAGCAGTCAACAGACTCGTTGACCAGGGTCAAACCAGACAGGTGGGTCCAGTGGGACCCACATGTCAGCCTCTGTTAGTCTAACAGTAATTTAAACTAAACTAACAGTCTAATTAGAGGGGTGGGCCCCATATGTCAGTGAGTGATTAGTTAATCTAATTATTTTTATTTATAAACCAATTGTTAGACTAATTAACAGAAGGGGGGCCAGCATGTCAGTGGCTGGGGGCCGCCCAGTCAGCACGTTGACCGCGGTCAACAAGTCAAGTGGGGCCCTGGGGCCCGTGTTTAGTGGCTGTGAGGTGGGGCCCGGAGGGCCACGTCGGCGGGCGGCGCCGGAGACACGCCGGCGACCATCTCCGCGGCGGAGCATCGCCGGACTTCGCCGGAAAAACGCTACGGGGCACGGGGAGAGGTGCGGCTAGGCGCGTTCGATCGAGCGTCCGACGCCGCATCGATCTACGTCGGTCCCGTGGGCTAACTCGACCGGAGTGGCGCACTACATCGACGGCGGTGTCGACCGTGGCGGACGCCGGTGTTCTGGTGTCATCGCGAACAACGACAGAGGCTGCGACATGCCCAAAAGAGGGGTCCGACGGGGTCCTAGAGGTGCCCGGAGCACGACTACGAGCTCGGTTGAGCACTTTATCGTCGGTAGCGACGGCGACGAGCACCGCGGCGGAGTAAAGCTCGGGTGAAAAATGGAAGTGGCGGCTACGGGCATCTACGAGCAGCGCTGAGAGAGGGGAAAGGAGAGACTGCTCACCGGGGAGGCACACGGAGGCCACGGTGGTGGCTTAGGAGCCGCAGGGCGTCGGCAATCGGCGGAGGAGCGCCGGCGACCGTAGGCGCGGAAGAGCTCGATTCCGGGGCTGTGGTGGCGCCGAGCTCGAACCCTTGGTCAGAGATGGAGTAGAGGAAGCAGGCGGAGCTGTTGGACTCCTCGGCGAGGCGCGGGGAGCATGGTGGCCGCGTTAATGGCGAACAGCGGCGATGATGGTGTTCGGGCGAGATGGAAAAGCGAGGGAGAGGAGCAGGCGGGGGAGAAAGATCTCGAGGGTTGTCGACGAGGCCTAGGGGACTCGTCCTTATCCCCTCGGCGATGTGGCGGCGTGGGGCGGCGAGCAGGTCAGGCGGGGGCGGCGAGGGGCGTGCGCCCTCGGTCGGTTGAACAGAAGAGGAGGGGGAAGACGACAAGGGGAGGGGGGAGGTGCTGGGCCGCTGGACCGATTCGGCCGGCTAAGGCCCAGGGGTAGGCGGTGGATCTCTCTCTCTCTCCTCTTCTTTTACATTTTTTTTAACTTTTCTGTTTTCTTTTATTTTAGTTTTAGTAAATTACCAAAGTGGCACCTAAATAGATTTTACAAATTATGCCACTGCCACAATAGTTTAATACTTATAACAATTTAGTTTTGAGAATGTTTATTATTTTTAAAGCATTTAAATAATTGTATTTGCTACTGTTTTATTCATTTTAGAGTATTTAAACATTTTATAAAAGTGTGGTTTCTCCACCATAATTACCTATGCAATATTTGGTTCACTCCGAACATTTTAGTTTTAATATTTGAAAACTTTTATTGTTTGCTTTTATTTAAATTTGAATTTGTTTCAGTTCTGAACTATCGAGAGTTTATCAACAGTAACCGCGGTGACATGGCATCATTAGCGGGGGATCACTGTAGCTTAATTATCCGGGCGTCACACGTGTGCGGTGTCGGTGTCAAAACCGGCGGATCTCGGGTAGGGGGTCCCGAAATGTGCGTCTAAGGTCGATGGTAACAGGAGAGGGGGGACACAATGTTTACCCAGGTTCGGGCCCTCTCTATGGAGGTAATACCCTACTTCCTGCTTGATTGATCTTGATGAATATGAGTATTACAAGAGTTGATCTACCACGAGATCGTAATGGCTCTACAGACCTAACCCTCTGGTTTATATAGACACCGGGGGGATCTAGGGTTACATAAGGTCGGTTTACAGAGAAAAGAATCTTCATATTCAATTGCCGAGCTTGCCTTCCATGCCAAGGAGAGTCCCATCCGGATACGGGTGGAGTCTTCAATCTTCGCATCTTCACAGCCCATCAGTCCGGCCCATGGCTAATAGGCCGGACGCCCGAGGACCCCTTAGTCCAGGACTCCCTCAGTAGCCCTTGTACCAGACTTCAATGACGAGGTGTCCGGCGCGCAGATTGTCTTAGGCATTGCAAGGCGGGTTCCTCCTCCGATGACTTCAAATTGATGTATCTGGCCTTCCATTTAATATCATACCCCTCGGCTTCTGTGTATCAACAACTTCAGCTTCCACGTGTCAAGCGAATGCGAAAGGTTAGTGCATTTTTACACGTAACACCCCGGCTATGCAAGAAAGAATGTTTATAAAGAGATTGGATCTCAGATCCATTCGGCACCACGCGGAAAAATCCTCAGAGATTGCTAGGAAAGACCACTCCAACATGGCTAACGCTCCCAGCTCCTCCTCCCGTCCCTGCGGCCTAGAAAAAGGCGAGTGGGAGAGGTGCTCCATTCCCCATAGTCAGCTGGAGAAGCTGCAAACGCAGGGATTTCTTCCCCCCGCGGATCTGGTCCCTGTTCGAGCAGGGTTGACCTCCTTCAACGGCGAGGCTCAAGCGGAGAACTTCCCCAATCCATCTAAGGGGGAACGAGTGTGCTTTGTTCCCTACCTGCTAAGAGGTGTCGGGTTCCCAATTCATCCGTTCCTCAGAGGGCTTCTGGAGTACAATGGCCTCCAACTGCACAACTTCACGCCGGCCTCCATTCTGCACATCGCAGGTTACGTCACTCTCTGCGAGCTATTCCTTGGTTGTGAGGCCCACTTCGAACTGTGGAGAAGGCTATTCTGCCTCGTCCTGCGTAATCACGAGGGATCAATATTTGAAGTGGGCGGAGCCGAAATATGGCGCATCGCCGAGACCGGATACCTATCCAACACACCAAAGAAGGCATCCGAAGAGTGGCCTTCCGAATGGTTATATATTGAGGACGTCGCACTTCCAGACCCAGTTCGGAGGGGCCTCCCCAAGTTCACAAGCGTTCCTTTGAAGAAACACCACAGCTGGCGCCCTCAGAGCCTCGAGGAGGAAGATAGTGCGGAAGTTCATCAACTCTTGAGCAAGATAAGGACGCTCGCTCAGTCCGGATTATCGATAGTCGAAGTAATGGCGACCTCCATAGTATGGGGGGTTAAGCCACTCCAATATAGAGGGCTTCCCATGTGGCACTACAATGGGGAGGACAACGCCTCCCGCTGCGGCAGGAAGGGTCTGGACACCCCCGCCGCTTTGGCCAAACTATTGGCCGAATTGTTCAAAGGGGAGGAAGAGGAGTTCTTGCACATCAGGCGCAGAGATGGATATTCCATGTATAGTCCTCCTAGTTGGGTAAGCCCCAACTCCTCTGCTCTAGTCATTCCATCCCCTGAACTACTTTCAATGAATATTAACCCGTCCTTTTATAATAGCACTGGAGAAAGATTTCCGAAGGGCTTCACATCCCCGCCCCATAGCCCGAGGGCCACAATCGGGACCTTGACCCCGGATTCGAAGAGGATCTGGATATATTCGTGATGCTCGAGGGTGGGGTGTTTTACCAGGCGAGCTATGACGGCACAGAAGTGGTCATCATCACCGACTATCCCAGTCTTCTCCCCGCTTCACACGTAAGTATTCAGGAGACACCTTATCTGAAAAAGTTCTCTCATTCTACCTCACCCACCGCACCGTTCTGTGCTCAAAAGGGGAGGCGTTCGACACACCATGCTGCCCCAGGGGTATCCCCAAAGAGAGCGGTCCCTACGCTGGGCAAGCCTTTGAAGAGGAAGGCAAACAAAGATACGGCCGAGCCTTCATCTAAGAGGTATGGATTCGCAAATATGTTCTTCAACAGTCGCATCCAACTGTGACTTTTATGTTCGCCATGCATCAGGAAAAGGGTTTGCCGGACTATGTCCGGGGATCCGGCCAGTCGTACTCCCAACACCCGGGATTCGGTCCCAGCCGAGGAGACGGGGGTCGATATGGGGGCGACGCCGGACTATCCTTCGGCTGAAGGCTCGGAAGATATATCCGTCACCAACTCGGAAGTGGAGAGCACCATGAATCATCGGCGCCGGAGGGCCGTTTTACGAGATCCTCCCTTCTCAAAAGAGGCGTTCAGTGCCTTCAGCTCGGCTGATGCATACATCCGGACTGCTCGAGATGGTCTTAACAGGGCCACAGAGCAGTATTTAAAATATGTATAGGTAAATTTAATTCGTCCGAATATGCTAACCATATGCCAGTAGCCCCCTAGACTTGAAGCAGTTGGTACAAGTGATTTAAGGATCATTGTATAACCAGGTTCTTACGGAGAAGAATGATGTCTACTATGCAACCTTCTTCTTGTAGACGTTGTTGGGCCTCCAAGTGCAGAGGTTTGTAGGACAGTAGCAAATTTCCCTCAAGTGGATGACCTAAGGTTTATCAATCCGTGGGAGGCGTAGGATGAAGATGGTCTCTCTCAAGCAACCCTGCAACCAAATAACAAAGAGTCTCTTGTGTCCCCAACACACCCAATACAATGGTAAATTGTATAGGTGCACTAGTCCGGCGAAGAGATGGTGATACAAGTGCAACATGGATGGTAGATATAGGTTTTTGTAATCTGAAATTATAAAAACAGCAAGGTAACTAATGATAAAAGTGAGCGTAAACGGTATTGCAATGATAGGAAACAAGGCCTAAGGTTCATACTTTCACTAGTGCAAGTTCTCTCAACAATAATAACATAATTAGATCATATAACAATCCCTCAACATGCAACAAAGAGTCACTCCAAAGTCACTAATAGCGGAGAACAAACGAAGAGATTATGGTAGGGTACGAAACCACCTCAAAGTTATCCTTTTTGATCGATCTATTCAAGAGTCTGTAGTAAAATAACATGAAGCTATTCTTTCCGTTCAATCTATCATAGAGTTCTGTCACATCCTAGCTAGTTCATGCATTAGAGTGTTGCATCATGTTTACTTTTACCAGAAACTTGAAATGGGGATGCCAGAAACCCCCAGCGCCCCCCCTGAACACAACTAGGGTTTACCAAAATCCTTTTCAATCAGCCTGAAATGCCCTCCATAAATGTTCACCATCTTTGGTCCTGGCTAAAACCTCTGCCAAAAATGGTTTCATATTTTTGGAGGCCATTTTGGATTTTTGCACCAAGCCATAAGTATTTGCATTTGGGCAATTTAAATCCTACAAATATTTTCAAATGCCCAAATAATCTTGAAGGTATTTTTAGGCTGTTGAGAATATTTTCAAAGGTGCCTCTGAATATTTTCAGGATTTTCCTAAATGGAATAGTATTTCTAATATTTCAAAACACAGAACAGAAATAAATATAAAGGAAAACAGAAAGCAGAGAAGGAACTTACCTGGCAGCCCACCTGGCGGCCCAGCACTGTGCTGGCCCATGGCCAGTCAGCTGCTTGCTCCCGCCAGAGCAGGCACAGAGGTGACGCCGGTGTGCGCGAGCTCGCCACGGCGCCACCTACTTGCCGCCTCGCCCGTGGACGAGCTAGACGACCTCCACGTCGCGCCCCCGAGCCCCTGGACACCCCCATTCGCCCCCATCGCCTCTCCCTCGCTCTCCCTCGCCATGGCCGAAGGAGCCGCTGCCACCTCGCCGGCGTAGCCGCGCCCACCATCGTCCTCGCGCCGCCCCAGCGTGTCCAGCAGCTCCGCCGTCGCCTTCTCCTTCGAGCAAGTCGAGCCCCGAGCGCTCGCTTGCCCCGAAGCCACTGCTTCGACCTCGCCTTCACCGCCCACCGCCGGAGATCCCCTTCGCCATCACCACCGCAGCAGTTCGTCCCCGACAGCGCCACCTAGCTCATCGCCTCTGCCGTGAGCTTCTGCCCCTTCCCCATCCTCTCATTCCTGCTGCCGACCCTTGCGTCGACCGTAACCAGCAGCACCGCACACGCCGCCGCACAAGCTCGTCGCCGACGAGGCTCCGGCCATCCAACGGTCGCACCACCATGGCCGTTAGCTTCACTGCATCGCCAGGAGCCCGTAGCACCATCGCACGCCCCTCGCCGTGCTCTCTAGCGACGGGTTCGACTACACCCGTACCCCGGCAGCCGCACAGCTCGTCGTCGGCGTCGATTCCGGCGACCCCGAGCTCCACCACCACCACCAGTCGATGCGGCTCGTTCCCAGCTGCGTGTAGATGCTCTCCGCCGCCCATTTGGTCGCCGGAGCACGGATCCCGCACCCCACCGCCGCGTCTGGACGTCGCTAGCGGCTAAACGCCGGCGAGTCAGCGTGGTTTGACCACGGGTTTGACTCCCCAGAGTCACTGACAAGTGGGGCCCGCCTGCTAATTAACCTGGGTTAGATTTAAGTTAATCCTAATTAGTTAATTATCTAACAGTGACACTGACACAGGGGACCCACACGTCTGGTTTGACCTGGACGACCCCGTTGACCACTGACATCATCATGACACACTGCTGACGTAATAAGTAACTTAATTACTGGAATTATTCTTATACAGGAAATTCCAGAAATTATCACAAACTTCAAAAAATCATAGAAAATAATCTATAGCTCAGAATGAAAAGATTTATATATGAAAAATGATCAGAAAAATCCATTCTATCCATCTGTACTGGTTTCATGCATGTTTAAGCAAATTAACCTACTGTTTAATGCAGAACAAGATAAAGCACTAAAAAGGGCCACATATGAACTTGGAATTTGAATCTTTGATTCAAAATAGTCCAAACCCATCTGGTCTTAGTTGCATTAGCCCAATACATCCATTTTGCCATGTCTCATGCATGCATCATATTGTTGCACTTGCTTGGTGTTGATTGTGCTTCGATGTGTTCATTGTGGTAGGTCCTGCCTCCGAGGATATTCACGAGTATCCAACTGAAGGGCAGTATCCCACCACCACTCCGTCAGGCAAGCAACCCATTGATCATTTCGATACAAACCCATCTTCTCGCTTCTGCTCTCATTTACTGCATTAAGACAACGCGATTCAAACTGCTGTGTGTTGCGGTAGTTGAACCCACTTTCCTTTGCATGACCTGTCATTGCCACAGTAACTAGATGAAACCCACTAGCATGTGTAGGAGTTGATTGAGCCATGTTGTGTTCCTACAATGCTATGCTTGCTACGCTTAGAGTCGTGTCAGGTCTGGCTCATCAGGGTGATGAACTAGAGTGAAAGCGTGTGTCGGTAATGAGAGTGAGGTGTTGAATACGATTTGGTAAAGGTATCGATGGGAGGCCATGTAGGAGTACATGGTGGGTTGTTTCATTGAGACCGTCCCTAAGAACTGAGATCTGTATGCGTGATTTAAGATTCAGCTACTACCACGCATTGGGCCCGAAACCAATGGACCCCCTCGGCTTCTTAATCACCCTTGTCCTCTGTCCAGGAGTTGCACGTAGTTTCTGGTGTTTGTAGTAAGCTGGAGGCCGTGGACAGCGCTGACCAAGGGGTGGGCTGTGATGCGGTAGGCTCGTGGCCCGGTGTACCGAGTCGCCCGTTTGGTGTCTCGGGAACCCTGCACACATCGTTCGGGGCCGTATGTGGAAACCTCGGCCGGACTCCCTGCGGATGGAACCTGAATAGGCGATAAACCTGGACTAGAGACTCGAGTGTTTAGGTAGGCTGTGGCCGACACCCTCGCTGGGCTTCCGCTTGAAGGTTGCCGAGTACACACTGTGTAAACGGTGGTAAGTGGTGAGAGCGTGTGTGACGAAGTACACCCCTGCAGGGTATAAAACTATTCGAATAGCCGCATCCGCGGTAAGGGACTACTTGGTCGCTTATGCAGTTCATAGACAAGTAAATGGATACTATTAAAAGCCTCAAGATAAGTGTGAGTACCGCGGATGGCCCTCTCGTGGGATGACGAGGGAGGATCCACGGTGGAGTATTGAAATGGTGATTAGTGGACTCGTGTGCGAAAACTATTTTACAAGTGGTGTCTCGTAGGATAGCTTAGCCAAGAGTCAAAGCTGGCTTGCTGCAATAACTCCACTACCTTCTTGAGAATGAACATGTATAATAGGATCTGTTGTAAGACTTGCTGAGTACCTTTGTACTCATGTTGCTTCAATTACTGTTTTCAGACGACAACACCGCCCCTTCCGATGGGTTCTATGTAGAACTCGACGACGACGAGTGACTTGCCACCCAGGTGGTGATCTAGGCTTGTGAAGGGCCTACGTAGATAGACAGGCTTCGTCAAGCCTTCTTTCTTTCTAGTGTCTGTATCCAGACAAGTTGCTTCCGCATGTGTTTGTATGATTGTATGACTTGAGTGTCGGGTCATGTGACCCCTATCTGTATGAACAAGTTATGTAAGGCTCTCTGGAGCCCTTTAAATAAAGTACTTTGAGTTGTAGAGTTTTGTTGTGATGCCATGTTGTATTTGCACATATCGAGCATATTGTGTGTATGATTGAAATGCTTGGTATGTGTGGGATCCGACAATCTAGTTGTTTATCCTTGGCAGCCTCTCTTATGGGGAAATGTAGTCTAGTGCCTCCTTGAGCCATAGTAGTCCGCTACAGCCCGGTTCACCGGAGTCCTGCTAGCCCAGCACTACTGCTCTGGACACTTGACAGGCCGGCATGTGATTCATATCGTTCCTGTGTCTGTCCCTTCGGGGAAATGTCACGCGGTGACATCCGGAGTCCTGCCTAGCCTGCTACAGCCCGGGTTCCCGGAGTCCTGTTAGCCCAGTGCTACAGCCCGGATTCACACGCTGCTGACCGACACGTTCGATGTTGATTCATGTATGCCAGTCCCCATACGTTAGTGCCGCTTTGGGTTCACGACTAGCCATGTCGGCCCGGGTTCTCTGTCATACGGATGCTAGCGACATTGTCATATACGTGAGCCAAAAGGCGCAAACGGTCCCGGGCCATGGTAAGGCGACACCTGTGGGAGTACCGTGCGTGAGGCCGCAATGTGATATGAGGTGTTACAGGCTAGATCGGTGTGACTTAGAATCGGGGTCCTGACAAGTTCATACTAGAATAACACCTTAGGACACAAATCAACCAAAACTCTAATGTCACCTAGATACTCCATTGTCACCTCAAGTATCCGTGGGTATGCTTATACGATATGCATCACACAATCTCATATTCATCTATTCAACCAACACAAAGAACTTCAAAGAGTGCCCCAAAGTTTCTACCGGAGAGTCAAGATGAAAACGTGTACCAACCCCTATGCATAGGTTCATGGGCGGAACCCGCAAGTTGATCACCAAAACATACATCAAGTGGATCATGTGATATCCCATTGTCATCACAGATAAGCACGGCAAGACATACATCAAGTGTTCTCAAATCCTTAAAGACTCAATCCGATAAGATAACTTCAAAGGGAAAACTCAATCCATTACAAGAGAGTAGAGGGGGAGAAACATCATAAGATCCAACTATAGTAGCAAAGCTCGCGATACATCAAGATCGTGCCAAATCAAGAACACGAGAGAGAGAGATCAAACACATAGCTACTGGTACATACCCTCAGCCCCGAGGGTGAACTACTCCCTCCTTGTCATGGAGAGCGCCGGGATGATGAAGATGGCCACCGGTGATGGATTCCCCCTCCGGCAGGGTGCCGGAACAGGGTCCCGAGAGGTTTTTGGTGGCTCCAGAGGCTTGCGGCGGCGGAACTCCAGATATATTCTTGTCCTCGATGTTTTTAGGGTATATGGACTTACATAGGTGAAAGAAGTCGGTCAGGGGAGCCACGAGGGGCCCACGAGACAGGGGGCACGCCCAGTAGGGGGGAGCCCTCCACCCTCGTGGCCACCTCGAAGCTTCCTTGACTTCAACTCCAAGTCTCCTGGATCACGTTCATTCCAAAAATCACGCTCCCGAAGGTTTCATTCCATTTGGACTCCGTTTGATATTCCTTTTCTTCGAAACACTGAAATAGGCAAGAAAACAACAATATGGGCTGGGCCTCCGGTTAATAGGTTAGTCCCAAAAATAATATAAATGTTGGAAATATGCCCTAGAGGCAATAATAAATGGTTATTATTATATTTCTTTGTTCATGGTAATTGTCTATTATTCATGCTATAATTGTATTGTCCAAGAAATCGTAATACATGTGTGAATACATAGACCACAACATGTCCCTAGTAAGCCTCTAGTTGACTAGCTCGTTGATCAACAGATAGTCATGGTTTCCTGACTATGGACATTGGATGTCATTGATAACGGGATCACATCATTAGGAGAATGATGTGATGGACGAGACCCAATCCTAAGCATAGCATAAAAGATCGTGTAGTTTCGTTTGCTAGAGCTTTTCCAATGTCAAGTATTTTTTCCTTGGACCATGAGATCGTGCAACTCCCGGATACCGTAGGAGTACTTTGGGTGTGCCAAACGTCACAACGTAACTAGGTGACTATAAAGGTGCACTACGGGTATCTCTGAAAGTGTCTGTTGGGTTGGCACGGATCGAGACTGGGATTTGTCACTCCGTGTGACGGAGAGGTATCTCTGGGCCCACTCGGTAATGCATCATCATAATGAGCTCAATGTGACTAAGGCGTTAGTCACGGGATCATGCATTACGGTACGAGTAAAGAGACTTGCCGGTAACGAGATTGAACAAGGTATTGGGATACCGACGATCGAATTTCGGGCAAGTAACATACCGATTGACAAAGGGAATTGCATACGGGATTGATTGAATCCTTGACACCGTGGTTCATCCGATGAGATCATCGTGGAACATGTGGGAGCCAACATGGTATCCAGATCCCGCTGTTGGTTAGTGACCGGAGAGGCGTCTCGGTCATGTCTGCATGTCTCCCGAACCCGTAGGGTCTACACACTTAAGGTTCGGTGACGCTAGGGTTGTAGAGATATGTGTATGCAGAAACCCGAAAGTTGTTCGGAGTCCTGGATGAGATCCCGGACGTCATGAGAGGTTCCGGAATGGCCCGGAGGTGAAGAATTATATATAGGAAGTCAAGTTTCGGCCACCGGGAAAGTTTCGGGGGTTACCGGTATTGTACCGGGACCACCGGAAGGGTCCCGGGGGTCCACCGGGTGGGGCCACCTATCCCGGAGGGCCCCGTGGGCTGAAGTGGGAAGGGAACCAGCCCCTAGTGGGCTGGGCGCCCCCCCATGGGCCTCCCCCCATGCGCCTAGGGTTGGGAACCCTAGGGTGGGGGGGGGGGGCTTCCCACTTGCCTTGGGGGGCAAGGCACCCCCCTTGGCCGCCGCCCCCACCCTAGATGGGATCTTGGCCTGCGCCCCCCCTCCCAGGGGGCCTATATAAAGGGGGGGGGGGAGGGAGGGCAGGAACCTACAGCCTTGGGCGCCTCCCTCCTCCCCTGCTACACCTCTCCGTCTCGCAGAAGCTCGGCGAAGCCCTGCCGAGACCCGCTACATCCACCACCACGCCGTCGTGCTGCTGGATCTCCATCAACCTCTCCTTCCCCCTTGCTGGATCAAGAAGGAGGAGACGTCGCTGCACCGTACGTGTGTTGAACGCGGAGGTGCCGTCCGTTCGGCACTCGGTCATCGGTGATTTGAATCACGACGAGTACGACTCCGTCATCCACGTTCATTGGAACGCTTCCGCTCGCGATCTACAAGGGTATGTAGATGCACTCCTTTCCCCTCGTTGTTAGTATACTCCATAGATGCATCTTGGTGAGCGTAGGAATTTTTTTAAAATTATGCTACGATTCCCAACAGTGGTATCAGAGCCAGGCCTATGCGTAGTTACTATGCACGAGTAGAACACAAAGCAGTTGTGGGCGTTGAGTTTGCCAATTCTTCTTGCCGCTACTAGTTTTTCTTGTTTCGGCGGCATTGTAGGATGAAGCGGCCCGGACCGACCTTACACGTACACTTACGTGAGACAAGTTCCACCGATTGACATGCACTAGTTGCATAAGGTGGCTAGCGGGTGTCTGTCTCTCCTACTTTAGTCGGAACGGATTCGATGAAAAGGGTCCTTATGAAGGGTAAATAGAAATTAGCAAATCACGTTGTGGTCATACGTAGGTAAGAAAACGTTCTTGCTAGAAACCTACAAACCACGTAAAAACTTGCAACAACAATTAGAGGACGTCTAACTTGTTTTTGCAGCAAGTGCTATGTGATGTGATATGGCCAGAAGATGTGATGAATGATATATGTGATGTATGAGATTGATCATATTCTTGTAATAGGAATCACGACTTGCATGTCGATGAGTATGACAACCGGCAGGAGCCATAGGAGTTGTCTTTATTATTTTGTATGACCTGCGTGTCATTGAATAACGCCATGTAATTTACTTTACTTTGTTGCTAAACGCGTTAGCCATAGAAGTAGAAGTAATCGTTGGCGTGACGACTTCATGAAGACACAATGATGGAGATCATGGTGTCATGCCAGTGACGAAGATGATCATGGTGCCCCGAAGATGGAGATCAAAGGAGCATAATGATATTGGCCATATCATGTCACTATTTGATTGCATGTGATGTTTATCATGTTTTTGCATCTTATTTGCTTAGAACGACGGTAGTAAGTAAGATGATCCCTTATAATAATTTCAAGAAAGTGTTCACCCTAACTGTGCACCGTTGCGAAGGTTCGTTGTTTCGAAGCACCATGTGATGATCGGGTGTGATAGATTCTAACGTTCGAATACAACGGGTGTTGACGAGCCTAGCATGTACAGACATGGCCTCGGAACACACGCAATACACTTAGGTTGACTTGACGAGCCTAGCATGTACAGACATGGCCTCGGAACACGGAGGACCGAAAGGTCGAGCATGAGTCGTATAGAAGATACGATCAACATGGAGATGTTCACCGATCTTGACTAGTCCGTCTCACGTGATGATCGGACACGGCCTAGTTAAACTCGGATCATGTTTCACTTAGATGACTAGAGGGATGTCTATCTGAGTGGGAGTTCATTAAATAATTTGATTAGATGAACTTAATTATCATGAACTTAGTCTAAAATCTTTACACTATGTCTTGTAGATCAAATGGCCAACGTTGTCCTCAATTTCAACGCGTTCCTAGAGAAAACCAAGCTGAAAGATGATGGCAGCAACTATACGGACTGGGTCCGGAACCTGAGGCTCATCCTCATAGTAGCCAAGAAAGATTATGTCCTAGAAGCACCGCTAGGTGAAGCACCAATCCCACAAAACCAAGACGTTATGAACGCTTGGCAGCAGCGTGCTGATGATTACTCCCTCGTTCAGTGCGGCATGCTTTACAGCCTAGAACCGGGTCTCCAAAAGCGTTTTGAGAAACATGGAGCATATGAGATGTTCGAGGAGCTGAAATTGGTTTTCCAAGCTCATGCCCGGGTCGAGAGATATGATGTCTCCGACAAGTTCTTCAGCTGTAAAATGGAGGAGAACAGTTCTGTTAGTGAGCACATACTCAGAATGTCTGGGTTGCATAACCGCTTGTCTCAGCTGGGAGTCAATCTCCCGGATGACGCGGTCATTGACAGAATCCTCCAGTCGCTTCCACCAAGCTACAAGAGCTTTGTGATGAACTTCAATATGCAGGGGATGGAAAAGACCATTCCTGAGGTATATTCAATGCTGAAATCAGCTGAGGTAGAGATCAGAAAAGAACATCAAGTGTTGATGGTGAATAAAACCACTAAGTTCAAGAAGGGCAAGGGTAAGAAGAACTTCAAGAAGGACGGCAAGGGAGTTGCCGCGCCCGGTAAACCAGTTACTGGGAAGAAGTCAAAGAATGGACCCAAGCCCGAGACTGAGTGCTTTTATTGCAAGGGAAGTGGTCACTGGAAGCGGAACTGCCCCAAATACTTAGCGGACAAGAAGAAGGCCGGCAACACCAAAGGTATATGTGATATACATGTAATTGATGTGTACCTTACCAGTACTCGTAGTAGCTCCTGGGTATTTGATACCGGTGCGGTTGCTCATATTTGTAACTCAAAACAGGAACTACGGAATAAACGGAGACTGGCGAAGGACGAGGTGACGATGCGCGTCGGGAATGGTTCCAAGGTCGATGTGATCGCCGTCGGCACGCTACCTCTGCATCTACCCACGGGATTAGTTTTAAACCTCAATAATTGTTATTTAGTGCCAGCTTTGACATGAACATTGTATCTGGATCTCGTTTAATTCGAGATGGCTACTCATTTAAATCCGAGAATAATGGTTGTTCTATTTATTTGAGAGATATGTTTTATGGTCATGCCCCGCTGGTCAATGGTTTATTTTTGATGAATCTCGAACGTGATGTTACACATGTTCATAGTGTGAATACCAAAAGATGTAAAGTTGATAACGATAGTCCCACATACTTGTGGCACTGCCGCCTTGGTCACATTGGTGTCAAGCGCATGAAGAAGCTCCATGCAGATGGACTTTTGGAGTCTCTTGATTACGAATCATTTGACACGTGCGAACCATGCCTCATGGGTAAGATGACCAAGACTCCGTTCTCCGGAACAATGGAGCGAGCAACCAACTTATTGGAAATCATACATACCGATGTGTGTGGTCCAATGAGTGTTGAGGCTCGCGGAGGATATCGTTATGTTCTCACTCTCACTGATGATTTAAGTAGATATGGGTATGTCTACCTAATGAAACACAAGTCTGAAACCTTTGAAAAGTTCAAGGAACTTCAGAGTGAGGTTGAGAATCAACGTGACAGGAGAATAAAGTTCCTACGATCAGATCGTGGTGGAGAATATTTAAGTCACGAATTTGGTACACACTTAAGGAAATATGGAATAGTTTCACAACTCACGCTGCCTGGAACACCTCAGAGAAATGGTGTGTCCGAACGTCGTAATCGCACTCTATTGGATATGGTGCGATCTATGATGTCTCTTACCGATTTACCGCTCTCGTTTTGGGGCTATGCTTTAGAGACTGCCGCATTCACTTTAAATAGGGCCCCGTGGAAATCCGTTGAGACGACACCGTATGAATTATGGTTTGGAAAGAACCTAAGCTGTCGTTTCTAAAAGTTTGGGGATGCGATGCTTATGTCAAGAAACTTCAACCTGAAAAGCTCGAACCCAAGTCGGAAAAATGCATCTTCATAGGATACCCTAAGGAAACTATTGGGTATACCTTCTACCTCAGATCCGAAGGCAAGATCTTCGTTTCCAAGAACGGGTCCTTTCTGGAGAAGGAGTTTCTCTCGAAAGAATTGAGTGGGAGGAAAGTGGAACTTGATGAGGTGATAGTCACCCCTTCCGAACCGGAAAGTAGCGCAGCGCGGGAAAATGTTCCTGTGGTGCCTACACCGACTGGGGAGGAAGTTAATGATGATGATCATGAAGCTTCGGATCAAGTTACTACTGAACTTCGTAGGTCCACAAGGACACGTTCCGCACCAGAGTGGTACAGCAACCCTTTCCTGGAAATCATGTTGTTAGACAACGGTGAACCTTCGAACTATGAAGAAGCAATGGCGGGCCCGGATTCCGACAAATGGCTAGAAGCCATGAAATCCGAGATAGAATCCATGTATGAAAACAAAGTATGGACTTTGACTGACTTGCCCGATGAGCGGCGAGCCATAGAAAACAAATGGATCTTTAAGAAGAAGACGGACGCAGATGGTAATGTGACCATCTACAAAGCTCGACTTGTCGCTAAGGGTTATCGACAAGTTCAAGGGGTTGACTACGATGAGACTTTCTCACCCGTAGCGAAGCTGAAGTCCGTCCGAATCATGTTAGCAATTGTCGCATACTATGATTATGAGATATGGCAGATGGACGTCAAAACGGCATTCCTTAAGGAAGAGTTGTATATGATGTAGCCGGAAGGTTTTGTCGATCCTAAGAATGCTAACAAAGTATGCAAGCTACAGCGCTCAATCTATGGGCTGGTGCAAGCATCTCGGAGTTGGAACATTCGCTTTGATGAGATGATCAAAGCGTTTGGGTTTACACAGACTTATGGAGAAGCCTGTGTTTACAAGAAAGTGAGTGGGAGCTCTGTAGCATTTCTCTTATTATATGTGGATGACATATTATTGATGGGAAATGATATAGAATTCTTGGAAAGTATAAAGGCCTATTTGAATAAGTGTTTTTCAATGAAGGACCTTGGAGAAGCTGCTTATATATTAGGCATCAAGATCTATAGAGATAGATCGAGACGCCTCATTGGTCTTTCGCAAAGTACATACCTTGACAAGATATTGAAGAAGTTCAATATGGATCAGTCCAAGAAGGGGTTCTTGCCTGTATTGCAAGGTGTGCAATTGAGCACGGCTCAATGCCCGACCACGACAGAAGATAGAGAAAAGATGAGTGTCATCCCCTATGCCTCGGCCATAGGGTCTATTATGTATGCCATGCTGTGTACCAGACCTGATGTAAACCTTGCCATAAGTTTGGTAGGAAGGTACCAAAGTAATCCCGGCATGGAACACTGGACAACGGTCAAGAATATCCTGAAGTACCTGAAGAGGACTAAGGATATGTTTCTCGTTTATGGAGGTGACGAAGAGCTCGTCGTAAAGGGTTACGTCGACGCTAGCTTCGACACAGATCTGGATGACTCGAAGTCACAAACCGGATACGTGTATATTTTGAATGGAGGAGCAGTAAGCTGGTGCAGTTGCAAGCAAAGCGTCGTGGCGGGATCTACATGTGAAGCAGAATACATGGCAGCCTCGGAGGCAGCGCAGGAAGCAGTCTGGATGAAGGAGTTCATTACCGACCTAGGGGTGATTCCCAATGCGTCGGGCCCGATGACTCTCTTCTGTGACAACACTGGAGCCATTGCCCTTGCGAAGGAGCCCAGGTTTCACAGGAAGACCAGGCATATCAAGCGTCGCTTCAACTTCATTCCTGAAAGTGTTCAAAATGGAGACATAGATATTTGTAAAGTACATACGGACCTGAATGTAGCAGATCCGTTGACTAAACCTCTCCCTAGGGCAAAACATGATCAACACTAGGACGCAATGGGTGTTCGATTTATCACAATGTAACTAGATTATTGACTCTAGTGCAAGTGGGAGACTGTTGGAAATATGCCCTAGAGGCAATAGTAAATGTTTATTATTATATTTCTTTGTTCATGGTAATTGTCTATTATTCATGCTATAATTGTATTGTCCAGGAAATCGTAATACATGTGTGAATACATAGACCACAACGTGTCCCTAGTAAGCCTCTAGTTGACTAGCTCGTTGATCAACAAAAATTCATGGTTTCCTGACTATGGACATTGGATGTCATTGATAACGGGATCACATCATTAGGAGAATGATGTGATGGACGAGACCCAATCCTAAGCATAGCATAAAAGATCGTGTAGTTTCGTTTGCTAGAGCTTTTCCAATGTCAAGTATTTTTTCCTTGGACCATGAGATCGTGCAACTCCCGGATACCGTAGGAGTACTTTGGGTGTGCCAAATGTCACAACGTAACTGGGTGACTATAAAGGTGCACTACGGGTATCTCCGAAAGTGTCTGTTGGGTTGGCACGGATCGAGACTGGGATTTGTCACTCCGTGTGACGGAGAGGTATCTCTGGGCCCACTCGGTAATGCATCATCATAATGAGCTCAATGTGACTAAGGCGTTAGTCACGGGATCATGCATTACGGTACGAGTAAAGAGACTTGCCGGTAACGAGATTGAACAAGGTATTGGGATACCGACGATCGAATCTTGGGCAAGTAACATACCGATTGACAAAGGGAATTGCATACGGGATTGATTGAATCCTTGACACCGTGGTTCATCCGATGAGATCATCGTGGAACATGTGGGAGCCAACATGGGTATCCAGATCCCGCTGTTGGTTAGTGACCGGAGAGGCGTCTCGGTCATGTCTGCATGTCTCCCGAACCCGTAGGGTCTACACACTTAAGGTTCGGTGACGCTAGGGTTGTAGAGATATGTGTATGCGGAAACCCGAAAGTTGTTTGGAGTCCCGGATGAGATCCCGGACGTCACGACAGGTTCCGGAATGGTCTGGAGGTGAAGAATTATATATAGGAAGTCAAGTTTCGGCCACCGGGAAAGTTTCGGGGGTTACCGGTATTGTACCGGGACCACCGGAAGGGTCCCGGGGGTCCACCGGGTGGGGCCACCTATCCTGGAGGGCGCTGTGGGCTGAAGTGGGAAGGGAACCAGCCCCTAGTGGGCTGGGCGCCCCCCCATGGGCCTCCCCCCATGCGCCTAGGGTTGGGAACCCTAGGGTGGGGGGCTTCCCACTTGCCTTGGGGGGCAAGGCACCCCCCTTGGCCGCCGCCCCCACCCTAGATGGGATCTTGGCCGGCGCCCCCCCTCCAGGGGGCCTATATAAAGGGGGGGGAGGGAGGGCAGGAACCTACAGCCTTGGGCGCCTCCCTCCTCCCCTGCTACACCTCTCCGTCTCGCAGAAGCTCGGCGAAGCCCTGCCGAGACCCGCTACATCCACCACCACGCCGTCGTGCTGCTGGATCTCCATCAACCTCTCCTTCCCCCTTGCTGGATCAAGAAGGAGGAGACGTCGCTGCACCATACGTGTGTTGAACGCGGAGGTGCCGTCTGTTCGGCACTCGGTCATCGGTGATTTGAATCACGACGAGTACGACTCCGTCATCCACGTTCATTGGAACGCTTCCGCTCGCGATCTACAAGGGTATGTAGATGCACTCCTTTCCCCTCATTGCTAGTATACTCCATAGATGCATCTTGGTGAGCGTAGGAATTTTTTTAAAATTATGCTACGATTCCCAACAATAAAAGTGTATAATAAAGCCCGTAAACATCCAAAACAGATAATATAATAGCATGAATGCTTTATAAATTGTAGATACGTTGGAGACGTATCAGCATCCCCAAAGCTTAATTCCCGCTCGTCCTCGAGTAGGTAAATGATAAAAGAAAGAATTTATGAAGTGTGAATGCTAGCAGGTGCACAAGTTTGATCAATGATAATTTCAATCACCTTTTCTAGCATGAGTATATGTCATAACAGTAGTTCATCTCATAAAACTTCTCAAGATCAAGTAACAAGCTATTCACATGTTAAAGCATAGACCATAAACTTTCTGGAAAACTAGCAAACTTCATTCTTAGTCATCAGACAATTACAATTCATCTTATTTTCAGGAAGGGTCTATGTGAGAGCTTTGATTTAGCAAACTCCACATACTCAACTATCATATAGTCTTCCATGATTGCTACCACTCAAAGCATATTTTTAGAACAAATAGCATCCATCGAACACAGAGAAAGATAGGGGCTTAGTGTTTCGCCTCCCAACTCACTTATCATATAGATAATTGTCAACAATAATAATTCATGATCAAATATATTTGCATGGCCATATATGCTTAGATCTTTCCCCAACACACGATGCTTGCCAACTAAAGAGTAGGTAGGAATGAGAAGGAATACTACTGACTCGTGCATAAAAGTAAAAGATAGGCCCTTCGCAGAGGGAAGCAGGGATTTGCAGAGGTGCCAGAGCTCGATTTTGAAATAGAGATGAAAATAATTTTGAGCGGTATGATCTCATTGTCAACATAACAACCAAGAGTTCCCAATATCTTCCATACTACATACATTATAGGCGGTTCCCAAACAGAATGGTAAAGTTTTTACTCCCCCTCCACCAACAATCATCAATCCATGGCTTGCCCGAAATAACGGGTGCCTCCAACTAACATCAATGCTGGGGGAGTTTTGTTTGCATTTTTTTGATTTGATTTTGATCATGGGACTGGGCATCCCGGTTACCAGCCATTTTTCTCGTGAATGATGAGCGGAGTCCACTCATCGTGAGAATAACCCACCTAGCATGGAAGATACTGACGGCCCCTAGTCGCTACATGAGCGATTCGGGCATACAAAACAGATTATTATTTGAAGGTTTAGAGTTTGGCACATGCAAATTTACTTGGAATGGCAGGTAAATACCGCATATAGGTAGGTATGGTGGACACTCATGGAAGAAACTTGGTTCAAGGGATTTGGATGCACAAGCAGTATCCCCGCTTAGTACAGATATTTTGGCTAGCAAAGGATTCTAAAAAGCAAGCACCACATGTTGTAGGATCTATAAAAATATAACTTCTATACAAATACACCCAAGCATAACTCATAATGTTGTCTTCCTTGTCCAACTTCAACTAATTTGCTCAGGTTTGAAAATAATTAATGGGGCTCACAATCATAGAAGATGTCTAAGATAGTATATTTATACGTGAAATCTCTCTTCCTTCAATATTTTTTTCATGAATTGTTCAAGTGACCAATACAATGCTTGCTAACCTTCAATAAATTTACTACCTCTACTTCTTAGATATGAAGTCATTACTCCCAGCGGGTAAGTATATGAAACATATATAATTTCAGATTTATGACATTCAACTCATTCAACCATTTACTCATAGGATATAAGTGAAGCACATGAGTAAATGACAAACTACTCTAAAAAGATATAAGTGAAGATCAATGAGTAGGTAAATAATTATGTAGCTTTGTGAAGGCTCTCTCTCATTTAAGAATTTCAGATCTTGGTATTTTATTCAAACAGCAAGCAAAACAAAATAAAATGACATTGCAAAGATAGCACAACTCATGTGAAGAAGCAAAAACTTAGGCTCAACCGATACTAACCGATAGTTGTTGAAGAAGAAAGGTGTGATGCCTAACGGGGCATCCCCAAGCTTAGATGCTTGAGACTTCTTGAAATATTATCTTGGGGTGCCTTGGGCATCCCCAAGCTTGAGCTTTTATGTCTCCTTAATTCCTTTTATATCACGGTCTCCCTAAATCTCAAAAGCTTCATCCACACAAAACTCAAGAAGGACTCATGAGATAAGTTAGTATAAACCAATGCAAAAACCTTATCATATGCTACTGTAGCAAATCACTAAAATTATTATTCAACATTGCATACTAAATGCCTCTGCATATTTGATACTCCTATCCTCGAATAGAATCATTAAACAAGCAAACATATGCAAACAATGCAAACATAACAGCAATCTACCTAAACAATACAGCCTGTAAAGAATGCAAGATTCATCATACTTCCCTAACTCCAAAAATTATGAAAGAAAATTCCCACTGTAGTAAATTTATCAGAGCTTAATATGCAAAAGGTTTCAACATTTATCACATTCTGACTTTTCTAAGGAATTTTTGCAACAGCGGTAAACTTTCTGTTTTGAAACAGCAACATGTATACTTGCAAAATAAGCATGGTAAAGGCTATCCTTGACATTTTTATTGAAAATAGAGATGCAAAACATTATTCTAAATAACAGCAAGAAAATACTAACAAAATAAAATGACGCTCCAAGCAAAACACATATCATGTGGTGAATAAAAATATAGCCCCAAGTAAAGTTACCGATGAACGAAGACGAAAGAGGGGATGCCATCCGGGGCATGCCCAAGTTTAGGCTCTTGGTTGTCCTTGAATATTACCTTGGGGTGCCTTGGGAATCCCCAAGATTAGGCTCTTGCCACTCCTTATTCCATAGTCCATCGAATCTTTACCCAAAACTTGAAAACTTCACAACACAAAACTCAACAGAAAACTCGTAAGCTCCGTTAGTATAAGAAAATAAATCACCACTTAAAGGTACTGTAATGAACTCATTATTTATTTATATTGGTGTTAAACCTACTGTATTCCAACTTCTCTATGGTTCATACCCCCCGATACTACTCATAGATTCATCAAAATAAGCAAACAACACATAGAAAACAGAATCTGTCAAAAACAGAATAGTCTGTAGTAATCTGTATCAAACGCAAATTCTGGAACTCAGAAAAATCTCCCAAAATAGGACAACCTAGATAATTTGATTATTGATCTACTGCAATTTGAATCAGTATTTTATCACTTTCTGGTGATTTTTAACAATTGTTTTCGTGAGCAGAAAGTTTCTGTCTTTTTCAGCAAGATCAAATAATTATCATCCAAGAAGATCCTATAGGTCTTACTTGGCACAAACACTAATTAAAACATAAAACCACATCTAACCAGAGGCTAGATGATTTATTTATTACTAAACAGAACCAAAAAGCAAGAAACTAAAATAAAATTGGGTTGCCTCCCAACAAGCGCTAACGCTTAACGCCCCTAGCTAGGCATGATGATTTCAATGATGCTCAGATAAGAGTAAGAATTGAAACATAAAGAGAGCATCGTGAAGCATATTACTAACACATTTAAGTCTAACCCACTTCCTATGCATAGGGATTTTGTGAGCAAACAACTTATGGGAACAATAATCAACTAGCATAGGAAGGCAAAACAAGCATAACTTCAAGATTTTAAGCACATAGGGAGGAAACTTGATATTATTGCAATTCCTACAAGCATATATTCCGCCCTCATAATAATTTTCAGTAGCATCATGAATGAATTCAACAATATAACCAGCACCTAAAGCATTCTTTTCATGATCTACAAGCATAGAATTTTTATTACTCTCCACATAAGCAAATTTCTTCTCATGAATAGTAGTGGGAGCAAACTCAACAAAATAACTATCATGTGAAGCATAATCCAATTGAAAATTAAAATCATGATGACAAGTTTCATGGTTATCTTTATTATTTATAGCATACGTGTCATCACAATAATCATCATAAACAGGAGGCATGCATTCATCATAATAAATTTGCCCATCAAAACTTGGGGGACAAAAAATATCATCTTCATCAAATATAGCTTCCCCAAGCTTGTGGCTTTGCATATCATTAGCATCATGGGTATTCAAAGAATTCATACTAACAACATTGCAATCATGCTCATCATTCACATATTTTATGCCAAGCATTCTATGTAATTCTTCTTCTAGTACTTGAGCACAATTTTCCTTCCCATCATTTTCACGAAAGACATTAAAAAGATGAAGCATATGAGGCACCCTTAATTCCATTTTTTTGTAGTTTTCTTTTATAGACTAAACTAGTGATAAAACAAGAAACAAAAAGATTTGATTGCAAGATCTAAAGATATACCTTCAAGCACTCACCTCCCCGGCAACGGCACCAGAAACTGCTTGATGTCTACTACGCAACCTTCTTCTTGTAGACGTTGTTGGGCCTCCAAGTGCAGAGGTTTGTAGGACAGTAGAAAATTTCCCTCAAGTGGAGGACCTAAGGTTTATCAATCCGTGTGAGGCATAGGTTGAAGATGGTCTCTCTCAAACAACCCTGCAACCAAATAACAAAGAGTCTCTTGTGTCCCCAACACACCCAATACAATGGTAAATTGTATAGGTGCACTAGTTCAGCGAAGAGATGGTGATACAAGTGCAAGATGGATGGTAGATATATGTTTTTGTAATCTGAAATTATAAAAACAGCAAGGTAACTAATGATAAAAGTGAGCGTAAACGGTATTGCAATGGTAGGAAATAGGCCTAAGGTTCATACTTTCACTAGTGCAAGTTCTCTCAACAATAATAACATAATTAGATCATATAACAATCCCTCAACATGCAACAAAGAGTCACTCCAAAGTCACTAATAGCGGAGAACAAACGAAGAGATTATGGTAGGGTACGAAACCACCTCAAAGTTATCCTTTTTGATCGATCTATTCAAGAGTCTGTAGTAAAATAACATGAAGCTATTCTTTCCGTTCAATCTATCATAGAGTTCATACTAGAATAACACCTTAAGACACAAATCAACCAAAACCCTAATGTCACCTAGATACTCCATTGTCACCTCAAGTATCCGTGGGTATGATTATACGATATGCATCACACAATCTCATATTCATCTATTCAACCAACACAAAGAACTTCAAAGAGTGCCCCAAAGTTTCTACCGGAGAGTCAAGACGAAAACGTGTACCAACCCCTATGCATAGGTTCATGGGCGGAACCCGCAAGTTGATCACCAAAACATACATCAAGTGGATCACGTGATATCCCATTGTCATCACAGATAAGCACGGCAAGACATACATCAAGTGTTCTCAAATCCTTAAAGACTCAATCCGATAAGATAACTTCAAAGGGAAAACTCAATCCATTACAAGAGAGTAGAGGGGGGAAACCATCATAAGATCCAACTATAGCAGCAAAGCTCGCAATACATCAAGATCGTGCCAAATCAAGAATATGAGAGAGAGAGATCAAACACATAGCTACTGGTACATACCCTCAGCCCCAAGGGTGAACTACTCCCTCCTCGTCATGGAGAGCGCCAGGATGATGAAGATGGCCACCGGTGATGGATTCCCCCTCCGGTAGGGTGCCGGAATAGGGTCTCGAGAGGTTTTTGGTGGCTACAGAGGCTTGCGGCGGCGAAACTCCAGATCTATTCTTGTCCTCGATGTTTTTAGGGTATATGGACTTATATAGGCGAAAGAAGTCGGTCAGGGGAGCCACGAGGGGCCCACGAGACAGGGGGCGTGCCCAGTAGGGGGGCGCCCTCCACCCGCGTGGCCACCTCGAAGCTTCCTTGACTTCAACTCCAAGTCTCCTAGATCACATTTGTTCCAAAAATCATGCTCCCGAAGGTTTCATTCTGTTTGGACTCCATTTGATATTCCTTTTCTTCGAAACACTGAAATAGGCAAGAAAACAACAATATGGGTTGGGCCTCCGGTTAATAGGTTAGTCCCAAAAATAATATAAAAGTGTATAAAAGCCCGTAAACATCCAAAACAGATAATATAATAGCATGAATGCTTCATAAATTCTAGATACGCTGGAGACGTATCAAAGAACGACCTGCTAGCACAAGAGCTGGAAAAATGTCGGACACAGCTAACTGCTGCTACCGCCGAACTGGAAGAGTCCAAGAAGGTGTTGTCTGGTAATATTTCCCTCTATCGAGAAATAATAATTATATACCAGTTTGTGCTAATACTGTTGCTTATCACAACAGGATCGTCCGACCAATTGGAGGTGAAACTGGGAAGCCGCTCAGACGGGCGAGAAAGAGGCGAAAAGACTACACGCCGCAGGAGAGCGCGTTTTGACCCGAGTCAGAGAGGAGAAAAACAAACTCCAGGATGCAAACACCCAACTGGGCGAGGAGCTGAAAGATGTGCGGGCCCAGCTGGCCAACTCCGTGAAGGAGAATAAAAGGCTGCAAGGTGGCATATTCAGTATGTGGCCGAACTTACCTTATGATAGTTCGGAGAGAAAAGGAACTGATAGAGTTGTGTTTGCAGGTATGCTGACAGGCCGTCCCGAAGAGGAGATGTCCGGATTGTCGGACGATCTGCTGCAAGGGCTATCGCAAATGCACGAGCAAGCTCGGCAGGCAATGCGGAGTGTTGCCAAGGCCTTATGGCCATCCGCCTCCCCTCCAGGAAGTATGGAGGAGCTTGTAGAGCTATTCAAGGGAGCGCGGCGGCGTATCCGATTATGGAAAATATCGGCCTGCCGAGAGGGTGTGCGAGAGGCCTGGGCCATGGTGAAAACACGGTATACCAAGCTTGATCCGAATCGCATGGCCCGGGTCGGACCTCTAGGGTCAGACAGAAAAGAAGTTCCCGTTAATTTGGTATATGACCAAGTAGCAGTAGCGGCCAAATATTCTCAACAGGATTGTAAGTTAGACAACCTGTTGGATGGTATAGAGGAGGAAATTTATGAGTCCAAGTGACTATGTACTTTCCTTGATATATGTAACTCTAGCTGAATTGTAAAACGGTTGTCATGGCTGACCTTTTTGCTTCAACCTCGGGACCCGAAGGCGCGGAGTGTTTCCGAATACTAGTGCAGCCGAATAGACCGGGGTATGCGTGGGAACCAGGCGTAGTGGTCATAGTTTCTTGAACAGACAAGTTGTATCCAGCTAGTTATGTTATATTACGTTAAGGTTGTAAGAAACATCTTCCAGAGAGAATAGTTCCGTTAAGGGTTCCTTTCCCTGGGTGTGCATGCATTGATGTGCATGTCCGAACTGTGATTGAAAAATCGCAGTATATTTAACTTCTGGGGTTTCACGATGGAGTGGATGCAAAAACATCTTTAATTCACCGACCGAATACTCCCTTAGGAACGCTAGCTTTCTGCTTCACCCAGTCTGAGGTACACATCCGGATGACCCAGCAGTAACAATCGCAGAGGTGCTCCCTTTATGCCCTAGCCGAACTAATGGGAACATAGGGCATAAGCACAGGAGCCAAGCAACCCAGCTTGGCGAAAACTTAAGTCATATCGATGCATATAATGGCGAAGAAAAGGTACATATGGGGAAAAGCGCATATGTGACGAGCTTGATGCTCGGGAAATAATAATAGCAAGCTTCTGTCCAAGAAGCCCCCAGGAATAATGGACATACATATTTGGAGATGTATGCGTCACGGGTGCACGGTCTAACCGCACGAAAGCTCTAGGGCTAAAGAGAAAAAACGAAAAGAGAGAAAAAATGATGGAAACACCAGGGAGAAGGAGATGAACAAAGAGTTCGACGCTAGGCATAGAATCTTCGGAGTCTGGTCGCGTTCCAGGGGTTCGGCTCTAGGCGATTGTCTGACGCATCACGCACGCAGTACGCTCCTCCGATGAGAACTTCGTCAATGATGAAGAGCCCTTCCCACTTGGGCTTGAGTTTGTCCTTTTTCTTCTCCGGCAGGCGTAGAACGAGTTCGCCAACGTTATAAGTCTTGGCCCGCACTTCTCTGCTTTGATATCTGCGAGCTTGCTGTTGATAAAATGCGGAACGGGCTTTTGCAACGTCGCGCTCCTCCTCCAGGGCATCTAAGCTGTCCTGCCGATCAAGCTCGGCCTCTCTCTCTTCGTACATGCGCACTCGAGGTGAGTCATGAATAATGTTGCAAGGTAACACTGCCTCTGCGTCGTACACCATGAAGAAAGGTGTGTATCTAGTGGTGCAATTGGGCGTGGTCCGCAGCCCCCAGAGTACGGAGTCGAGCTCCTCAACCGAGTGCTTGTCTGATTCTTTCAAAGACCGCACTAGTCTAGGCTTGATGCCGCTCATAATAAGACCATTGGCCCGTTCGATTTGACCGTTTGTTTGTGGATGGTAGGCAGAGGCGTAATCGAGCTTGATGCCCAGATTAGCGCACCAGGTTTGTACTTTGTCGGCCGTGAAATTAGAGCCGTTATCAGTGATGATGCTGTGTGGAACCCCATAACGGTGTACCATGCTGGATATGAATTCTATCACCGGCCCGGACTCGGCCGTTTTAACTGGTTTGGCCTCTATCTACTTAGTGAATTTATCCACCATGACCAGCAGATTTTTTTTCTTATGGCTTCCTCCTTTAAGGGGTCCGACCATATCTAGTCCCCAGATCGCAAAAGGCCAAGTGATGGGGATTGTTTGTAGGGCAGTGGGGGGCATATGGCTTTGGTTGGCGAAGAGTTGGCATCCGACGCAACGTTGGACAAGGTCCTGTGCATCTGCTCGGGCCGTCGGCCAATAAAATCCTGTATGGAAGGCCTTGCTAACAAGGGCCCGAGCTGCGGCGTGGTGCCCGCCGAGACCGGCATGAATCTCATCCAGGAGCTGCCGCCCCTCCTCCTCGGAGATTCATCTTTGAAGGACTCCGGTAGTGCTTTTCTTGTAGAGCTCTCCGTTGTGAACCTTGTAGGCCTTCGAATGCCGGACAATGCGGCGGGCCTCATTCTGATCCTCAGGGAGTTCCTTCCTACTAAGGTAGGCCAAGAAGGGTTCGGTCCATGGGGCAATGACTGCCATGGTGAGATGGGCCGACGGTGTTATTTCGGTGGCTGAGCCTCCGATGATATGGGTGTGTTCGGAATCTGGGGTTGTGTTCGGATCCGAACTAGTGTTGCCGCTCTCCCCTTGCCACACCACGGATGGCTTGAAATGCCTTTCTAGAAAGATGTTAGGTGGGACGGGGTCGCGCTTGGCGCCGATGCGGGCGAGGACATCCGCCGCTTGATTACTTTCTCGGGCCACATGATGAAACTCGAGCCCCTCGAACCGAGCCGACATTTTTAGGACGGCATTACGATAAGCCGCCATCTTTGGGTCTTTGGCGTCGAAGTCTCCATTTATTTGAGATATTGCGAGGTTTGAGTCCCCGCACACTTCCAGGCATTGTATGCCCATGGAGACAGCCATTCGAAGGCCATGCAATAAGGCTTCGTATTCGGCTGCGTTATTAGAGTCTGTGTATAATATTTGGAGTATGTACTGGACGACGTCTCCAGTGGGGGACGTTAAAACGACGCTCGCTCCTAGTCCTGCCAGCATTTTGGAACCATCAAAATACATAACCCAGTTGGAATATGTGCCATACTCTTTAGGGAGTTCGGCCTTTGTCCATTCGGCGACGAAGTCAGCCAGTACTTGGGATTTAATGGCTCGACGCGGTTTGTATGTTATGTCGAATGGAAGGAGCTCAATGGCCCATTTGGCAATCCGGCCCGTAGCATCGAGGTTATTTATTATGTCATTGAGTGGTACTTCGGAAGCCACTGTGATCGAACACTCCTGGAAATAGTGTCGTAGCTTCCGGGATGCCATGAAGACCGCGTATGCTATCTTTTGATAATGGGGGTACCGGGATTTGCATGGTGTGAGGACAGTGGATACGTAGTATACTGGCTTCTGAAGCGGGAATTTGTGTCCGTCCTGTGCTCGTTCAATGACGAGCATGGCAGTCACCACCTGGTGTGTTGTCGATATGTATAATAACATGGGTTCACCGACCTTCGGCGCGACCAGGATTGGGTTGCTAGCCAGAAGAGTTTTTATTTCTTCCAGTCCGGCCGTTGCCGCATCCGTCCACTCGAAGTGATCGGTGTGCCGTAGAAGGCGATAGAGCGGCAATGCCTTTTCTCCCAATCTGGAGATAAAGCGGCTTAAAGCTGCCACACAACCGGCAAGTTTTTGGACCTGTTTGAGGTCCATTGGCATAGCCAATTGTGACAAATCTTGGATTTTGGCTGGATTTGCTTCAATTCCTCTATTGGAGACGATGAAGCCTAGCAGTTTTCCAGCGGGAACGCCGAAAACGCATTTTTCCGGATTGAGCTTAATGTTGTATGCACAGAGGTTGTCGAATGTGAGACATAAATCGTCTATGAGTGTTTCGACGTGTCTAGTTTTGATGACGATGTCGTCCACATATGCTTTAACTGTCTTGCCGATCTGTTTCTCCAGGCATGTTTGGATCATGCGTTGATAGGTGGCGCCGGCGTTTTTGAGCCCGAAGGGCATGGTGTTGAAGCAGAATGGCCCATATGGGGTAATGAATGCTGTTGCAGCTTGATCGGACTCCATCATTTTAATTTGATGGTATCCGGAATATGCAGTGTTTGTTTGACCGGTTTATATCCCTTCAATATATTGAGGCTGTGTTCCGCCAACTTGCATGGGATTCCTGGCATATCAGAAGGGTGCCAGGCGAATATATCCCAGTTCTCGCGCAGGAAATCCGGTAGCACGGTATCAACCGTTGGGTCTAGTTGTGCCCTAGTAGATGTTGTCTTCTTGGGGTCCGTTGGATGGACTTGGAATTTGACTATTTCTTCTACCGGTTTGAATTTGGTGGATTTGGGTCATTTGTGTAGGATCACATCGTCCCTGTCCACCGTGGAGCATAGTGCGGTTAATTCTTCGGCTGCGAGGGATTTGGATAGTGCCTCAAGGGCCAAGGATGCGGTTTTGTTTTCGGCGCGGAGTGCTATGTCCGGATCACTGGCGAGAGTGATTATACCGTTAGGCCCGGGCATCTTAAGCTTCATGTATCCGTAATGAGGTATAGCTTGGAAGCGTGTAAATGCCTCTCGCCCCAAGAGGGCGTGATATCCACTGTTAAAAGGGGCCACTTGGAAGGTTATCTCTTCGGACCGATAATTCTCCGGCGTGCCGAATACCACGTCAAGTGTGATTTTTTCCGCACACCGCACCTCCCGACTGGGAATGATTCCTCGGAAGGTTGTGCTGCTTTGCTCGATGCGGCTCCTGTCGCTATTTCCATTTTGTGGAGTGTATCCTCATAGACGAGGTTTAGTCCGCTGCCGCCGTCCATGAGAACCTTGGCGACCCGAAAGCCGTCCACGATTGGACTGAGGACCAAGGCGACTGGTGCCCGAACTGTCCTATATTTGGGTTCGTCATTGGCATTAAAAGTTATAGCCGTGTCGTTCCAAGGGTTTATTGCTGCAATTTGGCAGACTTCGGCGAGTTCGCGAAGTGCCCTTTTGCGCCTGTTGTTTGAAGCGAATGTCTCGAAGACCGTCAGTACTCCGGGGTCGTCATCTTCTGGGGGGGTGTTGTTCTGGGGTGTTCTTGGTGAGGATATCCTCGCCGCTCTTGGCCACTTGCCGGAGTATCCAACATGCTCTAAGGCTGTGGGTTGGTATGTTATCCGATGTTGTATGTATTTTGCATGGCCCATCAAGCCATCCTTCCAGAACGGTTCCGCGCCCCGTAATGGGCTTATATTTCTTTATTATTGGACCGGGCGTGCCACGAGGGTGCGCCCTTTTCGCTTGAACAAGGGGTTGAGTGGGGACCGATGGTTCCCAACGGGCTGCCTAAGTTTTCCAGGCGCTTTCCATTGCGCTGTACTTCTGTACGATAGTTGCCAATTCAGCGAAGTGTAATATGCGACGGCGGTTGATGGCATTGAGGATTCCTTCATCCATGCAATTGTTGCGGAACGCTGAGATTGCTTCCTCGTCGCTGCAATCTTTAATCTTGTCTTTGACAAGAAGGAATCTGGCCCAGAAGTGGTGGACCGTTTCCTGAGACTACAGTTGTATGCTCATGAGAGCGCTTATATTTGGGTGGGTGGGTGGTTTTAAATCCGAACCCTGGCTCAATTTTGGATCCGGAGTCTGAAGGTCTTCCGAACTTAACAGATCGGGCTCCGAGATATCCACTGACTTCTTAGGCCCGTTGTCCGATTCTATGTTCGGAGGGCAGGATGCATCTCTTCGCAGGTGGGTGTCCGGCTCTTCGAGGTCGGAGATCCGGACACAATCCGTCCTCAGTATGGAGGAAGAGTTGTCGTCTCACTCCTCAACTACCGCTATCTGGTGGGTGATCAGTGGAGATTTGATTTCTCTCTGATCGGGTTTAAGCCCAATTCGATCGTAGTCTATAGCGACCCCCAGGGCGGCGATGCGATCTAGGAGCTCATTTAAAGACGAAAGCTCCGCCGGATCCATCTGCTTGGAGTGTTCGGAGTCGATACGAAGGGGATTTTTGATGACCCGAGAGGTCATCGTCGGCTTAACGGCCGAATGGGCGGTCATGGTAAAGCCGCCCAGCCAGAGGGTTTGGCCTGGGGCCAGTGCTCCTCCGGAGGTGATATTGTCCTTGAGAACAAGGAGAGCCATCGATCCTATCTTTGACGTCATAGTGGAACTCTCAATGAAAGCACCAATGTCGGTGTCAAAACCGGCGGATCTCGAGTAGGGGGTCCCGAACTATGCGTCTAAGGTCAATGGTAACAGGAGACGGGGGACACAATGTTTACCCAGGTTCGAGCCCTCTCTATGGAGGTAATACCCTACTTCCTGCTTGATTGATCTTGATGAATATGAGTATTACAAGAGTTGATCTACCATGAGATCGTAATGGCTAACACCCTAGAAGTCTAGCCTGTTTGACTATGGCTATCTGTCTTCGGCTCTACAGACCTAACCCTCTGGTTTATATAGACACCGGGGGATCTAGGGTTACATAAGGTCGGTTTACAAAGAAAAGAATCATCATATTCAATTGCCGAGCTTGCCTTCCACGCCAAGGAGAGTCCCATCCGGATACGGGTGGAGTCTTCAATCTTCGCATCTTCATAGCCCATCAGTCCGGCCAATGGCTAATAGGCCGGACGCCCGAGGACCCCTTAGTCCAGAACTCCCTCATGCGGTGCCCCCCTCCACAGATTTCCACCTCGGTCATATCGTTGTAGTGCTTAGGTGAAGCCCTGCGCCGGTAGCTTCATCATCACCATCATCACACTGTCGTGCTGACGAAACTCTCCCTCGGCCTCAGCTGGATCAAGAGTACGAGGGACTTCACCGAGCTGAACGTGTGCAGATCGCAGAGGTGCCGTGCATTCGGTACTTGGATCGGTTGGATCGCGAAGACGTTTGACTACATCAACCATGTTACTAAACGCTTCCGGTTTCAGTATAGGAGGGTACGTGGACACACTCTCCCCGCTCGTTGCTATGCATCACCTAGATGGATCTTGCGTGTGTGTAGGCAAATTTTTTGAAATACTACGTTCCCCAACAGTGGCATCCGAGCCAGGTCTATGCGTAGATGTTATATGCACGAGTAGAACACAAAGAGTTGTGGGCGATAATAGTCATACTGCCTACCAGCATGTCATACTTTGATTCGGCGGTATTGTTGGATGAAGCAGCTTAGACCGACATTACGCGTACGCTTACGCAAGACTGGTTCTACCGACGTGCATCACACACAGGTGGCTAGTGGGTGTCTGTTTCTCCAACTTTAGTTGAATCGAGTGTGACTACGCTCGGTCCTTGTTGAATGTTACAACAACAAACTTGACGAAAAATCATTGTGGTTTTGATGCATAGGTAAGAACGGTTCTTGCTAAGCCCGTAGCAGCCACGTAAAACTTGCAACAACAAAGTAGAGGACGTCTAACTTGTTTTTGCGGGGCATGTTGTGATGTGATATGGTCAAGACGTGATTATATGAATTGTTGTATTGGATGATCATGTTTTGTAACACAGTTATCGGCAACTGGCAGGAGCCATATGGTTGTCGCTTTATTGCATGAAATGCAATCGCCATGTAATTGCTTTACTTTATCACTAAGCGGTAGCGATAGTCATGATAGCAATAGTTGGCGAGACGACAAGGATGCTTCGATGGAGATCAAGGTGTCAAGCCGGTGATGATGGTGATCATGACGGTGCTTTGGAGATGGAGATCAAAGGCACAAGATGATGGTGGCCATATCATATCACTTATATTGATTGCATGTGATGTTTATCCTTTATGCATCTTATTTTGCTTAGTTCGGCGGTAGCATTATAAGATGATCTCTCACTAAATTTCAAGGTATAAGTGTCCTCCCTGAGTATGCACCGTTGCAACAGTTCGTCGTGCCGAGACACCACGTGATGATCGGGTGTGATAAGCTCTACGTTCACATACAACGGGTGCAAGCCAGTTTTGCACACGCAGAATACTCGGGTTAAACTTGACGAGCCTAGCATATGCAGATATGGCCTCGGAACACTGAGACCGAAAGGTCGAGCGTGAATCATATAGTAGATATGATCAACATAGTGATGTTCACCATTGAAAACTACTCCATCTCACGTGATGATCGGACATGGTTTAGTTGATATGGATCACGTTATCACTTAGATGATTAGAGGGATGTCTATCTAAGTGGGAGTTCTTAAGTAATATGATTAATTGAACTTTAATTTATCATGAACTTAGTCCTGATAGTATTTGCATAACTATGTTGTAGATCAATAGCTCGCGATGAAGCTCCCTGTTTATTTTTTATATGTTCCTAGAGAAAAATAAGTTGAAAGATGATAGTAGCAATGATGCGGACTTGGTCCGTGATCTGAGAATTATCCTCATTGCTACACAGAAGAATTATGTCCTTGATGCACCGCTAGGTGACACACCTATTGCAGGAACAGATGCACATGCTATGAACGTTTGACAAAGCTCGGTATGATGACTGCTTAATAGTTTAGTGCACCATGCTTTACGGCTTAGAACCGGGACTTCAAAAACGTCTTGAACGCCACAGAGCATGTAAGATGTTCTAAGACTTGAAATTGGTAGTTCATACTCATGACTGTGTCAAGAGGTATGAGACCTCTGACAGTACTTTGCCTACAAGATGGAAGAGAATAGATCAACCAGTGAGCATGTGCTCAGATTGTCTGGGTACTACAATTGCTTGAATCAAGTGGGAGTTAATCTTCCAAATAAGATAGTAATTGACAAAGTTCTCTAGTCACTATCACCAAGTTACTAGAACTTAGTGTTGAACTATAATATGCAAGGGATGACGAAAGTAATTCCCAAGATCTTCGTGATGCTGAAATCGGCGAAGGTAGAAATCAAGAAATAGCATCAATTGTTGATGGTTAACAAGACCACTAGTTTCAAGAAAAGGGCAAAGGGAAAGAAAGAGGAACTTCAAAGAAGAATAGCAAGCAAGTTGCTGCTCCCATGAAGAAGCCCAAAGCTAGACCCAAGCCTGGAACTGAGTGCTTCTACTACAAAGGAAATGGTCACTGGAAGTGGACCTGCCCTAGATACTTGGCGGATAAGAAGGATGGCAAAGTGAAAAAAGTATATTTTATACACATGTTATTGATGTGTACTTTACTAGTGTTTATAGCAACCCCTCACTATTTGATAATGGTTTAGTTGCTAAGAGTAGTAACTAAAACAGGAGTTGCAGAATAAACACATACTAGTTATGGCCGAAGTGACGATGTGTGTTGGAAATGATTCCAAGGTTGATAAGATCACCATGGCACACTCCCTCTGCCTTTGAGATTAGTGTTGGACCAAAATAAATGTTATTTGGTGTTTGCGTTGAGCATGAATATGATTGGATCATGTTTATTGCAATACAGTTATTCATTTAAATCAAAGAATAATTGTTGTTCTGTTTACATGAATAAAACCTTCTATGGTCATACACTTAATATAAATGGTTTATTGAATCTCGATCGTAATGATACACATATTCATAATATTGATGCCAAAAGATGCAAAGTTGATAATGATAGTGCAACATATTTGTGGCACTGCCATTTAGGTCATATTGGTGTAAAGTGCATGAAGAAACTCCATGCCGATGGGCTTTTGGAATCACTTGATTATGAATCACTTGATGCTTGCGAACCATGCCTCATGGGCAAGATGACTAAGACTCAGTTCTCCGGAACAATGGAGCAAGCAACTGACTTATTGGAAATAATACATACTGATGTATGTGATCCGATGAGTGTTGAGGCTTGCGGCAGGTATCGTTATTTTCTGACCTTCACAGATGATTTGAGCAGATATGGGTATATCTACTTGATGAAACATAAGTCTGAAACATTTGAAAAGTTCAAAGAATTTCAGAGTGAAGTGGAAAATCATCGTAATAAGAAAATAAAGTTTCTATGATCTGATCGCGGAAACAAATATTTGTGTTACAAGTTTGGTCTTCATTTGAAACAATGTGGAACAGTTTTGCAACTCATGCCACCTGGAACACCACAGCGTAATGGTGTGTCCGAACGTCATAACCGTACTTTATTAGATATGGTGCGATCTATGATGTCTCTTACCGATTTATCACTATCGTTTTGGGGTTATGCATTAGAGACAACTACATTCACGTTAAATAGGGCACCATTTAAATCCGTTGAGACAACACCATATGAACTGTGGTTTGGCAAGAAACCTAAGCTGTTGTTTCTTAAAGTTTGGGGTTGCGACGCTTATGTGAAAAAGTTTCAGCCTGATAAGCTCAAACCCAAATCGGAGAAGTGCGTCTTCATAGGATACCCAAAAGAAACTGTTGGGTACACCTTCTATCGCAGATCCGAAGGCAAGATCTTTGTTGCTAAGAGTGGATCCTTTCTAGAGAAGGAGTTTCTCTCAAAAGAAGTGAGTGGGAGGAAAGTAGAACTTGATGAGGTAACTGTACCTGCTCCCTTATTGGAAAGTAGTTCATCACATAAATCAGTTCCAGTGATTCCTACACCAATTAGTGAGGAATCTAATGATGGTGATCATGAAACTTCTGATCAAGTTACTACCAAACCTCGTAGGTCAACCAGAGTAAGATCCACACCAGAGTGGTACGGTAATCCTGTTCTGGAAGTCATGTTAGTTGACCATGACGAACCTACGAACTATGAGGAAGCGATGATGAGCCCAGATTCCGCGAAATGGCTTGAGGCCATGAAATCTGAGATGGGATCCATGTATGAGAACAAAGTATGGACTTTGGTTGACTTGCCGGATGATTGGCAAGCCATAGAGAATAAATGGATCTTCAAGAGGAAGATGGACGACGATAGTAGTGTAACTATCTACAAAGCTCGAATTGTCGCAAAAAAGGTTTTTCGACAAGTTCAAGGTGTTAACTACGATGAGAATTTCTCACTCGTATCGATGCTTAAAGTCTGTCCGAATCATGTTAGCAATTGCCGCATTTTATAAAATCTGGCAAACGGATGTCAAAACTATATTCCTTAATGGATTTATTAAAGAAGAGTTGTATATGATACAACAAGAAGGTTTTGTCAATCCTAAAGGTACTAACAAAGTGTGCAAGCTCCAGCGATCATTCTATGGACTGGTGCAAGCATCTCGGAGTTGGAATATACGCTTTGATAAGGTGATCAAAGCATATGGTTTTATACAGACTTGTGGTGAAGCCTGTATTTACAAAGAAAGTGAGTGGGAGCACAACAACATTTCTGATAAGTATATGTGAATGACATATTGTTGATCAGAAATAATGTAGAATTTTTCTGCAAAGTATAAAGGAGTGTTTGAAAGGAGTTTATCAAAGAAAGACCTCGGTGAAGCTGCTTACATATTGAGCATCAAGATCTATAGAGATAGATCAAGACGCTTGGTAAGTTTTTTCAATGAGTACATACCTTGACAAGATTTTGAAGTAGTTCAAAATGGAACAGCCGAAGAAGGAGTTCTTGCCTGTGTTGCAAGGTGTGAAGTTGAGTCAGACTCAATGCCCGACCACTGCAGAAAATAGAAAGAGAATGAAAATTCATTCCCTATGCCTCAGTCATAGGTTCTATGAAGTATGCTATGCTGTGTACCAGACCTATTGTGAACCTCACCATGAGTTTGGCAAGAGGGTACAATAGTGATCCAGGAGTGGACCACTGGATAGCGGTCAAAATTATCCTTAGTGGAATAAGGAGATATTTCTCGGTTATGGAGGTGATAAAGAGTTCGTCGTAAAGAGTTACGCCAATGCAAGCTTTGACACTAATTAGGATGACTCTAAGTCTCAATCTGGATACATATTGAAAGTGGAAGCAATTAGCTAGAGTAGCTCCGTGCATAGCATTGTAGACATAGAAATTTGCAAAATACATACGGCTCTGAATGTGACAGACCCATTGACTAAGCTTCTCTCACAAGCAAAACATGATCACACCTTAGTACTCTTTGGGTGTTAATCACATAGCGATGTGAACTAGATTATTGACTCTAGTAAAACCCTTTGGGCATTATTCACATGGCGATGTGAACTAATCACATGGTGATGTAAACTATTGGTGTTAAATCACACGGCGATGTGAACTAGATTATTGACTCTAGTGCAAGTGGGAGACTGAAGGAAATATGCCCTGAGGCAATAATAAAGTTGTTATTTATATTTCCTTATATCATATAAATGTTTATTATTCATTCTAGAATTGTATTAACCAAAAACTTAGTACATGTGTGAATACAAAGACAAACAGATTGTCACTAGTATGCCTCTACTTAACTAGCTCGTTAATCAAAGATGGTTAAGTTTCCTAGCCATAGACATGAGTTGTCATTTTATTAACGAGATAACATCATTAGAGAATGATGTGATTGACAATACCCATCCGTTAGCTTAGCACGATGATCATTTAGTTTGTTGCTATTGCTTTCTTCATGACTTATACATGATCCTATGACTATGAGATTATGCAACTCCCGAATACCGGAGGAACACTTAGTGTGCTATCAAACGTCACAACGTAACTGGGTGATCATAAAGATGCTCTACAGGTGTCTCCGATGGTGTTTGTTGAGTTGGCATAGATCGAGATTAGGATTTGTCACTCCGTGTATCGGAGAGGTATCTCTGGGCCCTCTCTGTAATGCACATCACTATGAGCCTTGCAAGCAATGTGACTAATGAGTTATTTACGGGATGATGCATTACGGAACAAGTAAAGAGACTTGCCGGTAATGAGATTGAACTAGGTATGAGGATAACGACGACCGAATCTCGGGCAAGTAACATACCGATGACAAAGGGAACAACGTATGTTGTTATGCGGTTTGACCGATAAAGATCTTCGTAGAATATGTAGGAACCAATATGAGCATCCAGGTTCCGCTATTGGTTATTGATCGGAGATGTGTCTCGGTCATGTCTACATAGTTCTCGAACCTGTAGGGTCCGCACGCTTAACGTTCGATGACGATCGGTATTATGAGTTTACGTGTTTTGATGTACCGAAGGTTATTCGGAGTCCCGGATGTGATCAAGGAGATGAAGAGGAGTCTCGAAATGGTAGAGACATAAAGATCGATGTATTGGAAGGCTATGTTTGGACACCGGAATGGTTCCAGATGAGTTCGGGCATTTTCTGGAGTACCGAGAGGTTACCGGAACTCCCCGGGGAGTCAATGGGCCCTATTGGGCCTTAGTGGAAGAGAGGAGGAGGCGGCCAGGTGGAGGGCACACCGCCCCAAGCCCAATCCGAATTGGGGTGGGGGGCCGGCCCCCTTTCCTTCTCTCCCTCTCCCTCTTCCTTCTTCTCCTACTCCAACTAGGAAGGGGGGAAACCTACTCCTACTGGGAGTAGGACCCCCCCCCTTGGGCACGCCCTATGAGGGCCGGTGTCGGTGTCAAAACCGGCGGATCTCGGGTAGGGGGTCCCGAACTGTGCGTATAAGGCTAATGGTAACAGGAGGCGGGGGACACAATGTTTACCCAGGTTCGGGCCCTCTCGATGGAGGTAATACCCTACTTCCTGCTTGATTGATCTTGATGATATGAGTATTACAAGAGTTGATCTACCACGAGATCGTAGAGGCTAAACCCTAGAAGCTAGCCTATGATTCTGATTGTTGATGATGTTGGTCCTACGGACTAAACCCTCCGGTTTATATAGACATCGGAGGGGGCTAGGGTTGCACAGAGTCGGTTACAGAGAAGGAGATCTACATATCCGAATTGCCAAGCTTGCCTTCCACGCCAAGGAGAGTCCCATCCGGACACGGGACGAAGTCTTCAATCTTGTATCTTCATAGTCCAATAGTCCGGCCAAAGTATATAGTCCGGCAGTTCGAGTACCCCCTAATCCAGGACTCCCTCAGTAGCCCCTGAACCAGGCTTCAATGACGATGAGTCCGGCGCGCAGATTGTCTTCGACATTGCAAGGCAGGTTCCTTCTCCGAATACTCCATAGAAGATTTTGAACACAAGGATCGTGTAAAGGCCCGATTAATATTCCACAAATCTAATCTGCTGACAACTTCTCATAGTGTGACATCACGCCGAGGCCCGATTATTATTCGAACCGTTTTTCTCAACTAGCAGTTGCACATATTGTGAGGCGGTTTTATTGGCACGTCTTGTCGAAGCAGAGATAGTGTCCCATTATCATGGGATTCTCATCAATATGGGTGTGGGTAACCCATCCGCGCCGTTAACACGATGCTTGGGAAATGAGCGAGTTTTACGGGGCAAGTGGGGAGGCGCATGGTTTCTACCGCCTCTATAAAGAGATAAGGATTCACCCTTTTTCCACCCACGCCTTCTTCTTCCTCTGCTCATCCATTTCCCCTCGCTCGAGCTCTAGGGCCCAAGCCTTCTCCTTTTCCGCAAAGTCACTCAAGCATGTCCGAAGCGGGAGGCAAGTGGATGGCTTCCACCGTTAAGGAGGAGGACATCAAGAAGCTCCGGGAGGCCGGATACTTGGCCGCAGACATCGCGCACCGGCTCCCTACCGAAGGGCAGGTCATCCCTACCCCAGAGCCTCAGGAGAGGGTAGTGTTTCTCCCTCACTTCGTCCGCGGACTGGGTTTTCCCCTCCACCCATTTGTCTGTGGGCTCATGTTCTACTACGGGCTAGACTTCCATGATCTGGCCCCCAATTTCATCCTCAACATCTCGGCGTTCATCGTCGTGTGCGAGGCCTTCCTCCGCATTGCGCCCCACTTCGGCCTATGGCTGAAGGCCTTCAACGTGAAGCCGAAGGTGGTGGTGGGCCAGCAAGCGGAGTGCGGAGGCGCCATGGTGGGCAAAATGCCCAATGTCACTTGGCCCGAAGGCTCCTTTGTGGAGACCGTAAAGGGGTGGCAATCGGGGTGGTTCTACATCACCGAGCCGCGCGACACCAACTGGGTGGTGGCCCCTGAATTTTGATCCGGCATCCCCATGCGGCTCACCTCCTGGAAGGAGAAGGGCTTAGCCCGGGGCTCACTGGTAGAGCTGACTGGACTCTAGACCTGTATTAAAAACATGATAGGCAAGAAAATCAAGCTTGTCAATGTGGTCCAGGCCATGCTCGCCCGCCGGATCCTTCTGTGTCAAAGACGGGCTTTCAATATGTGGGAGTTCGACCCGGCCGAACACCAGACGCTGCAAGAGCTCTTCGACACAACACACGAAGATGTTTGGAAAGTGCTATTCAAGGCTAACGAGGTACCACCACCCATTATTGAAGATCGCGGACTCAGCGCGAGGCGCTCCGCCAATCCGGTGAGTTTTTACATTCTGCAAGACGTGCACCTTTTTTTACCAGCACATCCGCGGTAGGAATCTAAACTTCTATGTCCATTTATCAGGACTGGGTAGATTTAGCGGAGCGGATTGACTGTCCGGCTCCATTACCCGAAGATACAGCATCGGCACTTTTGCTAGAGATGCTGTCTCCGACGCCTTATGAGGTACCGAAGAAGAAGGCCAATAAGAAGGCCGCGGGGACCAGAAAAGGTCTCCGGCGCATGGTTGTATCGGACTCATCGTCCGAGGATACCGAGGCGCACTCCTCCAACAAAGAGGAGGAAGAAGTAGCAGAAATGCCGCCCCTGGCGACCGGGGGGGGGGGGGAAGAAAAGGAAGGCCGCCTCGTCTGGGGAGGCCGTGTAACGCCCACGATGCGGCTATATCTCCCACGTGTCGAGGCACGACTTAGAGGCATAACCGCATAGTGGTTTTGTCGCAAGAAGGGTCATCTTCACACAATCCCATGTAATGAACAAGAATGGGATAAAGAGTTGGCTTACAATCGCCACTTCACACAATACATAAATATAATCCATACATCATCCAAAATACAAACATATAGACCGGCTACGGTCAAGATCCAAATGAAAATAAGACAACCCCAAATGCTAGATCCCTGATCGTCCCAACTGGGCTCCACTACTGATCATCAGGAAAAGACACATAGTAACGACCACGTTCCTCGTCGAACTCCCACTTGAGATCGACCCCATCATCTGCACTGGCATCGTCGGCACCTGCAACTGTTTTGGTAGAATCTATGAGTCACGAGGACTCAGCAATCTCACACCCGCGAGATCAAGACTATTTAAGCTTATAGGAAAAGAAGGTGTAATGAGGTGGAGCTGCAGCGGCAATAAGCATATATGGTGGCTAACTTGCGCAAATGAGAGCGAGAAGAGAAGCAACGGAACGGTCGTCATCTAGCAATGACCAAGAAGTGATCCTGAACTCCTACTTACGTCATACATAACTCACACCGTGTTCACTTCCCGGACTTCGCCGAGAAGAGACCATCACGGCTACACACGCAGTTGATGTATTTTAATTGGGTCAAGCGACAAGTTCTCTACAACCGGACATTAACAAATTCCCATTTGCCTCATAACCGCGGGCACGGCTTTCGAAAGATAATACCCTGCAGGGGTGTCCCAACTTAGCCCATCATAAGCTCTCACGGTCAACGAAGGATGAACCTTCTCTCGGAAAGACCCGATCAGTCTCGGAATCCCGGTTTACAAGACATTTCGACAATGGTAAAACAAGATCAGCAAAGCCGCCCGAATGTGCCGACAAATCCCGATAGGAGCTGCACATATCTCGTTCTCAGGGCACACCGGATGAACACTACGTACAGCTAAAACCAATCCTCAAGTTTCCCCAAGGTGGCGCTGCAAGTGGCTCTAGTTTGGACCAGCACTCAGAGGAACACTGGCCCGAGGGTTTAAATAAAGATCACCCTCGGGCTCGCGAAAACCCGGGGGAAAAGGCTTAGGCGGAAAATGGTAAAACCAAAGTTGGGCCTTGCTGGAGGAGTTTTATTCAAGGTGAACTGTCAAGGGGGTCCCATAAATCACCCGACCGTGTAAGGAACGCAAACTCAAGGAACATAATCCCGGTATCTCAGTAACTAGGGCGGCAAGAGTGGAACAAAACACCAGGCATAAGGCCGAGCCTTCCACCCTTTACCAAATATATAGATGCATTAATTAAATAAGAGATATTGTGATATCCCAACATATCCATGTTACGACATGGAACAAACTTCAACTTCACCTGCAACTAGCAACGCTATAAGAAGGGCTGAGCAAAAGCGGTAACTTAGCCAAACAACGGTTTGCTAGGAAAGGATGGTTAGAGGCTGACATGGCAAAATGGGATACATGATATAGCAAGTGATAGGTAGCGTAGCATGGCAATAGAGCGAACAACTAGCAAAGCAAAGATAGAAGTGATTTCGAGGGGTGGTCATCTTGCCTGCAAGGTTCTCAGAGTTGTCGAAAGCTTGATCCTCGTAAGCGTACTCAACAGGTTCCTCGTTCATGAACTCATCTCCCAGCTCTACCCAAGACAAGAACACAAACAAGCGGAACCACAATCAACCACGAGAAATGCACAAGCAACATGATGCAAAACATGTATGATATGCAAGATGTGATATGCGATACATATGCGTGCTCCGGAAGGAAAATGATGAACATGGCAGTAACTTGGCAAACCAAGCATACCACTGGAAAGATGAGATGATTTCGGTCGAAATCGATATAAAGATCACCGGAAACGGATGCACGGTTTGCAAATGGCAAGCAAAACAAGAATGACACGGATCTGCGATAAACAGCATAATAGCACTTAAAATGCAACAAACAACAACGCTACAGCACTCCAACATAGCAACAAAGCATATGGAAGTAACCTACAGGAGATGCTTGACAAAAGATGAACACTGAGCTACGGCTAGATCACAATATATCAAGCTCAAACAAGCATGGCAAAAGTGCAAAAGATAATAGGATTCACAGACTTAGTGAAAAACTGGACATGGCAGAAAACAGCATCAGGTAGCAATGTTCAGAGCACGAAACCAACATGCTACAGGAACTTAACATGGCAAAACTTGGCATGGAAGTATTCTACTAAATGCACATGCCGAAAGTCCCTTACTGACCATAAGCCAAAAAGGAACAGAAGATATGATGGCAAGCATGTAAACATAGCAAGTTTCGTTATCAGGTTTCAGACTTAGCAGAAAACAGAGCATGGCAGAAACAGTAATATGTAGGCCTCTTTGTGAGCTTGATTCACTCACTACAGAGAAATTCATGACAAAAATAGAATACCTACAGCAAGATGGCATGTTTAAGAAGCTAACCATGGCAAGAACAAAAGCATAGCATGTATGGATCAACTACAATAAGGTTGGCAAAAATGAATATCATGTTAAGAATCTGCCAGAATTATTTTATAGCAAAAGTAGAGCACGATTGAGTCATGCTATGGCACTACATAATTGCAAACAAGGGCAGGAATGGATCAATTACAACAATATCTACAAAACATCCTTACTGAACATCTCCAAAATATGCATGGATCTCCCTGTAGCATCTAGTTTACATGGCAACAAAATAACAGCAGACAAGGACTTAGAGACATCACCAAGTCCCTGAAATCAGAGACATTACGGGGCCTAGTTTGCATGCTTGTGCTAGTCACCACAGAGATCACAAAAATACATGGCATACACCCTTGGAAATATGGCATGGTATACAATAAAACACATGTAGAGCTCATGCCCATAAGATGCACAGATTTAAAGATACAAAAATGACAAATGTCCAAGTTCTGTTAAGAACCAGAGGATAACAACAATTAGCCCTCTTCCAACAGAGATTTGGGCATCAAGATGACCTCTAGTGAACATGGTGCAATTGAACAAAATGTAGAGCATCACGAGATGAACAATTTGACATATTACACGCGCGAATCGGAGCTACATGCAAGGAGTTATGCATTGACGAAGATGGGCACATGCTGTGAAAGGAAAAGACTTGGAAGAATTTAGGGGGTGCGGGAAGTCAACGCTCACAGGAGATCTAGATCGGGGCCGAGCCTCGAGGGCTCCGATGGCGCTCGCCAGCGGGAGGCCGCGGTGAGGAGGAGGAGCGGCCGGAGAGGTGGGCGCGGTCGCCGGAGGAGGAGGGGAGGCGCGCCGGCGGGCGGCGGGGCGCGGGCGGCGGGGCTTCACTCCGGCGATGGCGGCGGCGAGCGGCGAGGCGGCGGCGTGGAGGCGCGGGGCGGCGGGGCGCTGGCGCGGGAGCCGGCGGCGGCGCGGGCAGGCGCCGGGCCGCGGGGGCCGGCGTCGGGCCTGCGGGCTTCGGCGGCGGCGACGACGGGCTTGCCACGTGGCAGAGCGTGAGTGGACGGGGCGGCGCCGCGGCTGTGTCCGGCCGGGGCGGACGTGTCCTGCGGCGCACGGGGATGAGGGTTAGGGTTTGACTGCGATTCGTATACGAGAGGTCTCACATATAAATAGGTAGAGGGAGCTAGGAGGCTCCAAATGAGGTGCGGTTTTCGCCCACACGATCGTGATCGAACGACCTAGAGTATGGAAGAGAGTTTGGTGGGTTTTGGGCTGGTTTTTGAGAGGGTTTTTGCTGGACACTCAAATGGACTTTGCGGATGCCCGGTTAACCGTTGGAGTACCAAACGACCTCCGAATGGAACGTAACTTGACCGGTGGTCTCCGGGTGGTATATTAAGGCCACTTGACAAGCCTCGGTCCATTCCGGGAAAGTTTGACACCCGCACACGAAAGAAAACAAGAGGGGTGCACCGGAGGAGATAGGAGCACCGGATTGCAAAACGGATAACGGGGAAAATGTTCGGATGCAAGAGACGAACACGTATGCAAATGCAATGCACATGATGACATGATATGAAATGCATGACATGACAAAATGCAAAACGAAAGACAAAACCCGACCACGGAGGGAATAACATAACACATAGCCAAAAATGGCAAGAGTCGGAGTTACAAATATGGCAAGTTACATGCGGGGTGTTACAGGCCGAAGGGTCCAAGAGGGGAAAATCCTCCCTCCGGACCACTCCACCACTGCCGCCAACAGCGACGAGGAGTGGTTGCCCAGGGACAAGCCCCTGGCGAAGTCGTAAGTATCCAGATACTATAATACTTCCGGTACGTATTGCTTTATTGATTCTTATCAGGTTAAATACGATCGTGTAGTCCGGCCAAGTCCCACATCAACGTATCCTCCTCGGACAGGTCTTTGAGTCAATCGGTGATGAACGACGATTCACTCCCGACGGCCACTTCCCCCCGGCCCGCGGACGATACCGAGGTGCTGTCCCAGAGGATACTGGACCAAGGGGAGATTGTTCTGGAGACGCCCCAAGGCAAAATCCCCGACGCCGGGCACATGGGGGGAAAGACCCCCATGGATTCTGATAACGGGGGCCGCGGTAAGTTTGGCCCCCAGCCGGATACTGCGCCCGAACCTCCGACAGTTCCGGATTCAAGTAGGCAGCCCCTTGCTAAGGAGGGCGAGCCGCCTGTGCCAATGACCTCTGTCCATCCAGAGGCATCGGACAACTTGCTGGAAGCGCTTCGCGGCGCTTCCATTGACGAAGAGCACCGCACCATCATGAGTGCGGTGATTGAGAAGGTCCGGTCCGCCAAGAGCGGATTGACCGAAGCCCGCGTCAGCCTCCTAACAGGCTTCGAGGTAAGTAATAAAATTTGAAGAAAATATCACAGTATAGACAGTAGCCCCTGATGCTCTGTTCGGTGTTCGGAAAGAAAAGCCGAACAGAGGATCAAATAACATTCGCAGGCGTCTAACATAATATGTCTATGTGAATAAGCAGGCGTCGCTGCTGGCCGCTGCCGCACGTACTGCGGAGGTCTCCGGACTGAAGCGGGACCTGGAGCGGACCGATGAAGAGCTCGGCCTCGTGAAGAGGCAGCTCGAGGAGAACAATGGTACATAACACCCCGTCTGTATATTTATAAAAGAGGAATGGTTTCAGCTCATAGAAGCTTTATGAAATTTAACAAGGGCCACGACCGAAGTGGCGGCCCTTAAAAATGCGCTGACCGAGGCCGAAAACAAAGAGGCCAAGGAGCGCGCCGAGCGCGAGAAGCAAGAGGCCCGCGTCGGCGAGGTCCCGCAAGATCTCGAGGATTTTGTCAAGACATATGAGTCCTTGGAGCGTGACTCTAAGACGCAAGATTCCGAGCTTGCGAAGGCCCTCCAAAGCGCACGAGACGCCAAGGCCGAAGCCCAAAAGGCCCTTCGGGAGATTGAGGCAGCCAAGAAGATTGCGGCGGGTAAGGCATTCAATATGCAAAGCAAGCATGTGAAGGAGACTTTCTTTTTACTTACCCGAATTTGGAGCTCTCCAGGAGCATTCGCAGATCTGCCGCGCAGCATATCTGATGCCGCCGAGTTCTACCGGGCTGAAGAAGGAGCTCGACGGAGAAGTTGTTTTGGTCGTAGTTGTCGGTGTACAAAAGTAGGGGCTCTCCTTTTGACCCGTTTACTTGTGCACGGGCAGTCGGAGCCGCGCGCCACGGCCGCTATTGGCAAGGCAGGGGAGATGAACCGAGGTGGAACCAAGGCACAAGACAAGTGAGACGACGCCAAGATCGAGACCACAAAGAGTAGAGGGACGAAGCAGGTTCCCCCGGCAAGGCCCTTGCCGGGGCAGCTCGCCCCAACACCAATAGAGCGAGACACCCTTGAGCCCACGGTTTCCAACACCATCAACAACGTTGGGCCAAGGCTCGGGAGGCACCTCCATGGTGACATGCAGAGCTTTGTGAAGACAAGAACAATACTCTTAATCAGAAGAGTGGAAGACAGTGAGCCTCAGCGAGATCCTTGCCAAGGAAGCCCACAAGACCCCCGGCAAGATCCTTGCCGGGGACGACCGCAACGCCACAGCAAGACCCTTGCCGTTGCCCCGGCAAGGCCCTTGCCGAGGGCATCCGCGTGGCCGTAGCCAGGCCAGCACCCGTCAAGCTTTTCGCCACCAACCCCATGCAGCTGCCAGCCCACCAGCCGGGCGGGCACCTGCGTGTTGACACAAGGCTCCTCCGACAACTCAGCACATGCCTACGTGGTGGCATGCAGGCTTTCATGAAGGCTCCACCACCGCACCACCTCAGCTGCTTGCCTGCCTACATGGCGCCACCGCCTCGCTGGCCCAGGCGCGTGTCGAGGCGGGGCGAAGTGACGGTAAAGTGGAGGGGACACGTGAGGGGCGCATTAAATGCGCCTTGTCCCGTAATAGCTAGCAATAAGCCTAGCCACAGTACCCCGATGCCACCTCCTGGTGCCACTGTGGCAATCCCTTGGCCTATAAAAGGAGACCCAGGGCATCCAGGAGAAGGATTCGGACTCTTGGACAAGTTACGCCCCTGTAGCTAGTCCGAGCTCCTCAAGAACACAGATATATACACATCCAAGCAGGACTAGGGTATTACGCATCTCTGCGGCCCAAACCTGGGTAAACGATCCGCGTGCTTGTACTGACTGCTGATCCTGCTCTCCTCACCACCCAGCGCCCCGCAACCGCAGAAGGGATCCTCGTGATCCCATAGGTATCGTTTCCCACCGACATCTTTGGCACGCCAGGTAGGGGGCGCAGTAGTGAGCATCTGGTTCTGCAGCCAGTGGCGCAGTTCTTCGTCGCCATGGCTCCCAAGAAGAAGGCGGCCACGCTGGTTGGTTCGTCAGGAGTCAAGCGGCCCGATCCGGTGCGGGCGAGCAGCGGACCGGTTGCGGACAGAACTCGAGCCGCAGCCCGCGAGCATCAGCACCGCTCTGGCATTCGAAGCCTGGCGAGCGGCGTCGTTCGCACGCTGAATGACGAGCCACACGCCGCTAAATCGAAAGACGGGGATGGGCCCCACGCAGGCGGCGCGGGGCCCTCCAGGGGTGTTGCTGTGCCACCTACAGGTGGCGCGGTGACCTCCAAGACGCCCATCCCGGCGCCCACAGCGCGCTCTTCCCATGGCGTGCACGACGAGCAGCGTCACCGCGCTGGTGACCCTAGACGCCGTCGTGGGAAGAGCCCTGTGCTTCATCCGCAGGACAAAGGGGGCCTACATGCCCGCCAAAGCGCTGGCGAAAGTGGCACGCGGCCGCTGGGCCGCGACGGAGCCCCTTCTAACATGGTTAGAAGTTGAAGCGCGCCACGGTCCATGCAGCTTTCGCCACCACCCACGCCAATAGAAGCTTTGGCGCGCGCGCAGCTGCTCCTCGACTTCCCTCCTGCTGCGGAGAAGCTTGACGAATGGAGAGCCACCATCCGGAGCCTCGTTGCCATCGCCAACAAAGGCGATCCGTGACCAACGGGGCCCTTGGGTCGGCGCTCCGTCGAGCCACCACATGCCAGTGGAGGAAGGACCGGGGGTGCTACGGCCATAGTGCACTCTCCTCCTTCACGCCAACCACCGCGGGTGTCAGTCCATCGTGACGACGCTTGTGATAATATCTCCATAGCGTCGTCCGACCCGCGGACCCACCGCGACCAGCGCCAAGTTCTTTGGGCGCGAGCTCACGAAGACGCTCGAACCACCATCGAGCTCCGACGCGATACACGCCACCAGTTAGACAAGCGGGCAGGGCCCGCTGCGAACCCCCCGGCTCTGGGAGGCTTTGGCGGCCTACCTTATGAGGTGGGTTGTCCGGCCTTTACCCGTGAGCTGCAGCAGTTTCAGTGGCCATCCCACCGCACGTTCAAGCCCGACGTCGGCGAGAAGTACAACGGCAAGACCCATCCGTCGGAGTTCCTCAGCATCTACACCATCGCGATGCAGGCTGCTAGAGCCCGCGACGACAAGGTGCTCGCCAATTACTTCCTGTTGGCGCTGAAGCCTAACGTCATGTCTTGGTTGATGCACTTGCCGGTGGATTCCATTTCTTCTTGGTCGGACCTATGTCATGAGTTCGTTGGTGCCTTCACTGGAGGCCACCAAGCTCACGGCCAGGCGAGTGATTTGCATATCATTCCCCAGAAGGATGGAGAAACCCTGCGCAAGTACATCCAGAGGTTCACCCGGGTGCAATACAACATCCCCGATGTTCACCCCGCCGCCGTGATTAGCGCGTTCCACCAGAACATGCGCAACCGCAAGATGCGCAAGGAGCTGGCAATGAACAAGGTTAAGGATGTCGCCGAACTTTATGTTCTGGCCGATAGATGCGCCCGGGCTGAGGAGGGAAGGAAGTACCCCGGTGAGGACGCCGGCGTGGAAACCGACTCTACTGATGGAGAAACCGCCGCCCCGGCAAAGAAGGGCTGGTGTTGCAACAAGAAACGCAAGGGCAAATCCGTGCTTGCTGTCGAGGGATCCGGCGCCACCGGCGCCACCAAGAAGGCCAAGGCAGACGATCCCGGCAAGGAAATTGCCGGGTGCACCGCCTGCCGGGCCTTGGCGGTCGCCGATAAGCCAGGGTGCTCCAACAAGCAGTATTGCAAGATCCACCGCACCAAGGGCCACGACCTCCAGAACTGCCGGCAAGTCGAGCTACTTGCTGAGAAGCAAAGGGCCAAGTATGATAGGTGGGACAAGGAGAAGGGTCAGGAGGGTGCCGAAGGATCCGACAAGAAGCGTGGCGGCCAAGGAGGTCGCCGCGGCAAGGATAGCCAACAAGAGAGGCCCGTTCGGGGCCATGACAAGAAGCAAGAAGACATTAGTCATGACAAGGACGATGAGTCCGGTGGGCAAGAGTTCCAGAAGGCTACAGAGGCCATGTGCGTCGACGGTGGCGCCTCGCTGCATGCTTCTCACCGCCAGCTCAAACAGTGGGCGCGTGAGATTACAGCAGCGGAGCCCTCGTTCGACGCCCAGAAGCTGCTGAAGTGGTCCAGCACGCCCCTCATCTTTGACGCCGAGGATCACCCTGACCACACAACCGCGGTCGGGTGTTTGCCGTTGTTGGTCTCACCAACGATACGCAACCTCAAGGTGAACAAGATGCTGGTTGACGGCGGGGCCGGTCTGAACTTGATCTCACCTGTTGTGATCAGAAGGCTGCAAATTCCTGATGGAGACCTCGAGGAAACGGGCACGTTTCAAGGGGTCAACCCGGGAAGGAGCCAGCCGAAGGGGAAGGTCACGTTGCCGGTGACGTTTGGAAGTGAGTTGAACTACAGGACAGAGAGGATTGTCTTTGATGTAGCCGAGATCCCCTTGCCCTACAACAGGATCCTTGGCTGCCTGGCACTAGCCAAGTTCATGGCGGCTTCTCACTACGCCTACAACACGCTGAAGATGCCCGGGCTGATGAACATCATCACCGTCCCCTCCGACAAGAAAGACGTGTTGATTTGCGCCGACCAACTCTACCGGGAAGTAGTCGCAGTAGCTGCCGCCAAGGCACCTGCTCCTGCCGACGGAATCCCGGGAGGAAAGAAGACCGGTGAGACCCTCCCACCCACTCCGGCAAGCGCATCTCTTTGGGGTGTTGCGCTCCCGTTGAGGACGTGCCAGAGAGCTCCGCCGGCAAGAGCAAGAAGTCCAGAGCTGCACCACCAGAGACCAAGAAGGTGTCCGTCAAGGAGGACGGCACGGGGGGAGCTTTCACCATAAGCTCCACCCTCGACAGCAAATAGGAAAGCGAGCTCGTCACTTTCCTGCGGGCGAATGTCGATGTGTTTGCATGGCAAGCCTCCGACATCCCCGGTGTTCCCAGGGAAGTGATTGAGCACCATCTTGCTGTCTGTCCTCATGCACGGCCCGTCAAGCAGAAGGTCAGGAAGCAAGCTCTGGAGAGGCAAGAGTTCATCACAGAGGAGATCAGAAAATTAGAAGCAGCAGGACTGGTGAGAGGAGTGCTCCATCCGACGTGGTTGGCCAATCCGGTAGTGGTGCGCAAGGCGAATGGGAAGTGGAGGCTGTGTATCGATTACACAGATATCAATAAGGCTTGTCCCAAGGACCCCTTCCCGTTGCCGCGCATCGACCAGATTGTTGACTCCACGGCCGGGTGTGACCTGCTATCGTTCCTCGACGCCTACTCAGGGTACCACCAGATCTTCATGACAAAGAAGACGAGGAGAAGACAACATTCATCACCCCATGTGGTACGTATTGCTTTTTACGGAGGCCTTTCGGGTTGAAGAGTGCTGGCTCCACCTTTGCAAGAGCAGTCCAAATTGGTTTTGAGCCCCAGCTACATAGAAATATGGAAGCTTATATGGATGACATAGTGGTCAAAACCAAGGACAAAGCAACACTTGTGCAAGATCTGGAGGAGACGTTTGCAAACCTGCGCAAGATCAACCTCAAGCTGAACCCTGAGAAGTGTGTCTTCGGTGTCCCGTCTGGCAAGCTTCTCGGGTTCTTTGTGTCGCAGCGCGGGATTGAGGCAAACCCAGATAAGATCAAGGCCATCGAGCAGATTGAGGCACCCAAGCGGATCAAAGACGTGCGTCGGCTCACTGGCTGCGTTGCCGCCATGAGCAGATTCATCTCCAAGTCCGCGGAGCGTGCCCTTCCTTTTTTCAAGATCCTGAAGAAGACGGGCCCAATGGAGTGGATCCCAGAGGCTGAGGCAGCGCTGCAGGATTTGAAGAGGTACCTCTCCTCTACCCCAGTGCTGGTTGCGCCCAAACCACAAGAACCGTTGCTGCTATACCTAGCAGCAGCGAATCAAGTGGTTAGCGCCGCACTAGTGGCGCAGAGAGAGGTCGACGAAGAGGCAGCGGCTGCGGCAGAATCAACGGATGGCGAGCCGGAACCCTCCCTGGCAGGGCTCGGTACCGGCAAGACTGAGACCCCGGCAGAGGCTGACACCAGTGCGACAGGGACCGCGCGACTAGGTGAAGTGACGCAAAAGAAGAAAATGGTGCAGCACCCAGTTTACTTCGTCAGCTCCCTCTTGCAGGGGGCTAGGTCGAGGTATTCAGGTGTGCAAAAATTGCTCTTCGGCCTCCTTATGGCCCCGAGGAAGCTGTGTCATTACTTCCAAGCGCACGAGATCACCGTGGTCTCCCGCCTCCCGTTGCAATGGATACTGCATAACCCAGATGCAACGGGGAGGATCGTGGAATGGGCCCTGGAGCTGTCGAGTTTCGGTTTAAAGTTCGAAAGCACCTCGACGATTTAGAGCAGAGTCTTGGCGGAGTTCGTTGCAGAATGGACCCGACACCCGACGAAGAGGTATAGGAGACACTCTCCCCGGCAAGGAAATGAGCCGCAACTGGATCATGTACTTTGATGGGGCTTTTTCGCTGCAAGGCGCCGGTGCTGGCGTGCTACTTGTCGCACCCACCGGAGAGCACCTCAAGTATGTCATCCAAATGCGATTTCCCCGGGAGATGTCAACTAACAACACCGCCGAATACGAGGGCTTGCTTGCCGGTCTCAGGATCGCAGCGGACCTCGGAGTCAAAAAGCTCATCGTCAGGGGTGATTCGCAGCTCGTCGTCAGGCAGATCAACAAAGATTATCAAAGCCCGTTGATGGAAGCTTACGTGGATGAAGTGAGGAAACTGGAGGAGCGCTTTGACGGTATACAAGAAGAGCATGTCCCTCGGATAGAGAACAACATTGCCGACTACTTGTCACAGCGTGCTGCCCTCAAGCTACCTATGGAACCAGGTACTTTTGTGCTTCAGTTAACTCAACCATCCGTCGAACCGTCAACCGGGCAGAACAAGCGGAGGAAGCTAGGCCCCGGCAAGTACTTCCCCACCGAGCTCCTCGGAGCCGCTGGCGGAGATGTTGCCGTGGATGCCGATCCTGCCACGGGGCGACCGACTCCAGCAGGGCCTCAGGCCATGGCCGTAGAGACACTCGCTCTTGTGGCAGAAGAGATGCCTTTGGTCCTTGCCGTCGAGCCACAGGCTCCGGCATGGGCGCAACACACCGTCCGATTCCTCCAAATGGGAGAACTTCCTGAGGAGCAGGAAGAGGCAGAGAGAGTAGCCCGCCGGTCTACTCTATACCAATTCGTTGACAACGTCTTGTACAGAAAAAGGCCAAATGGGGTGAAATTGAAGTGCATCTCCCGGGAGGAAGGACTAGAGCTGTTGGCAGAGATACATGGAGGCATATGTGGCTCCCACATAGGGTCGAGGGCCCTTGCCGGCAAGGCTTTCCGGCAAGGTTTCTTCTGGCCCACTGCCCTCCAGGATGCGACGGCACTAGTAACCAAGTGTGAAGCGTGCCAGTTCCATTCGAAGAAGCTTCATCAACCAGCTCAAGCCCTTCAAACCATCCCTCTCTCCTGGCCCTTCTCGGTCTGGGGGCTCGACATATTGGGCCCTTTCCCTCGTGCCGTCGGGGGCTTTGAGTACTTGTACATTGCAATCGACAAGTTCACAAAGTGGCCAGAAGTGGAAGCAGTGAGGAAGGTGACAGCGCAGTCAGCCATCAAGTTCTTCAAAGGGCTAGTTTGCCGTTTTGGTGTACCCAACAGGATCATCACCGACAACGGCACACAGTTCACAAGCCACGCCTTCATGCAGTACATTGAGGATCTCGGCAGCAGGGTCTGCTTTGCTTCTGTGGCACACCCACGGAGCAACGGCCAAGCAGAGAGAGCAAATGCTGAAGTTCTGCGAGGCTTAAGAACGAAGACTTTTGACAGGCTGCGCAAGAGTGGAAGGCGCTGGATTGATGAGTTGCCGGCGGTTCTTTGGTCGATCAGAACGACGCCAAATCGAGCCACCGGCCAGACACCCTTTGCCCTGGTCTACGGGGCAGAAGCAGTTCTCCCCACGGAACTCATATACGGGTCACCTCGAGTGCTCGCTTATGATGAGCTTGAGCAAGAGCGATTGCGGCAAGATGACGCAACGTTCCTTGAGGAAGATCGTCTCCGGGCGGCTGTGAGAGCAGCACGCTACCAGCAAGCCTTGCGCCGCTACCATAGCCGCAAGGTTCATGCCCGGAGCCTTTGAGGAAGGCGACCTTGTTCTTCGGCACGTTCAGTCGGCCAAGAATTCCAACAAGTTGACGCCGAAGTGGGAAGGCCCTTATCGGGTAACACGAGTCACCAGGCCCGGCGCAGTCCGCCTGGAGACCGAAGATGCCATTCCAGTGAGCAACTCCTGGAACATCGAGCATCTTCGCAAGTTTTACCCATAAGGCGCGGCTTGCCGGGCCTCCCGGCAAGCCACCTTTTGTACGAGCCTTGCCGGCAGGCATGTAACCCTTTGTACAAAGCCAGGCGCAGACCCTGAGCATAAATAAATGAAGCGCTGGCGCCCTAAGTTTAGCATGCATGCTAGGTCGAGTCTCTTCCTCGGTTAGGGTTGATAGTGCTTAGCAGCGGCTAACCCCTAGCTTAGAGGTCGAGTGCACGTCTCTCTGTTCTTTTCTGTCCTCTTTGGTTCGCAGGGCACATGAGCACTTCTGCTGAGCTGTTTGGAAGAAAGGGAGCGGACCGGCGTCCCGACCCGGGCAAACCAAAGTTGCCGGGGGCTGCAAGTACAAGGATCCAACCGCGGTAAGCCAAGGTTTCCGGGGGCTGCAGATCCAGATAAGTCTTATATCCTCTGCCACGCATTTCGGTGTGGAACTGAGATATGTGAAACCTCATTTTATTTCTAGGCTACCGTGCTCCCCTTTTTCTATACCCAAGGATTATCTCCTGGGTCCGGATTTGGTTGTAGTCGTGGCAGCAAGGAAAATGGTATGAGGAGCCTAAGCCCGCTTCATCCCTGCCTCCGCCAAGGGCGCGAGAATGGTTGAGCAAAGTGGGGGGACGGCAAGGCTTGTTGCCGGGCGAAAAATGTTTATCTTAAAAAATAACAAGGATTCGCTCCTTGTCGCGGGTTTTACCCATGAGCAAAAAACCCGGCAAACATCCCTTTTTCATTAAAAACATCCCGTACAGGTACAGTTCATACGGAGTGAAAAACATGAGCAAGGGGATTACAAGTATAAATTTAACGAAGGCCCGAAGGCTTACAAACTAAAAAGAGATAAGATGCCCGTAATCCCTTTCTTGTCCCTCTCCTCAGGAGGCAGGTCAAGGAAGCGAAAAGGGGCAAAAGGAGCACCTAGGCGAGCTACGAGCAGCAGAAAGCACCAAGAGAACGTCTCGGTGGACGTCCAAAGGCTGGCGGGTGATGACGGCGCCGGAGGAAGAGCTGGAAGACGAGGCGACAGGCCGCCAATACGCGATGAAGGCGTTGGTGCCCCCGTACTCTGACTTGACGGCCTTTCCGCCCGCCCTCTTCCTCTTCCGCAGCCTCCCAATGCCAGCCGCCCAAGGAGACGGCCCCGAGAAGTTCAAGGAGCTGGCCCCTCCCCCGACAAACTCTGCCGGAGGAGCGGCCAGGTGCAAATGCTGCTGCTGCCGCACCCGCCCAGGCACGGCGCGCCCGACGCCTAGTCGGACCCGTCATCTTGCCCCCCGTTACCCTCGTTGTCGTTGCCATTGTCCTCCTCGTCGCTCTCGCTCGAGGAGGAGTCTTCGCCATCGGAGGAGCTCTCCATGCAGCACCTTACGCGAGTCCCGAAGTGCCCAAAGGCCTTGAAGGAGAGGAGGCCGCTTTCCATTAATTTGAAATGGAGAGTGAGCCCCTCCGTCAGGCTGTGGATGCGAGCAAAAGTTTTCCACCCTCGGTGAAGATACATGACGTGAGGGGCGGGGAACTCGACATCGGCCCATGTGCCGCTGTTCCCACAACCCCTCATGTGCAGCCGCAGCGCCTGCGGCGGGTTCAGCTCCATCTCCCGCGCAAACGGGGTCGGGAGGCGGAGACGACGGCGCGGCGGCTGGCGCAGCCTGATAAAGTACTCGCGGGGGTTGTCCCCGACGTGGCCCTCCATCGCAGGAGGGGCAGCTGGCGGAGGCGAGGCCGATGCGCCACCCCGTCCTCCTCTTCCCTGAGTGCCACGACGACCACGGCCTCGCCCCCTTCCCCTTCCCCTCGCGGCTGGCTCAGCCACCACAGGCTCTTGAGGAGGAGGGACGCGCTGTCGAGCGGAGACCCTCGCCGCCACCATCAAAGGACCGGGGTTCCCCTTCTCCATGGCGGATGAGAGGAAGGAGAGAGCAGGAATGGAGAGAAGCAGGTGATGAAGGATTGAGAGGCGCCGTTCCTCCCGCTCCCCTCTTTATAAAGGAGCGGGGGCGAGGCCCGGCCGCCCCTTTCGGCCAATCCGGCTCATTGAAGTGACAGCAGGCGGGGCCGTCGACCGCCCTCCCCACCCAATTGAAGGCGCGTGGGAATCGACCCACGCGCGCGCGACTTCCCGTATCCCACGCGCCTGTCATTTGCTCTGCATCGTGCATGCAGCGAACGTGGCGCAAGAGACGGGCGTAATGGGACGCGTGGAGCAGCGGTTCCCCAAGTACGGAGAGTAAATGAGCAGCAGCCCTGCGGTCTCGAAGAGACACGCGGGCCGCCTCTTTACTGTTCACCACAGATGGTGTCAGCATACTTCGGTCACCCGCGCGCACGACCCCCACGTCGCGCAATCAACGCGGGTCGTGGGAAGCGCAGCACGCGAGAAATCTTACCACGGCAAAAACCGGCCCGCCTGCCCGCGCACTGTTTTGGGCCTGGCCCAACAACACGTCGCGCTTATGTGTGGCCCAGGCCCGGGGGCTCCTGTCGGTGTACAAAAGTAGGGGCTCTCCTTTTAACCCCTTTAGTTGTGCACATGCAGTCGGAGCCGCGCGCCATGGTCACACTTGGCAAGGCAGGGAGATGAATCGATGTGGAACCAAGGCACAAGACAAGCGAGACGATGCCAAGATCGAGACCACAGAGAGCAGAGGGACGAAGCAGGTTCCCCCGGCAAGGCCCTTGCCGGGGCAGCTCGCCCCAACACCAACAGAGCGAGCCACCCTTGAGCCCAAGGTTTCCTACACCATCAACTACGTTGGGCCAGGGCTCGGGAGGCACCTCCATGGTGACATACAGATCTTTGTGAAGACAACAACAATACTCTTAATCAGAAGAGTGGAAGACGGCGAGCCTCGGCGAGATCCTTGCCAAGGAAGCCCACAAGACCCCCGGCAAGATCCTTGTCGGGGACGACCGCAACGCCACGGCAAGACCGCACCCGCCAAGCTTTTCGCCACCAACCCCATGCAGCTGCCAGCCCACCAGCCGGGCGGGCACCTGCGTGTTGACGCAAGGCTCCTCCGACAACTCAGCACATGCCTACGTGGTGGCATGCAGGCTTTCGTGAAGGCTCCACCATCATGCCACCTCAGCTGCTTGCCTGCCTATAGGCGCCACCGCCTCGCTGGCCCAGGCACGTGTCGAGGCGGGACGAAGCGACGGTAAAGTGGAGGGGACACGTCAGGGGCGCATTAAATGCGCCTTGTCCCGTAATAGCTAGCGATAAGCCTAGCCACAGTACCCCGATGCCACCTCCTGGTGCCACTGTGGCGATCCCTTGGCCTATAAAAGGAGACCCAGCGCATCCAGAAGAAGGATTCGGACTCTTGGACAAGTTACGCCCCCTGTAGCTAGTTCGAGCTCCTCAAGAACACAGATATATACACATCCAAGCAGGACTAGGGTATTACGCATCTCTGCGGCCCGAACCTGGGTAAACGATCCGCGTGCTTGTACTGACTGCTGATCCTGCTCTCCTCACCACCCAGCGCCCCGCAACCGCAGAAGGGATCCTCGTGATCCCATAGGTGTCGTTTCCCACCGACACCAGTATATTGGGGCCGAACATCCGATGACCTTGAGCGACCAGCTGAAGCAACTGGTCGAACTTCACAAGGCGGCTGAACTGGCCATGAAGGACCTCATAGTCTGGATGTGGCCAGCCGAGCCCTTGCTTGGCAGCTAATTCGGCCTGGTGAAGCGGCTTGTATCCGCTTGCCCGCGGCTTGACGCCATAAATCGGTCAGTCTGCGTGGAAGGTGCGCGTCGGGCCTTCGCCCGTGCGAAAGTGCACTGGGCGAAGATGGATGCCGAGAAGCTGGAGACGGAGGGGCCACCGAAGGGCAAGGAGCACCGCCACCCCGAAAAATATTATGATAGTGTCCTGAAGGGGGCCTGCCTCATGGAGGAGGAATGTTCTAAGGATGTAATATTTCAATAAATGTATTGATTTGATCCTGTAATATGAAAACAAGTTCATTTGCGCCAGATAATGCTTGTTGATTTAAAATATTACCTTCTATGCGGCCGTTTATAAAATCTGAGAGTTGGCCAGTCGTCGGCTTCTGCCCCCCTGTAACTAGTACCGGGGTGTTCGGGATAAATATAAACACTCTTTATCCAAATTTTTGGTCCTTTAAGGAGGTGTTTAACGCAATGAACCAGGCAATCAAAGGCCGCTCGTCGTCGGCTCCAAGCCACTCGTCGCGGATATTATGCTTAAAGGCCGCTAGGGCCTCGGCATCCGGACAATCGACAATTTGGTTCTTTTTAGTTAGGAACCGAGTCCAGAATTTCCTGGCTGACTCTCTGGGCTGTTGGGTTATGTGACTTAAGTCATCAGCATCCGGCGGTCGCACATAAGTGCCTTGGAAGTTATCCAGGAATGCGTCTACCAGGTTCTCCCAACTTCCAATGGAATTTGCTGGCAAACTATTCAGCCAATGCCGAGCCGGTCCCTTGAGTTTTAGTGGGAGGTACTTGATGGCGTGTTGATCATCCCCGCGGGCCATGTGAATGTGGAGAAAGAAATCTTCTATCCATGCCGCGGGGTCCGTAGTCCCATCATATGATTCGATGTTCACGGGCTTAAACCCTTCTAGGAACTCATGGTCCATTACTTCGTCAGTGAAGCATAGGGGGTGTGTGGCGCCTCTGTGCCGGGCTATGTCACGACGCAGTTCAAGTAAGTCTAGTCGGTTGTATTCGGCCCGGCCGGATTTATATTTAGTGTATCCGGCGTGGTGATCATCGACACGGGTTGGGGCGCGCCCCCGTGATCCGTAGATCGATCTTGAGTGCCCTGCTTTGTTTTCCAACACATCTCGCAAGTCCTGCATGTAGCCCCGGGCCTTCGTGTTTTTGTTTGATTGGCGACGGGGTGCGGGTTGGTGTTCGGGCTGATATGCTTTGTCTCGGCCACGTGGTGGCCGGTCAGCCGCATCCTGCGCCTCCTCCTCAAAGTGAGGTAACAACTTGCGCTTTGGGTAACTTTTGGTTGGGCGCTCGAGTCCATATTCCTCGGCTGCCAGGACCTCAGTCCATCTATCAGTTAGCAGATCTTGATCAGCTTGAAGCTGCTGCTGCTTTTTCTTCAGGCTTTTTGCAGTGGCTATAAGCCAGCACTTGAAGCGCTCATGCTTGATGGGATCCTCAGGCACGGTAAATTCTTTGTCGCCGAGGCTCAACTCGTCATCGGAGAGGGGCATGTAATTGTCATCCTCCAAGTCTCCATCCATTGCCTGTTCATCGGGGCTAGTGTGCCCATTCTCCCGTTCGGCCTGCTCGAAGACTGGCTGGGCGGGATTGTTTTCGTCTTCGGCATTATCCGGAATGTTATTATCTCCTGTGCCGGTATCACCATTTTTGCTATGGCGGGGCTTAAAGCGGCGCCTATGACGCCGGTGCTTAGATTGCTTCTCAAGGGGATTATCCTCCGTTGCTTCGTCGCCATCGCCTTCTTTGGGTGTGTCCACCATATATATATCATATGAAGAGGTGGCTGTCCAGCGCCCTGTGGGCGGTGGTTCCTGTTCTTCTCCGGCATCGTCATCCATACCGTCGATGTCTTCGGGATTGAAGTCAAGCATGTCGGATAAGTCGTCGACAGTGGCTATTAAGTGGGTGGTGGGTGGGGAACGAATTTCTTCATCGTCCGCTTCCCACTCGAGCCGGACATAGTTCGGCCAAGAGTCTCCTGACAGGGAGAGAGACCTTAATGAATTTAGCACGTCGCCCAAGGGCGAGTGCTGAAAGATATCCGCGGAGGTAAACTCCATGATCGGTGCCCAATCAGATTCTATAGGCACGGATGTACGCGGTTCGGAGCCTATGGCCGGAGACGAGTCCGAGGATCCGATGACGCAGACCTCATTAGAGGCGAAGTCTGTGTTTGGCTCTATCGCCGATGAGTGCGCGGCCTCCATGGCGGGGTCCATCCACCCGTCCTCGGATGGCACGATCTGATCCGGAGAGCCGGGGCACCCACAGGTGTGATCTCCTGAACACCGTCCGATGGCAGATCTAAGTCATGCTCATCGTGATTGTTCGGTGCACCTGCCATGGGTTCGAATCCTTCGAAGATCAAGTCTCCACGGATGTCGGCGGTGTAGTTCAGGCTTCCAAACCTGACCTGATGGCTAGGGGCGTAGCTATCGATCTGCTCCAGATGGCCAAGCGAATTGGCCCTCAGTACGAAGCTGCCGAATACGAAGATCTGTCCGGGGAGGAAACCCTCACCCTGGATCGCATCGTTGAAGATGATTGAAGGAGCCATCAAGCCTTATCGCGACGACACAGTGGAACTCTCAATGAAAGCACCAATGTCGGTGTCAAAACCGGTGGATCTCGGGTAGGGGGTCCCGAACTGTGCGTCTAAGGCTAATGGAGAGTCCCATCCGGACACGGGACGAAGTCTTCAATCTTGTATCTTCATAGTCCAACAGTCCGGCCAAATTATATAGTCCGGCAGTCCGAGTACCCCCTAATCCAGGACTCCCTCAGCCGGCCCTCTCCTCCTCCCCTCCTTTATATATGGGGGAGGGGGCCACCCCATAGACACACAGAGTTGATTTCTTAGCCGTGTGCGGTGCCCCCTCCATAGATTTCCACCTCGGTCATATCGTTGCAGTGCTTAGGCGAAGCCCTGCGCCGGTAGCTTCATCATCACCATCATCACACCGTCGTGCTGACGAAACTCTCCCTCGGCCTCAGCTAGATCAAGAGTACGAGGGATGTCACCGAGCTGAACGTGTGCAGATCGCGGAGGTGCCGTGCGTTCGGTACTTGGATCAGTTGGATCGCGAAGACGTTCGACTACATCAACCGCGTTACTAAACGCTTCCGCTTTCGGTCTACGAGGGTACGTGGACACACTCTCCCCGCTCCTTGCTATGCATCACCTAGATGGATCTTGCGTGTGCGTAGGCAAATTTTTTGAAATACTATGTTCCCCAACATGTGGTGGCAGCCTCATTGGTTTCAACCTCCATTGCTTCAACGACTAGAGGGTCTGGCACGATCACATTCTATTCTTGTATGACTGGATCACCGGCCGGAGGAATGACTTCTCTTTCTTCTTCTTTCTCTTCATCCACTGATGCAGCCGGAATGTCTTCAGCAGTTTTGGCTTCAGACTCATGAGCAGACGAAGTAGGGATGGCTCCAGGAAACACTTGACGTGCTACTGAGCTGGTTTTTGCACATCCTCTTCTGGTATGCTTGACATGGAGACCGGGGGCCTGACACCTTTGCGAAGCCTTCTAAATGAGGGTGATGCCTTTCGTGAGGGAGTGGTCTGTTCCATGTAATCTTCATCAAGCACCGGAGTGGTGACTTGAGTTTGTGGAGTACAGGGAATAACTTCATGAAGGGGGGGGTGTTTGGGTGTTGCTCTTCCCAAAATTCATCTTGAGCAATTGGCGTCGTGGGACCGCCAATGCTTATGAGTTCACTGCTCGTGGGAGCAGGCGATGATACCGGATTGGGTTCAAGCTGAGGAAGGACTTCATCATCTTTAACATTGTCATCATGACCAATGTCTTCAGCTGCGTTGGAGTCAGCAGCCGGAATCTCTTCACTTTCTGGAGCCTCTGTGGAAGCAGGCTCATGGGTCACAAGGCGGCGCTCATGGTTGGTGGAGGCAGGTAGAGCAATAGAGATTGGTTCAATGTTTAGGGGCTCTTGGGCTGCAGCACGCTCTTTTCTTGAAGACTTTGAAGCCTTTGTCTTCAAATTTTTCATTGAGGGAGCATCATTAGAGGTGTCTTTGTGCTTCCTCTTCCTGGATTCAGCCTCAGCTTGCCTTGTCTTCTTGTGCTCTGAAGTTGCTGAGGGGACCTTTGGCTTCGAGCCAGTCATACTGGCAGGGAAGACTATGCTTGGTCGTTCCTGCCTTGGAGCGCCGGGTTTGGCTTCAACAGACTTCTTGTTTTTCTCGGCAGCCATCTTGGGGTCGATGCCAGGATGCCCAAGTGCCTTTCTCTTCACAGCCTCATTGTGCACTTACACACACTTCTATGCATAATACTTCATGCGCTCACGTGAGCCTTTGGCTTCTTCACGCTTCTTGTTGAACTGGTCCTTGAGGTCATGCATCATTTGCTTGAAGTTCTGCACATCAGCAACACTGAGCTTGGCCATGTGCTTCTTGAACTGAGCCTTCTCATAGTCTATCTTGTTCTTCAGCTCAACTATTTTCTGAGCTATGGCAAGATCATTGGCAATTGCTCCTTGAAACGTGACGCTGATGTCTATGGGCAACTGTAGATCATCAATGTTGATGCTTTGGTCCTCAAACCATTCATCAATGAAGTTATTGAGTATATCAACATAAAAAAGAGGTAGATCTCTGAAGATTTCGGCCTCTTGCTTGCTCTTGATCAACATCTCTAGAGCATCATCTGCGAGATCTTCATCGCTTGATAGATCAATAGTGTTGTCCTCATTGCGCAGAATGGCAGCTGGAGTGAGATCATGCCCAGAAATCTTCTTGGGCTTCTTGGTATTCTTGGAGACGCGAGATAGATCTTCAGACTACACACTGGATTTAGGAGGTGCAGAGTTCAATGGCTTCACAGTCGAAGCTTTTGGAGCAGTAGAGGGCTTTGAAGCTTTTGACTTCTTCTTCTGCTTCGAGGGTGCAGGTGCATCCTCAGAGTCTGCATCATTAGCAGATTGATCTACTGTGGCCCTTTGAGTAGCAAAATGGGAGAGGATCCCATCGAAGACATTGAAGGGGCCAATGACATTGGGATTGGCGTCACGTGTGCCATCAGGCCTTGGAGCAGACGGACCTGGGTTGAAGTTGAGTCTGAATGCCTTTTTGTTCTTGGCAGCAGACTCCTTTGCAAATTGATAGTTGCGCTTTAATAGATCATCTCCACAACACCATCGAAGAGATGATGGGTCGACATTGTCAGGCTGAGGTCCTCGGACCATGCAAGGATAGAATCCTTGAGCAATAGCTTCAGGCTTCGTCTGAGGTTGAAGTTTTCTATAGAGAATATTGCCCCATGGGCGCTTGATAGCATTCTTCTCTGCATACTCAGGAGTGACGAAGTGATACTTGAGCCATTCCTCTGCCCAATATCTTCTGATCCATTGGATTTGGGACTTGCGCTGACTGTAGTTCTCCTCAGGATCAGACTTGTAAAGTTCATACAGATCTGGGGGCAGGTCCAGATCAGTATTGCCACGGTGTTGCCTGCCACCTTTCCTTGTAGATTTTTCAGTCGCCATAATATTCAGACTGAAAGGCTTCAACACATTGAATGGCTTCAGACGACTGGTCAGACAAGAACTAGCTTCAGGAGATTCAATGTGATGTTGTAAGTATTCTACAAATGAATGCAGACTATGAGAACCAAAGGATTCTCCCACGGACATGTAACTGTGTTAGCATTAGAGATGCGAGGGAAGGGGAAGAGGTCATATGCATTCTCAGAAGATTTTGAAGATAAATCAGTTTGAAGACATTGACCTCATAGTGTGAAGACATTCACTTATTTGAAGTGAGTTGGTTCCAGATTTGTACGAATCCATGAATAAGTACAAGCGAGGAATCTAACTAGTTGTGAGGCATAAGTTAATATACTTGCAAGTTATGATATGCAGAAACAGAAAGATTCAGATTTGGAAGTTTAGAAACCACGTTTGGGTGAAGTGGATGGACTCAACAGATCGAAAAAGCGGTAAAAAGCGAGTTTATTTGCCACACGAAGAACTGCTAGACGAGGCGGAACGGATGAATCTCCCGCGCCCTAACTTGGTGGCGGAAGAAACCTACGACAGCGGCGGAGAAGGCGAGGTCCGCAGCCAGTGTGAAGACGGGGTCGAAGAGGTCGCAACAGCTAAGCGCCTCGTCTCCGGCATCGACTCGAGCTAGCGGTGGCGCTAGGGTTTTGAGCGAGATGGTGAGGTGGGAGAGGAGATAATGACCGCACGGCTGAGTATTTATAAGGTGAAGGGATGCGCAGCGCAATTACGCTGGTGCCCCTGGCAGTTCACATCTGGTGGACATGTGGCGTGCATGCAACTTATAGAGAGTTGTTCCATGTTCCCACGCGCGCCAGGTTTGTCGGGTGGTCGTTCCAGCTTCTCTGATATTCAGGCAAAAGAGATATAGCATTAAAAACAGTTTTAAATGTGTGTCTCTGTATCTTCAGTTGACAAGGATGCAGTGAAGACATTCGACACGTATCAACAGAATGCATATGACTAGACAGAAAGAATTTAAGGAAGAAGCACAGAAGGGGTTAGGGTCCGATCACATTCACTTAGTTCAGAAAATGGCAAGTTTGAAGACATAGCTATAAGTGAATGTTGTAGAGGACAGAACACACATATATATTTAGATATATCAGAAATGACCAAATCAACATTGCGAAGATAAACTCTGAAGTCAAATCAATGATGAAGACAAACCAAATATGAAGATAATGCAATCATGACGCCAGGTGGCGTTACCCACCGTATAGGAAGTATTAGACCCAGACACGACGCACTATTATCGTGGCGCTCCAAAGTCAAATTCCACATTAATGTATTCAAACTTAGAGGGTAAGTCTTCATTAATTGAAGATATATGTTACTTCGTGTGTTGCACATCTAAGTCATCAACATGCATAAGCGTTAGGATGTGTGTCCATTCACAGGACATTCGAGGATTCTAAGATATTTAGGTCACATCGCAGCTTGTAAAACCTTTTCTCATCCAAGGGCTTTGTGAAGATATCTGCCAATTGCTCTTCAGTGTTGACGTGTATGATATCAATGCCTTCCTTCAACACATGATCCCTGAGAAAGTGATGATGGATTTGAATGTGCTTTGTCTTCGAGTGCTGAACTGGATTGTGAGCAATCTTGATGGCGCTCTCATTGTCGCAGTAGAGTGGCACATGCTTCATGTTGATGCCATAGTCCTTGAGTGTTTGCTTCATCCAGAGAAGCTGAGCGCAGCAAGATCTAGCAGCGATGTATTCAGATTCAGCAGTGGAGAGAGATACACAGTTCTGCTTCTTTGAAGACCAACAGACAAGAGATCGCCCAAGAAAGTGACATGTGCCTGATGTGGACTTGCGATCAACCTTGTCACCAGCATAATCAGCATCTGAGAATCCAACTAGATCAAACTTTGAGCCCTTTGGATACCATAATCCTAATGTTGGGGTGTGAGCCAAATATCGAAGAATTCACTTCACTGCTAAGTGATGCGATTCCTTTGGTGCCGCTTGGAATCGGGCACACATGCAAATGCTAAGCATTATATCAGGCCTAGATGCACATAAGTACAGTAAAGAACCAATCATGGAGCGATATACCTTTTGATCGAACTCTTTACCATTGTCGTTGGGGCCCAATTGGCCTTTGGTGGCATTGGCGTCGTGTACCCTTTGCATTCTTGCATTCCAAATTTCTTCAGGCAATCTTTGAGGCACTTCTCTTGTGAGATGAAGATGCCATTTCTCTGCTGACGGATTTGAAGACCAAGGAAGAACTTCAGCTCACGCATCATGGACATCTGATATTGCTCTTGCATCATATGCCCAAACTCATCACTTTATCTCTTGTCAGTGCAGCAGAAGATAATGTCATCCACATAGATTTGGCATACAAATAGTTCACCATCGTATGTCTTCGTGAAGAGAGTGGGATCTAGAGAACCAGGTTTGAAGCCTTTGCTCTTTAGGAAGTCTTTGAGTGTGTCATACCAAGCGCGAGGTGCTTGTTTGAGGCCATATAGTGCCTTGTTAAGTTTGTATACCATGTCAGGATGCTTTGGATCTTCAAAACCAGGTGGTTGTGCAACATACACTTCTTCTTCAATTTTGCCACTGAGGAAGGCACTCTTTACATCCATTTGGTACAGAAGAATGTTGTTGTGGTTGGCATAAGCTAGCAGTATGTGAATGGCTTCAAGCCTAGCCAGCGGAGCAAAGGTTTTATCGAAGTCAATCCCTTCCACTTGTGTGTAACCTTGAGCAACGAAACGAGCCTTGTTTCTAACAACTTGACCATGCTCATCTTGTTTGTTGTGATAGATCCATTTGGTGCCGATGATATTGTGCTTGCGAGGATCAGGACGCTTTCACTAGTAGAAAACAGGGCTTTGGTCACAGGGCAATATTCACATTAGTCCCGGTTCAGTCACGAACCGGGACTAATGTGAGCATTGGTCCCGGTTCGTGCGGCCAGGGGCCTGCCGGGCCTCGTGGGGGCATTGGTCCCGGTTCGTCTGGCCCCTTTGGTCCCGGTTGGTGGGACAAACCGGGACCAATGGGCCTCGCTCCTGGCCCACCACCATTGGTCCCGGTTGGTGGCTTGAACCGGGACCAGAGGCTCACCCTTTAGTCCCGGTTCATGCCACAAACCGGGACTAAAGGGTTAGTCCTAGTTGCGGTCAGAGTTTAGTCCCACCTCGCCAACCGAAGGGCGCTCACACCTGTTTATAAGCCCGTCCCTCTCTGCCTTGTTGAGCTCCTCTCAAAGTGAAAATAGATGCCCCTATACAGGGAATTTGACCTAAATTCAGAGTAAGTTTCTTTGAAATTCACAGAAATTTATTATGAATTTAGGTTGAATTTTCTCTATAGGCGCATCTATGTTCATTTTTTATAGTAAATAAAATAAATAAACCTTAATAAAATAAATAAAAATAAACAAACCTTAATAAAATAAAATAAAATAAACTATAGTAAATAAAATAAATAAACCTTAATAAAATAAATAAAAATAGTAGCAGTAAAATAAATAAAAATAAAATAAATAAAGTAAAATACATAAGTAATTAGAAACAAAATGGAATAAAATAAATAAGTTTTTTGTTGTAAGTAGAAACAAAACAAAATAAATAAAGCAAAAGAGAAAAAAAACAGGGAAAAAATAAAAATTATGCCACCTACTGGGCCACTACGGCCTAAATACGACTAGAAACCCATCCATGGGCCAGGATTCAGGCCCGCAGAAGGCCCCGTAGGCCCACAGGCATAGTAGTGACAGTTAGGCCCGTAAGCCTGCAATAGAGAGGAGCTCGAGAGGGGTGCGGCAGTGGGGCTTATAAACCACTGCGCGCCCCTCTCAACTAGCGAGGTGGGACTAAAGTTTTGGCCGCGACGCGGGCAGCACAGGACCTTTGGTCCCGGTTGGTGCCACCAACCGGGACCAATGCCCCCCCTTTAGTCCCGGTTGGTGGCACCAACCGGGACCAAAGGCTGCCCTTTAGTCCCGGTTCATGCCACGAACCGGGACCAATGAGGTGCCTATATATACCCCTGGCCCGCGAGCAGAGCAGTGGAGTGCTCTGTTTTTCTGTGGCCAGCGAGGGGAGGGCTTTGTGGTGCTCTAGCTCACCTCCTATGCACATGAGGCGTTCGATGAAATGCCCGAGCCACAGTAGTTAAGCTTTCTCCTCTCGAAGCTCGACCTCAAAGCTCCATTTTCCTTGAGATTTGTACGGTTTAGCGGAATGCACACAGATGAACCGGCAATGGATGTACGGTGACAGACACACCTCCGAGTACATTAAGGGCGTGCATGATTTTCTCGAAGTGGCTGAGGCAAACAAGCAGAATGGTTTTATGTGTTGTCCATGCCCTACATGTGGGAATACGAAGTCTTACTCTGACCGGAAAATCCTTCACACCCACCTGCTTTACCAGGGTTTCATGCCACACCATAATGTTTGGACGAGGCACGGAGAAATAGGGTTTATGATGGAAGACGGCGAAGAAGAAGAGGACGATGACAACTATGTGCCCCCTGAATACGGTGATGCTACAACCGGGGAAGCTACTGAAGATCAAGAGGAACCAGACGATGTGCCCAATGATGCTGCAATGGGGGAAGCTGCTGAAGATCAAGAGGAACCAGTGCCCGATGATGATGATCTCCGCCGGGTCATTGTCGATGCAAGGACGCAATGCGAAAGTCAAAAGGAGAAGTTGAAGTTCGATCGCATGTTAGAGGATCACAAAAAAGGGTTGTACCCCAATTGCGAAGATGGCAACACAAAGCTCGATACCGTACTGGAATTGCTGCAGTGGAAGGCAGAGAATGCTGTGCCTGACAAAGGATTTGAGAAGCTATTGAAAATATTGAAGAAGAAGCTTCCAAAGGATAACAAAATGCCCGACAGTACATACACAGCAAAGCAGGTCGTATGCCCTCTAGGATTGGAGGTGCAGAAGATACATGCATGCCCTAATGACTGCATCCTCTACCGCGGTGCGTACAAGGATCTGAACGCATGCCCGGTATGCGGTGAATTGCGGTATAAGATCAGACGAGATGACCCTGGTGATGTTGACGGCGAGCCCCCCAGGAAGAGGGTTCCTGCGAAGGTGATGTGGTATGCTCCTATAATACCACGGTTGAAACGTCTGTTTAGAAACGAAGAGCATGCCAAGTTGATGCGATGGCACAGTGAGGACCGTAAGAAAGACGGGAAGTTGAGAGCACCCGCTGACGGGTCGCAGTGGAGAAAAATCAAGAGAAAGTACTGGGCTGAGTTTGCAGCTGACCCAAGGAACGTATGGTTTGGTTTAAGCGCGGATGGCATTAATCCTTTCGGGGAGCAGAGCAGCAATCACAACACCTGGCCCGTGACTCTATCTATGTATAACCTTCCTCCTTGGATGTGCATGAAGCGGAAGTTCATTATGATGCCCGTTTTCATCCAAGGCCCTAAGCAACCCGGCAACGACATTGATGTGTACCTAAGGCCATTAGTTGAAGAACTTTTACAGCTGTGGAATGGAAACAGTGTACGTGCGTGGGATGAGCACAAACAGGAGGAATTTAACCTGCACGCGTTGCTGTTTGTAACCATCAACGATTGGCCCACTCTCAGTAACCTTTCAGGACAGACAAACAAGGGATACCACGCATGCACGCACTGTTTAGATGACACTGAAAGTATATACCTGGACAAATGCAGGAAGAATGTGTACCTGGGCCATCGTCGATTTCTTCCGACCAACCATCAATGTCGAAAGAAAGGCAAGCATTTCAAAGGCGAGGCAGATCACCAGAAGAAGCCCTGCATGCGTACCTGTGATCACGTACTTGCTATGGTCAATGATTTACACGTAATCTTTGGAAAGGGTCCCGCGGACTAGCTGTTCCGAATGACGCTGAGGGACACGCACCCATGTGGAAGAAGAAATCTATATTTTGGGACCTACCGTACTGGAAAGAGCTAGAGGTCCGCTCTTCAATCGACGTGATGCACGTGACGAAGAACCTTTGCGTGAATCTGCTAGGCTTCTTGGGCATGTATGGGAAGACAAAAGATACACCTGAGGCACGGGAGGACCTGCAACGTTTGCACGAAAAATACGGCATGCCTCCGAAGCAGTATGAAGGTCCTGCCAGCTATGCTCTTACGAAAGAAGAGAAAGAAATCTTCTTTGAATGCCTGCTCAGTATGAAGGTCCCGACTGGCTTCTCGTCGAATATAAAGGGAATAATAAATATGCCAGAGAAAAAGTTCCAGAACCTAAAGTCTCATGACTGCCACGTGATTATGACGCAACTGCTTCCGGTTGCATTGAGGGGGCTTCTACCGGAAAACGTCCGATTAGCCATTGTGAAGCTATGTGCATTCCTCAATGCAATCTCTGAGAAGGTGATCAATCCAGAAATCATACCAAGGCTAAGGAGTGATGTGGTGCAATGTCTTGTCAGTTTTGAGCTGGTGTTCTCACCATCCTTCTTCAATATCATGACACACGTCCTAGTTCATCTAGTCGACGAGATTGTCATTTTGGGGCCCGTATTTCTACACAATATGTTCCCCTTTGAGAGGTTCATGGGAGTCCTAAAGAAATATGTCCGTAACCGCGCTAGGCCAGAAGGAAGCATCTCCATGGGCCATCAAACAGAGGATGTCATTGAGTTTTGTGTTGACTTCATTCCTGGCCTTAAGAAGATAGGTCTCCCTAAATCGCGGTATGAGGGGAGACTGACTGGAAAAGGCATGCTTGGAGGGGACTCAATAATATGCAGGGATGGATATTCTTGGTCTCAAGCACACTACACAGTTCTACAGAACTCTACCTTGGCGACCCCGTATGTCGATGAACACAAGAACAGTCTGCACTCCAAACACCCGGAGCAGTCCGACGACTGGATTACATGTGAACACGTCTCAGAGGTGACAACACTGTTTGTGATGAGCTGTACTCGTTGTCCAGGGGACCATCTTTGACTGTATTGACTTACAAAGGATACGAGATAAAGGGGAATACATTTTACACGATCGCCAAGATCAAAAGAGCACCTACCAAAACAGCGGTGTCCGCTTTGATGCAGCAACCGAGAGGGGAAAGGACACATATTATGGTTACATAGTGGACATATGGGAACTTGACTACGGACATGATTTTAAGGTCCCTTTGTTTAAGTGCAAATGGGTCAATCTGTCAGGAGGCGGGGTACAGGTAGACCCACAGTACGGAATGACAACAGTGGATCTGAACAATCTTGGGTACACTGACGAACCGTTCGTCCTAGCCAATGATGTGGCACAGGTTATCTATGTGAAGGACATGTCTACCAGACCGAGAAAAAGAAAAGATAAGGAAGCGAATACATCATACGATGAGCCAAAGCGCCACATAGTTCTTTCAGGAAAAAGGGACATCATGGGAGTGGAGGGCAAGACAAACATGTCTGAAGATTATGAAAAGTTTCATGAAATTCCTCCCTTTAAAGTCAAGGCTGATCCAAGCATCCTGATAAACGATGAAGATTATCCATGGTTACGGTGCAATAAGCAAAGGACACAAGTGAAGAAAAAGTGAAGACTTTCTCTCCACAACTATTATGATGATACCATGCCAACTTTCAACCTTTTTGTAGTTCATTTGAAATGCCTGTTGTAACAGATGAGTTTTCGTCCAAAATCCTGATAATTCGAAAGAGATTGTCCATTTTGTACACGAAGTGCATCCAGTTTTTGCCGTAACCCTCTCAACTTTTTAGCACATGCTATGTGGGTGAAATGATGACACCATGCCAACTTTCAACCTTTTCAGAGTTCATTTGTAGTGCTTTTCAATTTCACGGTCATATAGCTCATGAAAATCAGTAAATGCATGAAAAATAACAAATGAAGTCAGAAAGGGTTGAAAATTGATGATGTGGCTTTGAATGGTGCATTTTGAACACACAAAAAGTCTGGAGTTCAAATAAGTTCAAAAAAATGAAATCCCTTTGTAACTGATGAGTTTTCCTTCGAAACCCTGATACTTCGGAAGAGATTGTCCATTTTGTACACGAAGTGCATCCAGTTTTTGCCGTAACCCTCTCAACTTTTTAGCACATGCTATGTGGGTGAAATGATGACACCATGCCAACTTTCAACCTTTTCAGAGTTCATTTGTAGTGCTTTTCAATTTCACGGTCATATAGCTCATGAAAATCAGTAAATGCATGAAAAATAACAAATGAAGTCAGAAAGGGTTGAAAATTGATGATGTGGCTTTGAATGGTGCATTTTGAACACACAAAAAGTCTGGAGTTCAAATAAGTTCAAAAAAATGAAATCCCTTTGTAACTGATGAGTTTTCATTCGAAACCCTGATACTTCGGAAGAGATTGTCCATTTTGTACACAAAGTGCATCCAGTTTTTGCCGTAACCCTCTCAACTTTTTAGCACATGATATGTGGGTGAAATGATGATACCATGCCAACTTTCAACCTTTTAAGAGTTCATTTGTAGTGCTTTTCAATTTAAGGGTCATTTATAGCTCATGAACTAATAGCAAAAAGAATGAACTAAAAATAATCAATTAAAATATGCTGTTATGATCAACTAAAACAAAACTATAATATTCTTGAATAGCCAAAAGAATCAACTAAAAAGCTTTTATAAAACTCCAATAGCAAAAGGAATTTTCATAAAGAATGTTTTTGTTAGAAACTTTAATAGCAAAAAGCATTATCATAAAGATTTTTTGTTAGAAACTAAAATAACAAAATCTGTTTTTGAATAGAATCATAAAACACAGTAATATTAAATAGCAGGAAAAAGAATCACTCCAAAATCTATTTTTATAGTAAAGTTAATCACAAACTAGTGATTCACACAAATTTCAAAGAATTCAAATTTGAAAACTAATGGCACTAACAGAAAGTTTATAATTTTTGTGACCTAAAAGCAAAAAGAATTAAAAAATAAACTTTAATAAAATAAATAAAAATAGCAATAGTAAGTATTTTGTTGTAAGTAGAAACAAAATATAATAAATAAAGCAACAAAGAAAAAAAAGTGCCATCTACTGGGCCACCACGGCCTGAATACGACTAGAAACCCAACCATGGGCCAGGATTCAGGCCCGCAGGTGGCCCAGTAGGCCCCACAGGCACATAGTGTATGGTTAGGCCCGAAAGCCTGCAGTTGAGAGGAGCTCGAGAGGGTGGGCGCAGCAGGGCTTATAAACCACTCTCGAGCTCTCTCAACTAGCGAGGTGGGACTAAACTTTGGCCGCGACGCGGGCAGCAGATGTCCTTTGGTCCCGGTTGGTGGCACCAACCGGGACTAAAGGGGGGCATTGGTCCCGGTTGGTGCCACGAACCGGTACCAATGCTTCGTGTATATAAGCAAGCCTTGTGAAAATTTTCGTTCAGTTCCTCATTCTGCCGCCGCCCTCTGCCCCGTCGCTCGCGCCCGTCGTCGCCGCCCCCATCGCCGCCCGCGCCCCGCGCTGCCCCAACGCCGTCGTCGCGCGCCACCCCACGTCGTCGCCGTCACCTCACCGCGCCGCCCCGACGCCGTCGCCGCCCCTCGTCGCCGCCAGGCTGCCCGAGCTCGCCCCGTCGACGCCGTCGCCGCCCTCTGCCCCGTCGCTCGCGCCCGTCATTGCGGCCCCCGTCGCCGCCCGCGCCCCGCGCCGCCCTGACGCGGTCGTCGCGCGCCACCCCACGCCGTCGCCGTCACCTCACCGCACCGCCCCGACGCCGTCGCTTCCCCTCGTCGCCGCCAGGCTGCCCGAGCTCGCCCCGTCAACGCCGTCGCCGCCCTCTGCTGCCTCGTCGACGCGCAGCCGCCCCTGCCCCGAGCACGCCGCCGGCGGCCCGCCCCGACCAGACCTGAGTATATATATGTTTTTGCATTTTTATAAAAATGTATATATGTATGTATGTTCTCTGTGTATATATATGTTCATGTATGCAAAAGATAGATTTTTAGAAAATTTAGGATTTTTTTCTGTTCATATATTCTTTGGTGATATTAATCATTGTAGAATATGCAAATGTTTGTATATTCATATGAACAATGCATTAGGCAAAACCTTTACTTTTTTTCTAAATTTTCTATTTGAACATTTTTTTTTAAAACAAGCAATACTACTTCATGTATTTTGTCAGAATTTTTTATCGTGCATAGACCGATTTTAGACCACGTGAGCACCCCCACCCCCCTAATATGGATGTATATATATATATATGTATGTATATATGGATGGATGAAAATATTGATGTGATGTTTTTTTGTTCATAGACCTTTTTATGTTCATAGAATTAGTATTTTTTTGTTCATATATATATAATTAATGTAGATGTATATGTATGTGTATGTATGTATGGATGGATGTATGTATATAGAAAATATTGATATTGTGATATATAGATTATTTTTTCTTTAGAATTTTTCTGTAAATGATATGATGATGATGACGATATATAGAGTTCTTTGATTGTGATGATAGATGATGATGATATATATAGAGTTCTTTGATTGTATGAAAACTTTGTAAAATTTACCCCCTTCCCGATAACTTTGACATGAGGGGGGACGTCGGACATGCATGAGAGAGAGGCGGTCCGCTTGCCCGACCAACTATTGAGGCCACCCAAACCCTAGAAAAAGAGCGTCGTCGTTGTCGATCTACCCAGGCCCTCCCCGATAACTTCGACATGAGGGGGGGGGGGACGTCGGACTATATAACAAACACTTGTGAAAAGTTTCAGTTTTCATCGCCAGTTGCCTCCCCCTCCCGGATAAACCCCTCCCGGATAACTTCGACCGTGATAACTTATACCACGGGAGCATCCCCGGGCCCGCTCGCTCGACCAAAACTCTCAAGAACACCCAAACCCAAGAAAAAAACGATGTCAGTCTCCTACCCCCTCCCGCCGCGCCCCTACCCTTGAAGCGTTGCCGAGGCCACCCCAAACCCGGAATAAGCTAGGTCTACGTTTGCACTAATATATCCACCTGCTGTCATGTTTGTGTAATAATTGCCATGTTGTAATATTTGCAGAAACAATGGAGCACGGATGAGATGAGCAAGCAGAAGAGGTGTTGGGGGACATAATCTTAGCCGGAGGTGATATCTTGTCATATCTTAATGACAATGATGGTCTGGAAGAACAAGGTGAAGAAGCAGGCTAGAGTGATCGAAGAGTGGAGGAGGAAAGACATGATTATGATGGCTCCGGTGACCCAATGCAGGTGCAAGAAGGAGCCCGTGGTGACGGCTCCGGTGACCGAACAGAGTCCGGCCAGGTAAATATATTAGTTAAGCCTGTGCTAACTAGCTAATTGATGCATTCATTGTTTTGGTATGTACACATATTAATTAACTCTTGTCTTTCTTCTTTTTTCTAGCTCTCCGGATCAAGCACAACTTCGGTAAAGAGACGAGGCCCAAAGAGAAAGTTGCGCTTGGATGAAAGGTTTGAGATCACAGCAATCGCGCGCGACGGCCAACCGATTGAACCCATCCGGACAAAGGAAGCATTTGCTACTCAGTGCGGGGCTCTTGTTAGGGACAAGATCCCGATCAGCATCCACCAATGGTATAAGCCTAAGAAGGAAGACCCTGAGGTGTCTTATGTCAATGATATGCAGGAAGATGATCTTTGGACTGAGCTGAAGGCAAATTTCACCCTACCGCCAGAGGAGGATCCGGAGAAGCCAGTTAAAGAGCAATTAATCAAGTCTCATGCTCTTAAGAAGATGGCAGACCTATTCAGGAGGTGGAAGAATGAGCTGAAAACGTTTGTCGACAAAGAAGAGACACCAGAATTCATCGGCCGGTATGAGAAGATCAGAGACCACTGGCCCGCATTTGTGGCCCACAAGACATCGGAAAAGAGTAAGAAGATGTCAGTGACAAACAAGAAAAATGCTACGAAGAAGAAGCTTCACCGTCGCACGGGGTCAAGTGGCTACCTCAAAGCCCGGCCTAAGTGGGCCAAGGCTGAGAATGATCTGCTTGAAAAAGGGATCGAACCACAGACAATGAACTGGCTAGACCGTTTCCGGACTTGGTTCTTCGGGGCTGGCAGAAAATTGGACCCTGTATCAGGGAGGTGCGTTTGGACGAACGAGCTTTTGAGAATACCAGTCAAGAAGATTCAGCAATATATCGATGCAGCGCAGGAAGGGACGTTCGTTCCAGACAGAGAGAACGACGAGCTCACAATGGCCCTCGGGAATCCTGAGCACCCTGGACGGACACGAGGCACGCCAGGCTCCGTTCCGTGGAAGGCTGGTTTTCCGGACGCAGGAGGTTACAAAAGCAAGGAGAGGAGGAAAAAAATGGAGCAGACCCAAATTTAGAAGCTGCACGAAAGGGTTCAAGCTCTAGAGGAACGAGACGGCAATCGACATGCCGAAACTACCCCCGAAGCTACACCGCCATCTCAGCGGAGAAGCAGCATGGCTTCCACCGAGCTGCTTTAGCCGGAGCATGTCTTGACGGCTCCTGCTAGCTACCCCGTGGATGCTATCATGGAGTCTCAACATTGCCACCTTATGGCGCAATGGCAGAACTTCAAAGTCAAGGCGGCTGTTGGCTCTGTTTTACCTCCTGAACCCGGCGCAACCTACCACTGCCGGCCGATTCCAGAAGGATATGCTAGGGTAATGGTGGATGAAATAACGGAGGGATTTGAGGACCTCCAGCTTGACCACCCTACCAGTGAAGGGGAGACTCGGCTGGGTTTAGCTCTGAAGACTCCGTGCCTATGGCGGAAGGAGCTCATTAACCTTCCGAACTGGACGCCTCCGGCGAGTAAGGGCACTCCGCCGCCTCCTCCTCCGGCGAGTGATCAGGGCACTCAGCCTCCTTCTCCGGCGCGTGGCGGCACTCCGCCTCCTCCTCCGACGAGTGATCAGGCCACTCAGCCTCCTTCTCCGGCACGTGGCGGCACTCCGCCTCCTTCTCCGCCTGCGCCGGTGTGCCAGAGCAGCCAGCCTCCTCCTTCTCCGCCTCGTCAGCAAGGGCGGAAGAGACCCGCCGCCGCTCCGACTGCTCCGGCATGTCGTAGTCCTTCTCCTCTGCCTCGTAAGCAAGGAAAGAAGACAGCCGCAGCCGCTCCGTCTGCTCTGCCGGTGTCTAGCAGTACAGCTGCCAGAGGCGGGAGGCAATACATATTCGGTCCTTCTCTGAAGACTCCAGAGAAGTTACCATACGAGAGGACCGAGGAGGAAACCACGAAGATTGTGCGAGCCGAAGTGACGAACTTCTTTGAAGGGGTGAAAGCAAAGAAACACCCACCTCCGGAGGAGAAGGTAGATCCGGTGTAAGCAAAGCGCACTCTGGCTGCCCTGACAAAACCACCAAAGTCTCCGCCGAGAGGCAACTATGAGCGCATTCTTGCAAAGACATTTGCCGAAGCGGAGCCGTCGGGAAGTACTGTCGGTGATCAAAGGTTAAAAGAACGACGAGCTGGGAAACAAATTGCCCAGCTCGGCGAACAAGCCAACCAATCGTGCCCCCCGCTCAAGGTGTCTAGCGACATCATCGCCAATGATCCGAGGATTGTGCCCGGTTATAGCAATATTGGAGATTACCTGCCCGACGATGTACATTATGAAATCATGGAGGTGGACGAACACAAATACCATTACGGGAAGCCTCTCGTCAAAGATGAAAGATCTCTAACAACGATGATGCGAAGATTACATGATTGGTACATGAAAACCTGCAGAGAGTCCGATGGGATGAATACTTTGACGCTGAGAGTTAAACCGGAGCATGACCTCGTTGGAATTGAACTGCTGAATGTTCCATTTGAGGAGTTATTCCAGTTTTTCAATCAAAAGGCCCTCGATAAATCAACAATCACTTGCTACTCTCTGTAAGTAGTACTACTTCTGTCATTAAGTCTCTCTATATAGGTCAGCTCTTTCATTGCATGTATTTATAATTATCCTCACTATATTATGCAGATTGAAGATCGCCGAATTGAAGAAAAGACAAATCGGTGATATTGGGTTCATTAACACAAATCTCATAGATGCATATACGGTTGAAAAACATGCCAAAGAAGCCGAGGCCAACTTGCTACGATCGTTGCTATTAAATCAAAACAAAGATATAATACTCTTTCCTGACAACTTCAAGTGAGTGTTACTGTCTTGTGCATATTCGGTTTCCCTTATTAGTCCAGGTTATGGTAATGTAATTGATGACTTATGCATGCATGCGCAGCTTCCACTATATTCTCCTAGAGATTAAGCTTGAGCAGGGAGTAGTAACCGTCTTAGACTCGAGACGAAAAGATCCCCAGGACTATGCAGACATGACTCAAATGCTCGAGAAGTAATTTAAATCGATCATTATCCACCATATCAACAACTTTGTTCATTTCCTGATATCAAGTAATTGTTTTCTTTGTCTGGCAGGGTTTGGAGAAAATTCACCACAAAAGCTCCGGGACTGCCGAAGAAGCTGCAATTTGGACACCCGAAAGTAAGTACTATAGTAGCATGTTCCGCACATCTCCTAGTGATTCAAGCGCTAGTTTCATCAATACCATTTAGCATGCTTGCTTATCAGTTAGATTGACCTCTATTTCTTGTAAAGTGGTTGTGGCAGGAACAAGGGAATGATTTCTGTGGATACTACGTTTGCGAGTCTATCCGCCACACGACCTGTGAGCGGGGCTACTCTGACGAACAATATGAAGTGCGTAAGCAATAATATTCACAATTTTATTTTATTACCATCATTTGTGTCGAGTTTCATTTATTCATATATATATGTATTGACCCCCTTCTTCAAATTAGATCTTTTGGATGCGGGATGAACTCCTAGCACCAGATCGTATGCGAGCAATTCAAGAGGAATTGGCGGCAGTCTTCCTTGACCACATGATCGCTGAAAACGGAGAATACTATGTGGACCCTGTGTTCTTACAATTTAATTAGGAGATTATATTGTAAGAGATAATTATTGTATATATGTAGCCGGTAGTGTCAGATAGATATACGAGAACTTGTTGTTCGACAAATCTCTCGGAGAAGGAGAGGTGGTCGATATCACTTCTCTCTGTATGCATATGTTCATGACGATCTTCTGTTTCCTTCATTTGCTTACTAGCTAGCGTGTCTAGTCCTCTCCATACGTATATAGTACATAGCATCGACCAAGCACGGAGATAAGAGAGGACACTTCTCTCTATTAATTAGCTAGCTAACACAATATATGAAACACTTAAATTAACCCCCCAAAACCCCCCAACCCCCCCCCCTTTCAAAAAAAAAACAAAAACCCCAGCCCCTGAAATGCTGGCACGTGGACGCCTATTGGTCCCGGTTGGTGACACCAACCGGGACAAAAGGCCCTGCCTATTGGTCCCGGTTGGTGTCACCAACCGGGACCAAAGGCCCCCCTGCCTGGGCTGGCAGCAGCGGCCATGTGGAGGACCTTCTGTCCCGGTTCATGTAAGAACCGGGACTAAAGGGTTAGGGCATTAGTAACGACCCTTTAGTCCCGGTTCGAAAACAGGGACAAAAGGCCCTTACCAACCGGGGTAAAAGCCCCTTTTTCTACTAGTGTTTACTAGCTCCCATACATTATTCAGCTCAAACTGTTGAAGCTCTTCTTGCATAGCTTGAATCCATTCAGGTTCCATGAAGGCTTCATCAACTTTCTTGGGTTCAGATATAGAGACAAATGCAAAGTGCCCACAGAAATTTGCTAGCTGTGTTGCTCTTGAACGACTGAGTGGACCAGGTGCATTGATGCTATCGATTATCTTCTCAATCTGGACTTCATTTGCAACACGAGGATGTATTGGACGAAGATTTTGCCCTTGCTGATCATTGTCTTCATCTTCAGCATTGGCTTCAGGCTGAGTATTGTCTTCATGCTGATTGTGCAGAAATAATGATTTCCTCTTCAGCCTGTTCCTCTGTAGGTATGATTTCTCCAGTACCCATTAGCTTGCTAGATTCACTTGGTGTAGCTTCATCTAGCACATTTGGCAGGTGCTCTCTTTGCGAGCCGTTAGTCTCATCGAACCGCACATCCACAGTTTCAACCACTTTGTAGTGAAAGAGGTTGAAGACTCTGTAGGAGTGTGAATCCTTTCCGTAACCAAGAATAAAACCTTCATGTGCTTTCGGTGCAAAGTTTGAAGTGTGATGTGGATCCTTGATCCAGCACCTAGCACCAAAGACTCTGAAATAGCTGACATTTGGCTTCTTACCAGTCAGGAGCTCATAGGATGTCTTCTTTAGGAACTTGTGAAGATAAAGACGGTTGATGATGTGGCAAGCAGTATTAATGGCTTCAGGACAGAATATCCTTGGAGTCTTGTACTCATCAAGCATCGTACGTGCCATCTTAATGAGGGTTCTGTTCTTGTGTTCCGTGATGCCATTCTGCTGAGGTGTGTATGGAGCAGAGAACTCATGTGAAATGCCCAATGTATCAAGATAAGTGTCGAGGCTGGTGTTCTTGAATTTTGTGCCGTTGTCACTTCTGATGTGCTTGATCTTGATGCCATAGTTGGTCATGGCACGATTGGCGAATTGTCTGAAGACATCCTGCACTTTAGTCTTGTAGAGAATTATGTGTACCCATGTATATCTTGAGTAATCATCAACAATGACGAAGCCATAGAGGCATGCAATGGTAGTAAGGGTAGAGTAATAAGTAGGGCCAAATAAGTCCATGTGAAGCAGCTCGAAGGGACACTAGTAGAAAAAGGGCGATTTGTACCGGTTCGTAAGGGCCATTTGTCCCGGTTGTTGAACCAGGACTAAAGGGTCGTTACTAAAGCCCTAGGCCTTTAGTCCCGGTTCTTACATGAAGCGGGACAGATGGGCCTCCACGTGGCCGGTGCGGCGAGCCCAGGCAGGAGGCCCTTTGGTCCCGGTTGGTGGCACCAACCGGGACCAATAGGCGTCCACATGTCAGCAGCTGGCAGGAGCTGAGGTTTTTGTTTTTTTGAAAGGGGGTGGTTTAGGGGTTTTGGGGGGTTAATTTAGGTGTTTCATATATTGTGTTAGATAGCTAATTAACAGAGAGAAGTGTCCTCTCTTATCTCCATGCTTGGTCGACGCTACGTACTATACATATAGAGAGGACTCGACACGCTAGCTAGTAAGCAAATGAAGGAAACAGAAGATCGTCATGAACATATACATACAGAGATAAGTGATATCGACCACCTCTCCTTCTCCGAGAGATTGGTCGAACAACAAGTTCTCGTATATCTATCCGACGCTACTGGCTACATATATACAATATAATTATCTCTTACAATATAATTTCCTAATTATATATGAACTCAGGGTCCACATGGTATTCTCTGTATGTATCGATCACGTGGTCAAGAAAGAATGCCGCCAATTCCTCTTGAATTGCTCGCATACGATCTGGTGGTAGGAGTTCATCCCGCATCCGAAACATCTAATTTGAAGAAGGGGGTCAATACATATATATATATATATATATATATGAATAAATGAAACTCAACACAAATGATGGTAATAAAATAAAATTGTGAATATTATTATTTACACACTTCATATTGTTTGTCAGAGTAGCCCCGCTCACAGGTTGTGTGGCGGATGGACTCGTAAACGTAGTATCCACAGTAATTATTCCTGGCTTCCTGCCACAACCACTTTACAAGAAATAGAGGTCAATCAAACTGATAAGCAAGCATGCTATAAATGGTATTGATGAAACTAACACTTGAATCACTAGGAGATGCGCGGAAAATGCTAGTAGTACTTACTTTCGGGTATCTAAATTGCACCTTCTTCGGCAATCCCGGAGCTTTTGAGGTGAATTTTGTCCAAACCCTGCCAGACAAAGAAAACAATTACTTGATATCAAGAAATGAACAAAGTTGCCGATATGGTGCGATAATGATTGATTTAACTTACTTCTCGAGCATTTCAGTCATGTCCGCATACTCCTGGGGATCTTTTCGTCTCGAGTCTAAGACGGTTACTAGTCCCTGCTTAAGCTTAATCTCTAGGAGAATATAGTGGAACCTGCGCACGCATGCATGCATAACTCATCAATTACATTACTATAACCTGGACTAATAAGGGAAACCGAATATGCACAAGACAGTAACACTCACTTGAAGTCGTAAGGAAAGAGTATTATATCTTTGTTTTTTCATTTATTACCAACGATCGTAGCAAGTTGGCCTCGGTCTCTCTGGCCTTAAATTCAACCGTATATGCATCTATGAGATTTGTGTTATCACCGATTTGTCTTTTCTTCAATTCGGCGATCTTCAATCTGCATAATATAGTGAGGATAATTATAAATACATGCAATGAAAGAGCTGACCTATCTATAGAGACTTAATGACAGAAGTATTACTTACAGACAGTAGCAAGTGACCGTTAATTTATCGAGGGCATGTTGATTGAAAAACTGGAAGAACTCCTCAAATGGAACATTCAACAGATCAATGCCAACGAGGTCATGCTCCTCTTTAACTCTCAGCGTCAAAATATTCCTCCCCCCAGACTATCTGCAGGTTTTCATGTACCAATCATGGAATCTTCGCATCATCGTTGTTAGAGATCTTTCATCTTTGATGAGAGGCTTCCCGTACTCGTATCTGTGTTTGTCCACCTCCAAGAAATCATAATGTACATTGTCGGGCAGGTAATCTGCAAGATTGGCATAACCGGGCACCATCCTCGGATCATTAGCGACGATATCGCTAGACACCTTGAGCGGGGGGCACGATTGGTTCGCTTGTTCTCCAAGCTGGGCAATTTTTTTCCCAGCTCGTCGTTCTTTTAACCTTTGATCACTGATAGTAGTTCCCGACCGCTCCGCTTCGATAAATGACCTTTCAATAATGCGTTCATAGTTGCCTTTCGGCGGAGACTTTGGTGGTTTCTTCAGGGCAGCCAGAGTGCGCTTCGCTTTCACCGGATCTATCTTCTCCTCTGGAGGTGGATGTTTCTTTGCTTTCACCCCTTCAAAGAAGTTCATCACTTCGGCTCGCACGATCTTTGCGTTTTCCTCCAGGGTCCTCTCGTATGGTAAATTCTCTGGAGTCTTCAGAGAAGGACCGAATCTGTATTGCCTCCCGCCTCTGACTGTACTGCTAGACGCCGGAGCAGACGGAGCGGCTGCGGCTGTCTTCTTTCCTTTCTTACGAGGCGGAGGAGAAGGACTACGACGCGCCGGAGCAGCCGGAGCGGCGGTGGGTCTCTTCCGCCCTTGCTGACGAGGCGGAGAAGGAGGAGGCTGGCTGCTCGGGCGCGCCGGCGCAGGAGGAGAAGGAGGCGGAGTGCTGCCACGCGCCGGAGAAGGAGGCTGAGTTCCCTGATCACTCGCTAGAGGAGGAGGCGGAGGAGGAGGCGGAGTGCCCTGACTCGCCGGAGGAGGAGGAGGAGGAGGCAGAGGCGTCCAGTTCGGAAGGTTGATGAGCTCCTTCCGCCATAGGCATGGAGTCTTCAGAGAAGAACCCAGCCAAGTCTCCCCTTCATCCATAGGGTGGTCAAGCTCGAGGTCCTCAAATCCGTCCATTATTTCATCCACCATCACCCTAGCATATCCTTCTGGAATCGGCTGGCAGTGATAGGTTGCGCCAGGTTCAGGAGGTGCAACAGAGCCAACAGCCGCCTTGACTTTCAATTTCATCCATTGCGTCATAAGGTGGCAATGTTGAGACTCTGTGATAGCATCCACGGGGTAGCTAGCAGGAGCCGTGAAGACAGGCTCCTGCTGAAGCAGCTCAATGGAAGCCATGCTGCTTCTCCGCTGAGATGGTGGGGTAGCTTCGTGGGAAGCTTCGGCAGGTCGTTTGCTGCGATTTGCTTCTCGTTCCTCTATTGCTTGTACCCTTGCGTGCAGCACCTGTAGTTGGGTATGCTCCACTTTCTTCCTCCTCTCTTGGCATTTGTAACCGCCTGCGTCCGGAAACCCAGCCTTCCACGGAACGGAGCCTGGCGTGCCTCGTGTCCGTCCAGGGTGCTCAGGATTCCCGAGGGCCATTGTGAGCTCGTCGTTCTCTTTGTCTGGAACGAACGTCCCTTGTTGCGCTGCATCGATATACTCCTGAAGCCTCATGAATGGTAGTCTCAGTTGCTCGTTCGTCCAAATGCACTTCCCTGATACAGGGTCCAAGGTTCCGCCAACCCCGAAGAACCAAGTCCGGCAATGGTCTGGCCAGTTCAATGTCTCTGGTTCGACCCCTTTATCAACCAGGTCATTCTCAGCCTTGGCCCACAACGGCCGGGCTTTGAGGTAGCCACCTGACCCTGTGCGATGGTGAAGCTTCTTCTTCGCAGCATTTTTCTTGTTTGTCGCTGACATCTTCTTACTCTTGTCCGATGTCTTGTGGGCCACAAATGCGGGCCAGTGATCTCTGATCTTCTCATACCGGCCGGTGAATTCTGGTGTCTTGTCTTGGTCGACAAATGATGTTTTCAGCTCATTCTTCCACCTCATGAATAGTTCTGCCATCTTCTTAAGAGCATGAGACTTGATCAATTGCTCTTTACCTGGCTTCTCCGGATCCTCCTCTGGCAGTAGGGTGAAATTTGCCTTCAGCACGGTCCAAAGATCATCTTTTTGCATATCGTTGACATAAGACACCTCAGGGTCTTCCTTCTTAGGCTTAAACCATTGGTGGATGCTGATCGGGATCTTGTCCCTAACAAGAACCCCGCACTGAGCAACAAATTCTTCCTTTGTCTGGATGGGTTCAATTGGCATGACATCGCGCGCGATTGCTGTGATCTCAAACCTTTCATCCGAGCCCAACTTTTTCTTCGGGCCTTGTCTCTTTACCGAAGTTGTGCTCGATCCGGAGGGCTAGAAAAAAGAAGAAAGATGAGAGTTAATTAATATGTGTACATACCAAAACAATGAATGCATCAATTAGCTAGTCAGCACAGGCTTAACTAATATATATACCTGGCCGGACTCGGTTCGGTCACCGGAGCCATCCTCACGGTCTCCTTCTTGCACCGGCATTGGGTCACCGGAGCCATCATAATCATAGCCTGCTTCTTCACCCTGTTCTTCCAGACCATCGGTGTCGTTGAGAAATGACAAGATGGCATCACTTCCTTTTGCGACTATGTCCCCCAATACCACTTCTGTTGCTTCGTCTCGGGGGTGCTCCATAGTTTCTACAAATATTTACAACATGGAAATTATTATTGCAACATGACAGATGGATATATTAGTGGCAAACATAGAACTAGCTAGCTAATCACAATAAGGAATCATATTATATCAGCGGCCTCGACGCTGCTTCTCTAGGGTTTGGGGTGGCCTCGACAACGCTTCAAGGGTTTGGGGTGGCCTCGAGAGAGTTTGTCGGGTAGGTGCGCGACGGGAGGGGGTAGGAGACCGACATCGTTTTTTTTTCTAGGGTTTGGGTGTCCTCGAGAGTTTTGGTCGAGCGAGAGGGCCGGGGGTGCTCCCGTGGTATAAGTCATCACGGTCGAGAGGGGGTATATATATCAACCGCCCCTCATGTCGAAGTTATCCGGGAGGGGGTTATATCGACAACGACGACATACATACATGGGAAAATAATGTTATCAGGGAGGGGGTATATCGACCCCCCCTCGTGTTGAAGTTATCGGGACGGGGTATATCGACAACGACATACCCGATAAAAAATAAGAAGACGAAGAAGAAATAAAAAGAGGAGAAGAAGAAAGGAATAGAGGAGAAGATCGAAGAAAAAAAGAAGAAAAAATAGAGGAGAAGATCGAAGAAAAAAAGAAGAAGAAATAGAGGAGAAGATCTTCCCCTCATTCTTCTTCTCCTTTCTTCCTCTTCTTATTTTCCTTTTTCCTCTCATTCTTTTTCTTCTTCTTCCTTTCCTAGCTAGATATATAAAACTTTTGTAAAAATGTAACTTTTGCATATATAAAACGTTTTCTTCTTCTTCCTTCTTCCTACTCTTCCTTCTTCCTAAATATATAAAACTTTTCTAAAAATCTAACTTTTGCATATATGAACATATATACACACAGAACATACATACATATATACATTTTTATAAAAAAGCAAAAAACAAATCATCATACATATGAACAAAAAAGTTGAAAAAAACAAGACATATAATCTAAAAATCTAACTTTTAATTGCAGGACCACGAGCTCGGGGCAGGGGCGACAACGACGATGGCGGCGGGCCGGGGCATGGGCACGGGTGACGGCGACGGCGGGGGTGGGCCAGGGCAGGGGCGCGGGTGACGGCGACGGCGACAAGAGCGACGGCGACGGCGGGCCAGGGCAGGGGCGCGGGCGATGGCGACGAGAGCGACGACGACGGCGGACAGCGTCGGGGCAGCCTGGCGGCGTTGATGTGCTCGGCGTCGTCGGGGGCAACTGGTGATGAACTCTGCAAAATTCCTAAGTGCTACTTATATACCCAGAGCTTTGGTCCCGGTTCGTGGCACCAACGGGGACCAATGCCCCCCTTTAGTCCCGGTTGGTGGCACCAATCAGGACTAAAGGTCTATTTTCAGCAGCCCAAAGGGCGGGAAGCAGAGGCCTTTGGTCCCGGTTGGTGGCACTAACCGGGACTAAAGGGGGGCATTTGTCCCGGTTGGTGTTGCGAACCGGTACCAATGCACCACTTTAGTCCCGGTTGGTGGCACCAATCGGGACCAAAGGCCCTGTGCTGCCCGCGTCGCGGCCAAAAGTTTAGTCCCACCTCGGTAGTTGAGAGAGCTCGAGAGTGGTTTATAAGCGCTGTTGCGCCAACGCCCTCGAGCTCCTCTCAACTGTAGGCTTTCAGGCCTAATTTGTCACGATGTGCTTGTGGGCCTACTGGGAATCCTGCGGGCCTGAATCCTGGCCCATAGTTGGGTTTCTAGTCGTATTCAGGCCATGGTGGCCCAGTAGTTGGCACTTTTTTTATTTTTTTGTTGCTTTATTTATTTTATTTTGTTTCTACTTACAACAAAAAACTTACTATTGCTATTTTTATTTATTTTATTAAAGTTTATTTATTTTACTTTTATAAAGTTTATTTTGTTTCTACTTATTTACTTTATTAAAGTTTATTTTATTTTATTTTGTTTCTACTTATTTATTTTATTAAATTTTATTTTTTTCTACTTATTTATTTTAATAAATTTTATTTTGTTTCTACTTATTTGTTAAAGTTTATTTTGTTTCTTTCTGCTTTTCATGTTTTGAACAGAAAATACTTTGATAATTTCAGTGGCATGAATTTTATATAATTTTAGTTTAAAAATACTAGAGGTTTATAAAAGCTTTTTAGTTGATTCCTTTTGCTATTAGAGGTTTATAAAAGCTTATATAATTTTCTTTTTGCTATTAAAGAATATTATAGTTTTGTTTTAGTTGATCATAACAGAATATTTTAATTGATTATTTTTGAGCTAAATGATGTGGCTTTTTAGTTGATCAGGGTTTCATACGGAAACTCATCTGTTACAAAGGGATTTCATTTTTTTAAACTTATTTGAACTCCAGACTTTTTGTGTGTTCAAAATGCACCATTCAAAGCCACATCGTCAATTTTCAACCCTTTCTGACTTCATTTGTTATTTTTCATGCATTTACTGATTTTTTTGAGCTATAAGACCCTGAAATTCAAAAGCATTTGAAATGAACTCTGAAAAGGTTGAAAGTTGGCATGGTATCATCATTTCACCCACATAGCATGTGCTAACAAGTTGAGAGGGTTACGGCAAAAACTAGATGCACTTCATGTACAAAATGGACAATCTCTTTCGAAGTATCAGGGTTTCATACGGAAACCATTTCAAAACATTTCTAACAGATTCCTTAGTTCGGACCGACGAAGTAATGTCACTCGACTATTATCAACCAATCGGAACTTAAGTTCCGGTTGTTGTTTCTTAAATTTTGGTTGTTGTGTTCAAAATGCACCATTCAAAGTTGGCATGGTATCATCATTTCACCCACATAGCATGTGCTAAAAAGTTGAGAGGGTTAGCCTCTGCCACTTCGAGAAACATAATTATGTGTGTCTGTCATCATACATCCATTGCCGGTTCATCTGCGTGCATTATATATAATTATGTGTGTCAAAAACCATTCCAGGTTCACATGGATAGATAAGTGACCAAATCAATAGTAGTTCATCATCACATTAAAATCAAAGTACATACATAGTTCAAATTGAACAACATATAGCTCTCCAGAGCATCTAATTAAACCATACATTGAAACTATGTAAAACCTTTCAATGCAACAACAAATGCGATCATAATCACAACCAAGGTAACAATTGATCCAACGGCATAATGATACCAAGCCTCGGTATGAATGGCATATTTTCTAATCTTTCTAATCTTCAACCGCATTGCATCCATATTGATCTTGTGATCATCGACGACATCCGCAACATGCAACTCCAATACCATCTTCTCCTCCTCAATTAGTAATTGTTTTCTTCTTCAACTAAATTTAACCTCTCGACAATAGGGTCGGTTGGAATTTCTGGTTCAACCACCTCCTAGGTAAATAAAATCTATGTCACGTTGGTCGGCATAATTGTCATAAACAATAAATGAACCAAATAGTTATAAAAAGATAATATATACTACATCCGAATCATAGACAGGACGAGGGCCGACGGGGGCGGATACCAAAACCATCGCAGTATATAATAACAAGGAATAATAAAAGTAAGAAAATTAGACAAGTATCTATCTGAATTAAGAATTTTTTTCTTCCAGAAAGAAGATCAAAACAAGAGGCTCACCACGGTGGTGCCGGTGACGAGATCGGCGCGGGTGATCGACAGCGGTGAAGACGGGGACGGGACGTGACGGACCGCTGAACCTAGACAAATCTCGGGGAAAATGGAGCTCGGAGGTCGAGTTTCGAGAGGAGAAAGATTAACTAGTGTGGCTAGGACATTTCATCGAACACCTCATGTGCATAGGAGGTGAGCTAGAGCACCCAAATGCCCTCCCCTCGCCGGCCAGAAAAAACAGAGCACTGTGGAGTGCTCTGCTGTGGCGATGGGGTATATATAGGCAACTCATTTGTCCAGGTTCGTGGTAGAAACCGGGACTAAAGCCCAGCCTTCTGTCACGGTTCAATCCATGAACCGGGACCAATGGTTGTGGGCTAGGAGCGAGGACCATTGGTCCCGGTTCGTGCCTAGAACCGGGACAAATGGGTCCATACGAATCGGGACCAATGCCCATGAGGCCCCGGCCGGCCCCCTGGGCTAACGAACCAGGACGAATTCCCCCATGGGTCCCGGTTCGTGAATGAACCGGGACTAATGGGCTGGCCAGGCCCGAACCAAAGCCCTGTTTTCTACTAGTGGGACGTGTTGTCGTCATGATTGTCCTCGAGGGATGCTTGGCCCTTGTCATGTTTCCGGCTTCACAACTTGATGCCCTCGATGCCAATGACATGCTTCTTCTTTGCGAGAGTGTGCAAGTTCCTCATGCCCGCATGCCCTAGCCTTCGATGCCAGAGCCAGCACTCTGAAGCTTTTGCTAGAAGACATACGACAAGTTGTGGTCCTGCGGAGAAATCTAGCATATACAGATCGTCTCTTCGATACCCTTTGAAGACTAGAGATTTGTCAGATTCCATAAGCACAAGGCAACGATACTTTCCAAATATCACAATCATGTTCAAATCACAAAGCATTGAGACAGACATTAAGTTGAAACCAAGGGATTCAACAAGCATCACTTTGTCCATGTGCTGATCCCTTGAGATTGCAACTCTACCTAGGCCCAACTACCTTGCTTTTACTAGTGTCAGCAAATGTGATGTGACTTTTGTCAAACCGACGTAGGGTTGAATCCATAAGAAGACTTCGAACACCAGTCATGTGGTTAGTGCATCCACTGTCCATAATCCACTCAGTAGCCTTCGGAGCCGTGTACCCTTGGCACCACGTGCCATGAAGCAGTAGGTCGGAGCAGAGTCGTCCTCATCGTCGGCTTCAGTGTCGGCGACGTGACCATTGTCTTCAGTGTTGAAGATAGACTTGGCGACGAACGCCGAAGCTAGAGCCAGGATTGGCACGCCTGAATCAGACTCCTCTTCAGACTTTGATACGTCTCCAACGTATCTACTTTTCCTAATGCTTTTCCTCTTGTTTTGGACTCTAATTTGCATGATTTGAATGAAACTAACCCCGGACGGACGCTGTTTTTAGCACAACTACCATGGTGTTGTTTTTGTGCAGAAATAAAAGTTCTCGGAATGGAACGAAACTTCGTGAGGAATTTTATATAATAAATAAGAATTTCTGGAGCCAAGACCTACTGGAGAGGGGCACTTGGGTGGGCACAACCCACCAGGGCGTGCCCCCCTCTCCTGGCGCGCCCAGGTGGGTTGTCCCCACCTGGTGGCCCCACAGATCCTGAAACCGACGCTATAAAATCCTATGTTTCTAGAAAAAATCGAGGAGAAAGAATTATCATGATCCACGAGACGGAATCGCCGTCACCTCCTGTTCTTCACCGGGAGGCCAGCTCTGGAGTCCGTTTGGGGCTCCGGAGAGGGGGATCTTTGTTATGCATCATCACCAACCCTTCTCCATCGCCAATTCCATGATGCTCCCCACCGGGAGTGAGTAATTCCTTCATAGGCTCGCTGGTCGGTGAGGAGTTGGATGAGATTCATCATGTAATCGAGTTAGTTTTGTTAGGGCTTGATCCCTAGTATCCACTATGTTCTTAGATTGATGTTGCTATGACTTTGCTATGCTTAATGCTTGTCACTTTGGGCCCGTGTGCCATGAACTTAGATCTGAACCGTTTATGTTTCATCATTATATCCATGTTTTAGATCCGATCTTGCAGGTTCTAGTCACCTACTACGTGTTATGATCTAGCAACCCCGGAGTGACAATAGTCGGGACCACTCCCGGTGATGATCGTAGTTTGAGGAGTTCATGTATTCACTATGTGTTAATGCTTTATTCTGGTTCTCTATTAAAAGGAGGCCTTAATATCCCTTAGTTTCCAATATGGACCCCACTGCCACGGGAGTGTAGGACAAAAGATGTCATGCAAGTTCTTTCCATAAGCACGTATGACTATTTACGGAATACATGCCTACATTATATTGACGAACTGGAGCTAGTGCCGTATCGCCCTAGGTTATAACTGTCTCATGATGAATATCATCCAACAAGTCACCGATCCAATGCCTACGAATTTATCTTATATTGTTCTTGCTAAGTTACTACTACTGCTGTCACTGTTACACTTGCTACGAAATTACTGCTATCACTGTTACCGTTACTATTACTGTTGTCACTACTATCTAAACTATCATATTACTTTGCTACAGATTACTTGCTGCAGATAATTAATCTCTAGGTGTGGTTGAATTGACAACTCAGCTGCTAATACCTTCAAATATTCTTTGGCTCCCCTTGTGTCGAATCTATAAATTTGGGTTGAATACTCTACCCTCGAAAACTATTGCGATCCCCTATACTTGTGGGTTATCAAGACCTTTTTCTGGCGCCGTTGCCGGGGAGCATAGCTATATTTTTTGAGTCACTTGGGATTATTATCAATTTATCACCATGAAGAATATGAAGGTTGCTAAGACTAAGATATTTCCCTCAAAGACGAGGGGAGGTAAGGAACTGCCATCCAGTTCTCCTTTAGATTCACCTTCTGTTATAAGTAAACTTGCAACACCACCACATGCTATTAATTCTGATATGTCACAAGTTATTGATGATGCTACCTCTGCTATGGATAATGCTTATGATGATGCTAGTACCTTGCTTAATGATGATGTGCCACTTGGTGAATTTCTTGATAAACAAATTCACTACAAAAAAAGACACATCCATGACATTTTGGGCCGAACAATTTTTTTTTTGTCATGCTTATGACACTTCTATGATGATAATTGTGACAAAACCCGGTATCATCATAGATGTGGTGGGCTCCTACTTCTATGACAAAAAATCATGACAGAAAATGGCCTTTTTGTCCTGGGCGGGCCGGAGATGCAGCTGCATGACATTCGTTGGGCCATGCATGACGGAAAATACCGTGGTAGAAGCGAGGGCGAGGAAAATATCGGGGAGTTCCCGGTTACGGTGGGTGGTTGGGGGCCGAGCGATGCGCGTTTCTCTCGTACACGTACGCGCGTGGGTGTGAGGCATTGGGCTCTAACTGAACCTGAGCGAGGCGTTCGCCTACTGAACCCGAGCGATTGCACTGCAGGCTACGCGTTACTGAACCCGAGCGATCGATCGATGGTTGTTAACTGAACCCGATCGAGCGATTCCTTCGCCACACTGCTGCTAACTGAAGCCAATCGATGCTGCCTCTGGATGAACAATGAGTGTTGTTGGGGGGGGGGTTTGGATGAACAGTTCCCGGTGAGGGGTTGGATGAACAGGACCCCATGGTAGTAGAGGCCGTTGCCGCTGGATGAATAGGACCCCGATCGAGCCGGTTGGGGGTGGATGAATAGGACCCCGTGGAGGGCTGGATGAACAGGACCCCGTGGAGGGCTGGTTGAACAGTAGCCGATGGAGGGCTTGATGAACAGTAGCCCGTGGACGGGTGGTTGAACAGGATCCCGTGGAGAGGGTTGGTTGAACAGTAGCCGGTGGAGGAGCGGTGGAGGCTGGATGAACAGGAGCCCGTGGATGAACAATCGCAGGTGGAGGCTGGAGGAGGTCGATGGTGGATGAACAGTAGCCCGTGGAGGCTAGAGGAGGTCGACGGTGGACATGAACAGTATCCCGTGGAGTCCCGTTTTATGGTATGCCACACCCCTCCCAATGAATAGGACCCCCATTTCGACCGTAGCGCTCCAACACAAGTTCGTTTCCTCCGTTTTGCGGTATGCCACACCCCTCCCGATCAACAGGACCCCGTTTCGACCGTAGGAGGTCCAAGAGAAGTCCGTTTCCTCCATTTTACGGTACGCCAGACCCCTCCCGGCGAACAGGATCCCGTTTCGACCGTGGCCGGTCGAACACAAGGCTGTTTCCTCCATTCTGTGGTACGCTGTCGGTGTCAAAACTGGCCAATCTCGGGTAGGGGGTCCTGAACTATGCGTATGAGGATCAAAGGTAACAGGAGACAGAGGACACAATGTTTACCCAGGTTCGGGCCCTCTTAATGGAGGTAATACCCTACTTCCTGCTTGATTGACTTTGATGAGTATAGGGGTTGCAAGAGTTGATCTACCTCAAGATCGTAATGGCTAAACGCTAGATGTCTAGCCTGTATGATTTCTCTTAGCCTCTATGCACTAAACCCTCCAGTTTATATAGACACCGGAGGGGCCTAGGGTTGTACAAAGTCAGTTTACAGAGAAAGGAAACTACACATCCGAACGCCAAGCTTGTCATCCACGCAAAGGAGAGTCCCCTCCGGACACGGGGGAAGGCCTTCTATCTTGTATCTTCATGGCCAATCAGTCTGGCCCATGTCTCATAGCTCGGACACCCGGGGACCCCCGAATCCAGGACTCCCTCAGTAGCCCCTGAACCAGGCTTCAATGACGATGTGTCCGACACGCAGATTGTCTTCGACATTGCAAGGCGTGTTCGTCCTCCGAATACTCCAACGCTGTTGAAGAAGAGAACTATATCCGGCTCTGTATAACAGTTACAACCCTTACGCCTTCTTCTTCCTCAACCCTTCCGTCCTTGAGCTCTAGCGCCCAAGCTTCAATCTTTCCCATCGCCACCAAACACTATAGCCATGTCCGGATCCGGCTCTCAAGGCAAGTGGGTGGCCTCCTTCGTGACGGAAGAGAACGTCAAGGAATTCCGGGAAGCGGGGTACTTGGCCGCGGACATCGCCCACCGGCTTCCTGCCAAAAGGCAGATCATCCCCACTCCGGAGCCTAACGAGAGGGTAGTGTTCATCCCCACTTTCTCCGTGGACTAGGGTTTCCTCTCCACCCTTTCGTCTGCGGCCTCATGTTCTATTATGGGCTAGATTTCCACGATCTAGCCCCAAATTCCTTCCTCCACATTTCGGCGTTCATCGTCGTGTGCGAGCCACTCCTCCGCATTCCCCCCACTTCGGCCTATGGCTTAAGGTCTTCAATGTGAAGCCGAAGGTGGTTGACGGGTAGCACGCAGACTGCGGAGGCGCCATGGTGAGCAAGCTTCCGAACGTCACCTAGCCAAAAGGGGCCTTTGTGGAGATTGTCAAGATATGGCAGCATGAGTGGTTCTACATCACCGAACCCCGTGGCTCCGACTGAGCGGCCACTCCTGAGTTCAGATCCGGACCCCCGATGTGGCTTTCATTGTGGATTAACAAGGGCCTGGATTTGGCGTTGTCCGACGAGGTGATGACGCTATAGAAGCGCATCAAAAATATAATGGAGAAGAACACCAGCCTTGCTGATGTGGTCCAGGTGATGCTTTTTCGCTGGGTTCTCCCCTACCAGCGCCGGACTCCCCTCATTGGGAGTTCAATCTGGCTGGCCCTCGGACCTTGCAGCGGTTCTTTGGCATGACGCACGAAGAGATATGGAAGCTGCTTTTCAAGGACCAGAAGTCGTGGCCGGAGCTGACCGAAGACATCGGCCTCGACTGTGCTCATCCGGCCACTCCAGTAAGTTTTCTCGTTTCTGGATCATAACTTCAACGTGTAAACTCAAGGGGTATGCTGAGCCTTCCATTCTTCCTTCGGGGCTGGACAAAGAAGGAGGAGCGGATCCGATGTCCGACTCCGCTGCCCGAAGAACCAGCCATTCCTCTACTGACGATGCTGGTCCCGGCGCCGTACCAGGCACCGAAGAAGAAGGCCAAGAAGAAGGGCAAGGGGGCCAGAAGTAGCCTTCACCGACAAGGTACTTCGGATGCTGCATCCGGAGATACCGAAGCTCCCTCCTCCCACAAGGGGGATTAAGATGGAGAGGAAGAGGAGGAGAGCAATTCTCCTCTTAAGGGGGGGGGAGAAGAAAAGGGGGGCTTCCGTGGACCTAGAGGTGGAGGCGTCCAAGAAGGGGAAGATCACCCTTTCGGACGACTCGGTATCGGACGCCGAAGCCGTCCCTGAGTGGCGCCCTAGGCCGAAGCCCCTGGCCGAATCATAAGTATTGAAAGATACTATACATATATCTAGTCTTTTACATATTGTGGGATAACACATCATCTACATATTTTAGTCCAGCCCGGGATCTCCCCCAACAATCATCATCTTCGGGGAACTCTTTGGCACCGAAGATGATGGAGAGTGAAACGCCTCCGCGAGCTTCTCCACCACATGCCGCGGACGACACCGAGGTGTTGTCCCAAAGGACCTCTCCGGACCAGGGAGAGGTGCGGAAGGCTGCGGAAACGGCGCCAGAGGGTAATACCTCGGCTGCCAAAAACATGGGGGACACAACCCCCATGGAGACTAACGACGGGGGCCCCAACCAGTCCAGTCCTGAGCCGAATACAATTCCGGAGACCCACATGACTCCGGAATCGAGCGAGCAACCACCCTTAAGGGAGGGGGGAGTGCCGACTCCACCGACGACCTCCATCAATCCGGAGGCGCCGGATACATTGAGGGAAGCACTTCGATGTGCTTTCGTCGTGGAGGAGCACCGTACCCTGATGGGTACGGTGGTTGAGAAGGTTCAGTCCGCAAAAAGCGGGCTGAACGAAGCTTTCACCAACCTGCTAACAGGCTTTGAGGTATGCGACGTGATATTCTTAGCCGCTTTTGCATGTGTAAAAAATATGCCTGTGTATTTATAGTAGCCCCTGAGACTCTGTTCGTCTTTTGAAAAAGGGCAAACAGAGGATCGATAATATTCGCAGGAGATAATGTACTTTTCTATTTTGAGAAGCAGGCTTCACTGTTAGCGGCTACCGCCCAGGCCGCCGAAGTATCCAAGCTTAAGCGTAAGCTGGGGCTGGCTGATGAGGATCTCGTCTGCATCAACAAGAGGTTTGATGAAGCGCAAGTTATGTTTCAAAATATCTCGTTCATGCCTGTATTATGCAGATTCTGAGTCAAAGCTCATGCGCTGCTATGTGTATGATTGCAGGCAATGCTGCTGCGGCTGAGACCATTAGGGGTGAACTTGCCTAGGGCAAGGAGCAGGCAAGAGTGAACAAAGCGGCCACTGATAAAGCGGCCGAGGACTTGAAGTCCGAGGAGGTCGCCCGCCGCCAATATGAGGAGCGGGTGACCGAAGTGAAGCAATCGCTCAAGGGGGCCGCCAGCAAGTGCGAGTCTGATACGTCTCCAATGTATCTATAATTTTTGATTGTTCCATGCTATTATATTATCTATTTTGGATGTTTAATGGGATTTATTATACACTTATATTATTTTTGGGACTAACCTATTAACCAAAGGCCCCGTGCAAATTGCTGTTTTTTTTGCCTATTTCAGTGTATCGCAGAAAAGGAATATAACACGGAATCCAAACGGAATGAAACCTTCAGGAGCGTGATTTTTGGAACAAACGTGATCCAGGGGACTTGGAGTGGACGTCTGAAAGTGCAACTATCCCTGGGTGGTTTTGGTAATTCCTAACAACATATATCTCATTGAGCTAATGCTACTTCAAGATGAATATTTCAGGAAAGCTTAATGATTGGCATGGCATGGATGAGAAAAGTGGATCCCTCAAAATGCTAAGGACAAAAGGGTTGGCTCAAGCTCAAAGCACAAGACTCTACATTTTCTATTTTAGTGATCCAAGATCACATTGAGTCTATAGGAAAAGCCAATACTATCAAGAAGGGATGAGGTGTTGCTTAATGGCTTTCTTGCTCTAAGTGCTTAGTGATATGCTCCAAAGCCCTCAACTACTTTGTCACATCCACAAATGACCCAAACCAAAAGTCTAACTCGGCCGTACCGATTCTTTCTATCCGGTGCCACCGAGTTCAGATGTCATGGCCACTGCCACAAACCCTAGGCAAATCGGTTTCACCGATAGGGATTCCAGTCTCACCGAGATGGGGTTGTAATCTCTCTGTTTCCCTTCATAACGTTTTGGTCTAACCGAGATGAGCGATCGGTCCCAGCGAGATTGCAATGCAAACTCTCTGTTTCCTTTTCGTAACGTTTCGGTCTCACCGAGATGAGCGAATCGGTTCGACCGAGTTTGCCTGACCAACTGTCTGGTTAGCTTATTACCAAAATCGGTCTCACCGAGTTTGAGTAATCGGTCTCACCGAGATTACGTTATGCCCTAACCCTAATCATATCAGTCCTACCGAGTTGCATGTCAGTCCCACCGAAAATCCTAACGGTCACATTATTTGCTAAATCGGTCCAACCGAGTTTCTTGATTCGGTCTCACCGAGATTGGTAAGTTGTGTGTAACGGTTAGATTTTGTGTGGAGGCTATATATACCCCTCCACCCACTCTTCATTCGTGGAGAGAGCCATCAGAACATGCCTACACTTCCAACATACATTTTCTGAGAGAGAACCACCTACACTTGTGTTGAGACCAAGATATTCCATTCCTACCATATGAATATTGATCTCTAGCCTTCCCCAAGTTGCTTTCCACTCAAATCTTCTTTCCACCAAATCCATATCCTGTGAGAGAGAGAGTTGAGTGTTGGGGAGACTATCATTTGAAGCACAAGAGCAAGGAGTTCATCATCAACACACCATTTGTTACTTCTTGGAGAGTGGTGTCTCCTAGATTGGCTAGGTGTCACTTGGGAGCCTCCGACAAGATTGTGGAGTTGAACCAAGGAGTTTGTAAGGGCAAGGAGATCGCCTACTTCGTGAAGATCTACCCTAGTGAGCAAGTCCTTCATGGGCGACGACCATGGTGGGATAGACAAGGTTGCTTCTTCGTGGACCCTTCGTGGGTGGAGCCCTCCGTGGGCTGGCGCAACCGTTACCCTTCGTGGGTTGAAGTCTCCGTCAACGTGGATGTACGATAGCACCACCTATCGGAACCACGGGTAAAAAATCTCCGTGTCAACATTGCGTTTGCTCCCTCAAACTCCTCCACTTTACCTTCATATGCAATTGTTTTACATTCCGCTGCTATACTCTTAGAATTGCATGTGTAGGTTGATTGCTTGACTTGTGCTAAGTTGCTAAAATCTGCCAAGAACTAAAATTGGGAAAAGGCTAGATTTTTATTTGGTCAAGTAGTCTAATCACCCCCCTCTAGACATACTTTCGATCCTACAAGTGGTATCAGAGCTTTGGTCTCCATTTGCCGTGATCTAGATAGCTTTTGGTGATCATAGCCTTAGTTTCACAACCTAGGAGAGTATGGCGTCTAGCGAGGGAAATTACCACCGTAGAGGTCCTTACTTTGATGGTACTAATTTTGCTAGTTGGAAGCATAAGATGAAAATGCATATTCTTGGACATAACCCCGCCGTTTGGGCTATTGTGTGTATTGGCTTGCAACGTGAATTCTTTGATGGGAGAGAACCGAACCGTGAAGCTACCGCGGAAGAGTTGAAGATGCTGCAATACAACGCTCAAGCTTGTGATATCCTCTTCAACGGATTGTGCCCCGAAGAATTCAACAAAATCAGCCGTCTTGAGAATGCAAAGGAAATTTGGGATACTTTGATTGATATGCATGAAGGTACCGACTCCATCAAGGAATCCAAATTGGATGTGCTTCAAAGTCAGCTTGACAAGTTCAAAATGAAGGATGGTGAAGGTGTCGCTGAAATGTACTCTAGGCTTGCTCTCATCACAAATGAGATTGCCGGCTTAGGAAGTGAAGAGATGACCGACAAATTCATCATCAAGAAGATCCTAAGAGCTTTGGATGGAAAATATGATACCGTGTGCACATTGATCCAAATGATGCCCAATTACAAAGATCTCAAGCCAACGGAAGTCATTGGAAGAATTGTTGCTCATGAGATGTCACTCAAGGATAAGGAGGAGCTCCACAACAAGTCAAGTGGTGCTTACAAAGCCTCATGTGAAGCTCCCACATCATCAAGTGAGAAACAAACCTTCAATGAAGAATTGAGCCTAATGGTGAAGAACTTCAACAAGTTCTACAAGAGTAGAAGCAAGGAAAGAAGTTCCAAGTCAAGGTCATACAATGACAAAAGATCTTCTAGTCGTGAGCGTAATTGCTACAATTGTGGAAGACCCGGACACTATTCCAATGAGTGTACGGCACCCTACAAAAGAAGAGAAGATTCTCCAAAGAGAAGAAGTAGAAGAGAAGAATCACCATCAAGAGAGAGAAGGAGTAGAGATGATCGTTATGAACGAAGAACATCCCGGAGAAGCAAGGATTCAGAAAGGAAGGACAAGTCATCAAGGAGCTACACAAAACAAAGACATCAAGCTCATGTTGGTGAATGGGTATGCGGCTCCGACTCTGACAATCACTCCGAGAGAAGCTATCACTCCGACTCTGAATATACTCAAGATGAAGGTGTTGCCGATCTAGCACATGTGTCAACCAACTCCTACGACATATTTGATTCACCAAATGAAGGACTTGGAAGATGCTTCATGTCTAAAGGCCCAAAGGTATCACACCCCGAGTATGTTGATTTCAATAGTGATGAAGATGACTTGTTAGGTGATGATGATTTACTTGTTGACAACTCTAGTGATGAATACTATGATGAAACGTCACTTAATCATGCTAATCAAGATAAAACGAATGACAATGATAAGGAGAAGATTGAGCACCTAACTAAAGAACTAAACACTCTTAAGTTAGCTCATGAAACTATCTTAGAAGATCATCGAGAACTTTTAAGGACTCATAAGAAGTTACGTTTCGAAAAGCTCAACCTTGAGCAAGAACATGAGTTCTTAAAGGCAATCAATGATGATCTTCACAAGGAAGTTCTTCTTACATTGCCAAGCGTTTACTCTTATCTACTTACGTGCCTCAAGTCAAGTCTAGTAACAAGAACAAGAAAGATTCTTCCTCTAGTAGTAACAATAATCATGCTAAATCCAATGTTGTTGCTTCTAGTAGTTCTCTTGATTCCACTAATGATTCTCTTAGCCAAGTTACACTTGAGCAAGAAAATAGCTTATTGAAGGGAATTATAGAGAAAGGTGTTTACAAGAGCCTTGCCGGGAGTAAGCAATTCGAGGAAATTGTACGCAAGCAAGGAAGGCACCGGAAGAACCAAGGTGTTGGTTTTGAACGAAAGTTCAATGCCAATGGAGTTGAGTGGGAAGAAGATCAATACCCCAAGACGAAGTTTGTTCCTCAACAAGAGAAGTATGATCCTACTTCCTTCAAAGGGACACAAGCTCAAGACGATTTTCCACCACAAGACCACAAGCAAAAAGGCAAGCACAAGCTTCAAGAGGAGATTGATGCATTTGAAGAAGCTCCTAAGGCCTTGGTCAAGTGGATTCCAAAGACTACGTCAAGTTTTACCTCATCAAGTACAACTACAACTCCAAGGATTCCCATCAAGATGATGTGGATCCCAAAGAAGAAGAACTAGAGAGTTCTTGAGGGTGACTCCGCCAACATATTTCACTCTTATCATTTTGGCAAGGACAAGTGCAATCAACTTCCACATATTGCACTAGTTCAAGGAGTCACAAGCCCTCTTGTTGGTAAGACAAGGGACAAGGTAACACAATGCTTTCATGGACATCATCTTGTGTATGCATCACTATATGTCTATGGATATCCTTGTTTGTTCCTTGTGGGACTAACCCGTGTAGGTATTGAAAGTGCAACTCACTCCAAAGGATTGCTCCAAATGATCTACATCAACATTGAGCATCCACATGTTCAACACCTACATGAAGTCATCATCGATAAAACCCAAGGTTAGTTCATCCCTCTTAGAGGGGATCTCACATCTAGGGGGAGCTTTACTCTAAGAATTGAGCTAAAGCAACTCTAATGGTGTGAACAACAATGCTTTATGTAAAAGTGGTAACCCCAGTTGTGCTTAAACGATGAGTATGACCTATGATCAAATGATTCTCATTTGACTCATAAGTCAATATACTCATATATAGATGACCTAGTCATCGCCAAACTGCTTGATAGATGCTACAATGGTTGTGCATGCTTTGCCACATATTTCATTTGCCATTTTATTGTGTGAGCATGTTGGATGCATATTTTACTCATTCGAGGACATCCACTTGTAGTTTTGATTGTTTGGGTTCTTTTCTTTTGCCAAGTGGATGGACAAGAATGCCTACGAACCTTTCTCTAGCTATCTATGCTTTTCTTGTCTCAAACTCTATTCATGCCACATCACAAAGTTTGATCAAGTCAGATTCGAACCACTCTGTGTGAGGAGCACTCGGAGTCCCCGATTCGTCATAGACTTAAACTTCCAAAACCTCTTTGTGCGTTTCGGTCTGACCGATTCATCAATTTCGGTCATACCGAGATCACTAAGTTGATCTAGGTTTTCAATCTCGGTGCAACCGATTTGAACTTTTCGGTCACACCGAGTTGCTGTAACTGCTTGCAGTTATGCATCTCGGTGCCACCGAGTTGTCCCACTCGGTCACACTAACAGGGTCAGGCTATATATATCCACGGGCCAAAATTTGGAAATTTTTCCGAACCTCTTCGCCCACGCACTGCCTGCTCTGCCTCCTCGGGTCTCCGGATCGTCCTCCTCGTCGCCAGCGACCTCCAGCCGCTGGTCTCCGCCGCCGTCAACGGGATTCAACTCCGCCGTTGCCGCCGTAGCAAGTCCATCGCCGCATTAGGGTATGGATTTGAAAATTTATGCTATTCCTCACTCCGATTCCTAGCACATTGCATCGCCATGTATCTTGCCACGTTTGAGATCTTCCTATCCAGCGAAAACACTCCATAGATTAGTTTTGGATTGAAAATTTAGGGTTAGGTTTCCGCCGAAATCATCTCGGACCGACCGAGTTGTAGAAATCGGTCCCACCGATTTGGCTCAGGCCAGTGCACAAATGATTCTCGGTCTAACCGAGAATTGCAAATCTGTGTGACCGAGTTCGATTCTTTGTGAAACCCTAGCAGTCTCGGTGCCACCGAACTGTGACTCGGTCTGACCGAGTTCACTAGTTTAGGTTCCAAAAGCTGCTTCGGTATCACCGAGTTTACAAATCGGTAGCTCCGAAATGCTTTCTGTGGAAAACTAAAACTAAGTTTTTGACTCAATCTTTTGCAAAAACCTCTGTGCTTTGTGATGCTCATCCACTCTACCTCATCTATATCTATTCACAGGGTCTACTGTCAGAGTTTGCATCATGTCAGATCAGAGTGATAGTCAGAATAAGTCTGAGGAGCAAGTTCAGTTGTGTGAGGGCACTAGTCCCTCTAGCAGTTCTGATGAGGGTAGCAGGAGCACACCCAGCAATCTGCCCAAGGCAGCCACCAGACCCAGAAAGAAGAAGACCTCAGAGTCTGAAGATGAGGACTACATTGCTGTTGAGGATGAGGCCACCTCAAAGAAGATAGTTCTGAAGAAAGAATATGGCACAACTGCTACCACTAAGCCAGGAGTGAAGACAAAGGTTCCTGCCAAGAGAACTCCGGCGTCTAAGGCCAGAGCCTCTACTCAAGCATCTTTGGAATCTGAACCCAAAGAGGCTGCTGCAGAAGGGAAGAAAGGGAAAGAAAGGGTCAAGAAGACCATGGCCAGAGTTATTGGTAAGCCTTCAATGATGGAAGAAGAAGAAGAAGAGGATGCTACACCAGCTCCTAAAGCTCAAAAGCTAATGGGAGATGCTACAAGGTCAGGGGCTGCTCCATCTAAGCCCAAAGATGCTCCCAAAGCTGCTGCTCCAAAACCCAAGTCTGCACCCAAGAGAAGCACCAGAAATATTCCAGCTGCAGAGAAGAACAAGGCCCCAGTGCCTGAAGCTGCTGAAGAAGAAGATGAAGACTCACTTGTCTTAAGAAAGTTGAAGCCCAAAATCCCAGATCATAATAATGCTCACCCAATTGCAGAAGACATGAAGCTCAGGAAGGATGCAGGTCTGAGACAGTGGGGATTGACTGACCCATATGCAGTCAGGAGAAGGACTCCTGTGGACTACAGGTTCCATACCAAAGAACAACAGGATTTCTATGAGACAGTGCTGCTTGACAAGAAGCCCATAGTTTGTGATATGAGATGGGTTGACTGGGAGTATATCAAGAAGAATGAAGAGCACTATCCTGGAGTTTATGACAATTTCAAGTCTTGTGGAGTAGAAGACTTTGTTGGGCAGAAGCTCACAAAGTGGAATGATGAGCTTATTATGCAGTTCTACTCCACAGCACACTTCTACCCAGATGGGAGGATAATCTGGATGTCTGAGGGTACTAGGTACCAATCAATAGTTGAAGAATGGTCTGAATTGATCAATGCACCAAAAGAGAATGAAGATGACTTGGATGTCTATGCCAAGAAGAAGAAAGATCATAACTCCATGGCTCATATGTACAGAGAGATCCCAGATGCTGCACTTGAGACCCACAAGTTTGGATCTGTACACTATCTGTTGTCAGGATTGCCTACAATCAACTGGATTTTAAGGCACACTTTGCTGCCCAAGTCAGGTGATCACAAGATGATCAGAGGCCATGCAATTAATTTGCTTCATATATTTGATGTGCCTCAAAAGTTCAAAGTCATGAGCCTGATTGTGGAAACAATCAAAAGGACTGCTGCTGATCAAAAGAGGAGTTGTGCGGATGCCCCACGGATTCAGGAGCTTATAAACTCCAAGATGGGCACTGGCACATATCTCTTGGACAAGGAACACCTGCCCATCTACCCTGATTTTGAGGACAACACTGTTGTGATGGATGACAATGAACCATCTTCTGTGCAAGCACAAGAGAAGAAGGAGAAGGCAAGGGCTGAGAAGGCTGCAAAAATGCCAACTGCTGAAGAGGCATCTCAGATTCTTCTGAAGAGCAAGCAAGATCAGCTTGGCTACTTGATTGCCTCCACTCTGAGGATTGAGAAGGGCTTGGCCACCCTGACTCAAAACCAGGAGAGCTTGGAGAGAATCATGGAGCAGAAGTTTTATGCTCTTGATGTCAAAATTACTAAGATCCAAACCACAGTTGAGCAACTTTAGGAAGAAGTGGAGGAGAAGAAGGGCAAACCAACTACAGATGCTTTTGCTAGAGTGCCCAGAGGTCAGAGATCTGCTGCAGTGCCTGTTCCAGACACCAGAGCTACAGCATCAGCACCAGCAGCAATAGCTCCAGTTCCACCTCCAGCACCTACTCCACCAGCTCCAGCTACTTCATCTGAAGCCTTCATTCTTGGAGTCATCTCTACACCAACCCATGAAGACCAAGCCTGAGAGTCGTTTTAGCACTATGCATTTTTATGAACTTTTTGGTAACTTGTTGCCAAAGGGGGAGAAAATGTATAGATCATAGGCTTCGAGAGAGAGTGTTGCTTTTGGTCTCTCTTGTCTTTTTGGTTGAACTTCGTTGCTTGCTTGTTTGCTTAATACTTTATGCTTGTGTGAGATACTTGGATGATCATGTGTTTGATCATATGCTACATTAATGCTTGTTGGATGACATTATCCTTTTATCCCTATATGGTCATTCACTTTGCTTGGTGATGAGTGCATGTATTTAATTATTTTCATTTTGAGCGCTCCACCAAGATGTATGTGACATGGAAGAGTAACCCATGATCCTAACTCATTGTGCATTTGCAGTCCAAAGCAAATTTTAAATAATGCACAAATTTAGGGGGAGCTCTTACTTTTCACATACTTCTCAAAGCGACAATATTTTTCAATCTTATTATCATTTGTCGAAGCTTTGATCTATATGTTGTCATCAATTACCAAAAAGGGGGAGATTGAAAGTGCAACTATCCCTGGGTGGTTTTGGTAATTCCTAACAACATATATCTCATTGAGCTAATGCTACTTCAAGATGAATATTTCAGGAAAGCTCAATGATTGGCATGGCATGGATGAGAAAAGTGGATCCCTCAAAATGGTAAGGACAAAAGGATTGGCTCAAGCTCAAAGCACAAGACTCTACATTTTCTATTTTAGTGATCAAAGATCAAATTGAGTCTATAGGAAAAGCCAATACTATAAGGAGGGATGAGGTGTTGCTTAATGGCTTTCTTGCTCTAAGTGCTTAGTGATATGCTCCAAAGCCCTCAACTACTTTCTCACATCCACATATGACCCAAACCAAAAGTCTAACTTGGCCCTACCGATTCTTTCTATCCGGCGCCACCGAGTTCAGATGTCATAGCCACTGCACAAACCCTAGGCAAATCGGTTTCACCGATAGGGATTTCGGTCTCACCGAGATGGGGTTGTAATCTCTCTATTTCCCTTCATAACGTTTCGGTCTAACCGAGATGAGCGATCGGTCCCAGCGAGATTGCAATGCAAACTCTCTGTTTCCTTTTCGTAACGTTTTGGTCTCACCGAGATGAGCGAATCGGTCCCACCGAGTTTGCCTGACCAACTCTCTGGTTAGCTTATTACCAAAATCGGTCTCACCGAGTTTGAGTAATCGGTCTCACCGAGTTTGAGTAATCGGTCTCACCGAGATTACGTTATGCCCTAACCCTAATTATATCGGTCCTACCGAGTTGCATGTCGGTCCCACCGAAAATCCTAACGGTCACATTATTTGCTATATCGGTCCGACCGAGTTTCTTGATTCGGTCTAACCGTGATTGTTAAGTTGTGTGTAACGATTAGATTTTGTGTGGATGCTATATATACCCCTCCACCCACTCTTCATTCGTGGAGAGAGCCATCAGAACATGCCTACACTTCCAACATACATTTTCTGAGAGAGAACCACCTACACTTGTGTTGAGACCAAGATATTCCATTCCTACCATATGAATCTTGATCTCTAGCCTTCCCCAAGTTGCTTTCCACTCAAATCTTCTTTCCACCAAATCCATATCCCGTGAGAGAGAGTTGAGTGTTGGGGAGACTATCATTTGAAGCACAAGAGCAAGGAGTTCATCATCAACACACCATTTGTTACTTCTTGGAGAGTGGTGTCTCCTAGATTGGCTAGGTGTCACTTGGGAGCCTCCGACAAGATTGTGGAGTTGAACCAAGGAGTTTGTAAGGGCAAGGAGATCGCCTACTTCGTGAAGATCTACCCTAGTGAGGCAAGTCCTTCGTGGGCGACGGTCATGGTGGGATAGACAAGGTTGCTTCTTCGTGGACCCTTCGTGGGTGGAGCCCTCCGTGGACTCGCGCAACCGTTACCCTTCGTGGGTTGAAGTCTCCATCAACGTGGATGTACGATAGCACCACCTATCGGAACCACGGGTAAAAAATCTCTGTGTCAACATTGTGTTTGCTCCCTCAAACTCCTCCATTTTACCTTCAGATGCAATTGTTTTACATTCCGCTGCTATACTCTTAGAATTGCATGTGTAGGTTGATTGCTTGACTTGTGCTAAGTTGCTAAAATCTGCCAAGAACTAAAATTGGGAAAAGGCTAGATTTTTATTTGGTCAAGTAGTCTAATCACCCCCATCTAGACATACTTTTGATCCTACAACGTCAAGAAAGAAGCGAGGAGGCCACGAGGCAGGGAGGCACGCCTGCCCCCCTGGGCGCGCCCCCACCCTCGTGGGCCCCTTGCAGCTCCACCGACCTACTTCTTCCTCCTATATATATCCATATACCCCGAAAACATCGAGGAGCACCACGAAACCCTATTTCCACCGCCGCAACCTTCTGTACCCAAGAGATCCCATCTTGGGGCCTTTTCCGGAGCTCCGCCGGAGGGGGAATCGATCACGGAGGGCTTCTACATCAACACAATAGCCTCTCCGATGATGTGTGAGTAGTTTACCACAGACCTTCGGGTCCATAGTTATTAGCTAGATGGCTTCTTCTCTCTCTTTGGATCTCAATACAAAGTTCTCCTCGATCTTCTTGGAGATCTATTCGATGTAATTCTTTTTGCGGTGTGTTTGTCGAGATCCGATGAATTGTGGGTTTATGATCAAGTTTATCTATGAACAATATTTGATTCTTCTTTGAAATCTTTTATGTATGATTTGTTATCCTTGCAAGTCTCTTCGAATTATCAGTTTGGTTTGACCTACTAGATTGATCTTTCTTGCAATGGGAGAAGTGCTTAGCTTTGGGTTCAATCTTGCGGTGTCCTTTCCCAGTGACAGCAGGGGCAGCAAGGCACGTACTGTATTGTTGCCATCGAGGATAAAAAGATGGGGTTTATATCATATTGTCTGAGTTTATCCCTCTACATCATGTCATCTTGCCTAATGCATTACTCTGTTCTTATGAACTTAATACTCTAGATGCATGCTGGATAGCGGTCGATGTGTGGAGTAATAGTAGTAGATGCAGAATCGTTTCGGTCTACATGTCGCGGATGTGATGCCTATATACATGATCATGCCTAGATATCTAGATATCTATCTATCTATCTATCTATCTATACCTCTACTAATTATAGACTCCCAAGAAATTCCCACGTTAATTAGATTTTATGGGCCGTTAATCTGGTGGGACCGAATTATAACGGTGTAGATTAACTATAACACCCTAGGCAAAAATAAACACTCCAAAGGCCCACATATTGCTTTCACCGTCATATGAATAGAAGTAAAAACCTCTCAACTCAACTTATCCATGACTCCACGTTTATTTTAAAAGAGAAACTGCTAACTCAATCTATCTATAACTAACCCCTCAAAAAAATATAACTCCACGACCTCTTCCAATCTTTTGCGGATGGAAATTGTTCTCTCCCTTCTGCCATGGAGTCCATCATCTCTTTCTGCTCCCATAGGATTTCTATCGTCTCTATCAAGCTGAAGCAAGCAGGTTGGGGTATGGATCAGGTGTGCCAAAAGATCTTATTCCATCGAAAAACTATTTTCCTCATCTCGATCAAGTTCTTTCTACCACACTAATTGCAGGTCGTCTCTCTCAAGCGGAAGCAAGTAGGTTGGGGCATGGATCAGGTGTGCCCAAAGATCTTATACCATCCAAACTGTTTTCCTCATCTCGATCAGGTTCTTTCTCCTATGCATCATGTCCAAGTCATCCATCAATAAAAGAAAATTGAGGTTGTGTCTACCGTTGCCGATGAATTTTCCACCAAGAGTTGCTATGCAGGCATACAGGTACAACCAAACACACCTCCTCCGCAAGCTCAATAATATAAGCCAATTTGGTTGCTGATTACCAATATTGCAGTGCTCAGTATCAAATATCAATCCAATGTTGGAGCAGGCTCAACCTCTCGACGATACAGCCACCAGGTGCTTCATTCGACGTACAAGGCTAGCTTGATTACTTTGCAGCCGATTGGTGTTGCGAGGAGACGAAAATATATGGCTGAATTCATGCATGTACGGAAGCGCAGGTTACTGGATCGATTCCACGGGGCGCACAAGAGGTCACAATTTTATTTGCCATGGAGTCGGACGTGTTGGGTTTAGTCAAACCAGCCTGTACGTGTGTGTAGTCTACAAGTACAACCAGAGAGAAATCAGGTTTGTATCTTTGGTTACCACTTGAAGGAGTTGTCGACAAAGGCCATGCAGACGATACAACCAGGTGCTGCGTCCAGGCGATACAGATGTACTCCCTCCATTCCCAAATATAAGTTTTTTTGAGATTCCAACAAGTGACTACATACAGAGCAAAATGAGTGAATCTACACTCTAAAATATGTCTACATACATCCGTATGTTGTAGTCCATTTAAAATGTCTAAAAGGACTTATATTTAGGAACGGAGGGAGTACAAGGCTAGCTCGATTACTTCGCAGCCGATTGGTGTTGGGACGAGACGAAAATATATGGCCGAATTCATGCATGTACAGAAGCACAGACTGCTGGATCTATTCCACGGGGAGATACATCTATATGAAGCTAATCCCTTTGATCAGCTCAGTAAAGTACACGCACTAGAGGTCACAATTCTATTTGCCATAGAGTGGGACGTTACAGGTTCAGTCAAACCAGTCTGTATCTGTGCGTACTCTACAAGTACAACCACAGAGAACTCAGATTTGTATCTTTGGTTACCACTTGAACGAGTTGTCGACAAAGGCCATGCAAAAAAGAAAGAGTTGAAAAGCATGTGTATATGTATTGTGTCCAGACTCCATCTTAATCAATCACGTTTTAGTTATCCCAAGGATAAAGCTGTATATGCATATCATATACGGGTTTATGTAGCCTGCATCTATGACTGATTTTATTGCTGAAGGTTTTTGCATGCTATATGCACAGTGATTAGATTTTGAAATTTCGAAGTTTATTGTGATCAGTGTCAGAATAAACGGTACCTCGACCATGGAGTGCTCGGGCAACCAGAGGTTTGTTATATTGCACCATTTTTTTTATATTTTTAGTGAAAAAAATGTTTGCATTATTTTTTTCTGATTTATTTGCTTCTAGACTGGAGCTTTATTTGCTTTTGGACTGAAGTGCATGCATATACATCATGTGTAAATAGTTTTAATTATTTGCTTTTGCCTTCTATATGCATGTAAAATGCACGGCTTCTGGGTCATGTTTCATAGGGATGCATTGACTAATTGCCGCTTGATTAGGAGATGGTTATAAACTCAATTATGTGTTGATATGTTTTCGTTAGTACCACTATTAGTTTTTGAATTGGGAAACTTAGTTTTGTTTTCATGGCCCTAGCCCAAACATAGTTCCTTAAGCAGAGCTTGGTTCCCTCCTTCCTTTTGATCTTACATCACATGAATCATGTTAATAAATTCTTATGGCTTTCTTAATTTCATGGGGGATAATATAATTGATATTATTGTAAGGTGGATTTTACCAATTTCGCCAGTGAGAGATGGTACGCATGAACATGTTGCCGTTGCAGCCTCCTCCTCTGTGTAGCAAACTTGATGTAGCACTGTAATTATGAGATAATAAGATTCTCAACGTACTTCTACTCCTGTGTGCCCCAGTAAGCTTTCTTTAACCAAAATTAATAATCAGAAAATCACATTGGTTGATTTCCTTAGTTGTCTCAGATGTGAGTGAGGAGCTCATCTGACATATGCCAGTATTATCATTTAGGCAGCACACTAATTTTCTGTTAACGGCATCGTGTTGTATGGCTACTGATTCTGAGATTTCTAAATACATCCCTTTCTTCTTGGCTCGATGGAACCTTTTCCACAACTAAACATAATTTCTTTATGCAACTTCAAAGGCACTATTGTGATGTTTCTTTTAGATTGTTAACGTACAACATGATATTATTTCACTTTCATCCTCGAATGATTTATTATAGTTTTTAGGGAGTCCATTTGTTCGTTGTGTTTATAGGGTTTGTCAATCATGTAAATCATTTTTTTGCCTTCTTATGACCGGCTCAAATTTACCTTATTTTTTTATGCTAAAGTTCAGCACACTGCTAGATGTTTGATCATCATCATCATAGTGAGTTTTTACCAAGGTTTTATTGACCATTCATTTTGTGTCTTCAAATTTTCATGAGGCCTATATCTTCCGCACTTTTTCATAATATTTGACAGTCTTATTACGTACTCATTAGTTAGATTTATATAACTAACTATTTCTTCTTCTTTTGAAACACCAAGGTATAACAAATATTTTTTCAAGGACGAAAAAATATTATATAAAGTTGTAAACTCTATACACTCTGGGGAAAATTTCGACAAAAGTCCAATTAGTTACCACGGGCTGAAAAATATCATATTTTAAGTAGATTATTTATAAACATTTTCGGCATACATAGTCAACATTAACAATAGTTTAATTTCAAGCAAAAAACAATAGTTTAATTTGATGATTGATATTGAAAAAAAAACATTGGAAAACAATTATATAGTTATGATATTACAAAACTATTCTTCGTGAAATTCTTACAATACACTCGGCCATTTTGAAAATAATAATATAAACAGTCGATGTTTTGGACAAGTTTACATGCACGTTTTATATGTGCCAACCATTAATTACAAGATGTCGCATAGAAACTCTACTATTCTATAGTTTAAGACTAAAAATTGCATTATATGTCATTCAAGATATATTAACATACATGCCAAATATTTAGGGAAATGGAAAACAAATTGCTTCACAATCCGGAATTTGTGTTGTTTAAGCATATTTTAAATAGTTACATGTATAAAAGGTCACACCCTATGCATAAGAAAATGAGAAGTGTATTAGGCGGTTCTACATCGCTCCCAAATGAGACCAACAAACATATGATTAGGGTAATTTTTCACGCATGATTCGTCTTCATTTAGTAACTTTATTAAATAATGTGATACTATGTTATCGAAAAAATATTAGTAGTGGCATTAGATGATGATTTCATCTGACATATATGCATACATTCTATGTAATTCTCTGTGTTTCTGAAGGTATATCCTTCACAAAAATGAGAGGTATAGTGGTTAATTTCAGAAAATGAGATCTTTTTTCATCATATATATTGAAAGAAAAAAATATTACATAGCTGCCCCATGCGTATGAACATGACTCCCTAGAAATTACGACATTAATCAGATAATTAGAGCCGTTCATCCGATGGGACTGAATTATTACTGTGTAGATTGTAAGAGACTATTTTTCCTACACTGGCTCGATACTCTAGAGTTGAAACCGCCCTAACTCATCGTGCTTTAGACCATGTTTTACAGATATTTTTTAATTAGTCACTTAATTTTAATTATGCAGTTGTCACCTAAGAAAATAATAAAGAGGCAAAGAAATTGTGTATACTATAAATATTGGCAGTTCTTTTTTTTTTGCAGAATTTGCAAGTCCTTTTTGCATTAGGAAAACTACTTTTGAGTTCTTTTTACCACATGAAGCAGCGGCTAGCACACTAAGGTAAACCACTTGCTCTTCCTTTACCAAAGTCGAACCGGTAAAAAGGCAAAAACCTGTTTTTTGATAAATCTCAAAGTTCAAGTAAAATCAATCAGATTGTTTTTCTTCAAAAAGGACGTTGCAGCCCTGGCGACTGCATTGATTGACGAACATGGCCATTTTAACGTGATAGGTCAAATACATGGATGACATATTCTTAGTTACATACTTAATAAATTCTTATGATCAAAGGAAAATAAAAATGATAAAAGATACGTCAATCCATTTAATCCAATTATTTCTTGCATTACTATGCTACGATGGCTAACATAAATTGGCATTAAGGGAGAGTTAATTAACTACGCTATCACTATTTAATACAGTTCTGCAAACTATTTGAACAACAAAAACATAATTATTCAATAGTTATTGAGATGAAATGGTTGAACTATATTTGTGGTATACATGTTCAAAAAAGGCAAAAGGGCATTTCCACATGATATATGAGAAGTACCAACAATATTAAAAATGTTAAACCACTAGCCCGTGCAAGTGCACGGGTTCACGACTAGTTCTCATAATTATGCAATTTTCTATATTTTTCTCGACAGTAATTTGTTCACCCACCGTAATACTTATGCTATCTTGAGAGAAGCCAGTAGTGAAACCTATGGCCCCCGGGTTTATCTTTTATCATATAAGTTTCCAATCTATTTTTACTTTGCAATCTTTACTTTCAATCTATATCATAAAAATACCAAAAATATTTATCTTATTATCTCTATCAGATCTCACTCTCGTAAGTGACCGTGAAGGGATTGACAACCCCTTTATCGCGTTGGTTGCGAGTTTCTTATTTGTTTGTGTAGGTACAAGGCGACTTATGTGTAACCTCCTACTGGATTGATACCTTGGTTCTCAAAAACTGAGGGAAATACTTACGCTACTTTGTTGCATCATCCTTTCATCTTCAAGGGAAAAACCAACGCAAGCTCAAGAGGTAGCAAGAAGAATTTCTGGCGCTGTTGCCGGGGAGGCTTATGCTAAGTCAAGTCAAGATTTGATTTTCGGTCAACTAGCCAATTTTTTGGCGCCGTTGCCGGGGAGATCTACGCCAAGTCAAGACATACCAAGTACCCATCACAAACTCTTATCCCTAGCATTACATTATTTGCCATTTGCCTCTCATTTTCCTCTCCCCCACTTCACCTTTGCCGTTTTATTTGCCCTTCTTCCGTTCGATCTTTTGTTTGCTTGTGTTACCATGTACCTTCTTTTTGCTTGCATCTTCGCTTGCTAAAAGTTTATGGATCCTCATCCACTTGCTAATCTCTTTAAGAGATCCAATTATGATGAACCTATTGCTAGTGAATTGAGTGCACTAGTTTATCTTTATGAGGTTTTGCTTGAAATTTGTGAATCTGAAAATTGTGATGAAGTACTTTATGAAGCGATTCACGGTAGACCTTTGAATAAAAAGCATGATTGCAATGATTTTACTATAAATTCTATTGATGTCAATTGTGCTAATAATATGCAAAACCCTAAGCTTGGGGATGCTAGTTTTGCTATGTCCTCTACTTGTTGCAATGATCATGATTGGGGTGATAGTTCTTCTTATGATCTTGAAAATTTATTTAAGCCCCATGATGAATATGAGATTGATAATAGTGTTTGAAATATTATTGAAAGTGGGTTTGGAAGAGTGTCAACTTTATATCCCACATATTTGGAGAATGTTCAATCTTATGGTATTTTTGATAAAGGTGGGTTTGGAGAGGTTATGACTTTAGTTAATGATAATCCCACTATTTTGGAAGAGTGTCAACTTTGCATGCATGTGGATCGTGTTGAAAATATTTTATGTGATATCTATTTTGTTTAATTTGCTTATGATCCCACATGTAATAATTATGAGAGAGGAAAATATGGTTGTAGAAATTTTCATGATAATAAATTACCTCTCGTTATGTTGAGATTGCTATTGTTTCTTTCCGCTTCGTTGCATAGGTTAGTTTTTGCTTGCTATGATAATTTGTTTGCCTATAAGATGCCTATGCATAGGAAGTATGTTATACTTAGATGTGTTTGTCACGTGTTTCATGATGCTCTCTTTGCGCTTCAACTCTTGTCTTTCATGTGAGCATCATGGAAATCTCTATGCCTAGCTAGGGGCGTTAAACGATAGCGCTTGTTGGGAGGCAACCCAATTTTATTTTTGTTTCTTGCTTTTTGGTTCTGTTTAGTAATAAATAGTTCATCTAGCCTCTGTTTATATGTGTTTTCATGTTTTAATTAGTGTTTGTGCCAAGTAAAGCCTTTAGGATCTTTTTGGATGATAGTTGTTTGATCTTGCTGTAAAAAACAGAAACTCTGCCCTCACGATAATAATTTTCATAAATCACAGAAAATAGATTTTACCCTGATTCTTTTTGCAGTAGATTAATATACGAATTACCCAGGTCTTCCTAATTTGGTTGAATTTTTGGAGTTCGATAAGTTTACGTTTGATGCAGATTACTACAGACTGTTCTGTTTTTGACAGATTCTGTTTTTCGTGTGTTGTTTCCTTATTTTGATGAATCTATTGCTAGTATCGGAGGGTATGAACCATAGAGAAGTTGGAATACAGTAGGTTTAACACCAATATAAATAAAGAATGAGTTCATTACAGTACCTTAAGTAGTGGTTTGTTTTCTTTCGCTAACGGAGCTCATGAGATTTTCTGTTGAGTTTTGTGTTGTGAAGTTTTCAAGTTTTGGGTAAAGATTTGATGGATTACGGAATAAGGAGTGGCAAGAGCCTAAGCTTGGGGATGCCCAAGACACCCCAAGGTAAATTCAAGGATAACCAAAAGCCTAAGCTTGGGGATGCCCCGGAAGACATCCCCTCTTTCGTCTTCGTCCATCGGTAACTTTACTTGATGCTATATTTTTATTCACCACATGATATGTGTTTTGCTTGGAGCGTCTTGTATGATTTGAGTCTTTGCTTTTTAGTTTACCACAATCATCCTTGCTGTACACACCTTTTGGGAGAGACACACATGAATTGGAATTTATTAGAATACTCTGTGTGCTTCACTTATATCTTTTGAGCTAGATAATTTTGCTCTAGTGCTTCACCTATATCTTTTAGAGCACGGTGGTGGTTTTATTTTATAGAAATTATTGATCTCTCATGCTTCACTTATACTATTTTGAGAGTCCTTTAGAACAGCATGGTAATTTACTTTGGTATAATAAAAACTTTCATAAAAAGGTGCATTGAATACTATGAGAAGTTTGATACTTGATAATTGTTTTGAGATATAAAGATGGTAATATTAGAGTTGTGCTAGTTGAGAAGTTGTGAATTTGAGAAATACTTGTGTTGAAGTTTGCAAGTCCCGTAGCATGCACGTATGGTAAACGTCGTGTAACAAATTTGAAACATGGGGTGTTCTTTGATTGTCTTCCTTATGAGTGGTGGTCGGGGACAAGCGATGCTCTTTTCCTACCAATCTATCCCCCGAGGAGCATGCGCGTAGTGCTTGGTTTTTGATGACCTGTTGATTTTTGCAATAAGTATGTGAGTTCTTTATGACTAATGTTGAGTCCATGGATTATACGCACTCTCACCCTTCCATCATTGCTAGCCTCTTCGGTACCGTGCATTGCCCTTTCTCACCTTGAGAGTTGGTGTAAACTTCGCCGGTGCATCCAAACCCCGTGATATGATACACTCTATCACACATAAACCTCCTTATATCTTCCTCAAAACAGCCACCATACCTACCTATTATGGCATTTCCATAGCCATTCCGAGATATATTGCCATGCAACTTTCCACCGTTCCATTTATTATGACACGCTTCATCATTGTCATATTGCCTTGCATGATCATGTAGTTGACATCGTATTTGTGGCAAAGCCACCATGCATAATTTATCATACATGTCACTCTTGATTCATTGCCCTTCCCGGTACACCGCTGGAGGCATTCATATAGAGTCATATTTTGTTCTAGTATCGAGTTGTAATCATTGAGTTGTAAATAAATAGAAGTGTGATGATCATCATTAATAGAGCATTGTCCCTAAAAAAAGAGAAAGGCCAAAAAGGCCCAAAAAAGAAAAAAAAAGAAAAAAGAAAAGAAATAAAAAGGGACAATGCTACTATCCTTTTTTCCACACTTGTGCTTCAAAGTAGCACCATGATCCTTATAATAGAGAGTCTCTTGTTTTGTCACATTCATATACTAGTGGGAATTTTTCATTATAGAACTTGGCTTGTATATTCCAACAATGGTCTTCCTCAAATGCCCTAGGTCTTCGTGAGCAAGCAAGTTGGATGCACACCCACATAGTTTCTTTTGTTGAGCTTTCATACATTTATAGCTCTAGTGCATCCGTTGCATGGCAATCCCTACTCCTTGCATTGACATCAATTGATGGGCATCTCCCCAGCCCATTGATTAGCCGCGTCAATGTGAGACTTTCTCCTTTTTTGTCTTCTCCACATAACCCCCATCATTATACTCTATTCCACCCATAGTGCTATATCCATGGCTCACGCTCATGTATTGCGTGAAAGTTGAAAAAAGTTTGAGATTACTAAATTATGAAACAATTGCTTGGCTTGTCATCGGGGTTGTGCATGATGAGAGCATTCTTGTGTGACGAAAATGAAGCATGACCAAACTATATGATTTTGTAGGGATGAACTTTCTTTGGCCATGTTATTTTGAGAAGACATAATTGCTTAGTTAGTATGCTTGAAGTATTATTATTTTTATGTCAATATTAAGCTTTTGTCTTGAATCTTTCGGATCTGAATATTCATGCCACAATGAAGAAAATTACATTGAGAATTATGCTAGTTAGCATTCCACATCAAAAATTCTGTTTTTATCATTTACCTACTCGAGGACGAGCAGGAATTAAGCTTGGGGATGCTTGATACGTCTCCAACGTATCTATATTTTTTGATTGTTCCATGCTATTATATTATCTGTTTTGGATGTTTAATGGGCTTTATTATACACTTTTATATTATTTTTGGGACCAACCTATTAACCGAAGAGGCCCAGTGCAAATTGCTGTTTTTTGCCTATTTCAGTGTTTCGCAGAAAAGGAATATCAAACAGAATCCAAATGGAATGAAACCTTCGGGAGCGTGATTTTTGGAACAAACGTGATCCAGGGGACTTGGAGTGGACGTCAAGAAAGAAGCGAGGAGGCCACGAGGCAGGGAGGCGCGCCTGCCCCCCTGGGCGCACCCCCACCCTCGTGGGCCCCTCGCAGCTCCACCGACCTACTTCTTCCTCCTATATATATCCATATACCCCGAAAACATTGAGGAGCACCACGAAACCCTATTTCCACCGCTGCAACCTTCTGTACCCAAGAGATCCCATCTTGGGGCCTCTTCCGGAGCTCCGCCGGAGGGGGAATCGATCACGGAGGGCTTCTACATCAACACCATAGCCTCTCCGATGATGTGTGAGTAGTTTACCACAGACCTTCGGGTCCATAGTTATTAGCTAGATGGCTTCTTCTCTCTCTTTGGATCTCAATACAAAGTTCTCATCGATCTTCTTGGAGATCTATTCGATGTAATTCTTTTTGCGGTGTGTTTGTCGAGATCTGATGAATTTTGGGTTTATGATCAAGTTTATCTATGAACAATATTTGATTCTTCTCTGAAATCTTTTATGTATGATTTGTTATCTTTGCAAGTCTCTTCGAATTATCAGTTTGGTTTGGCCTACTAGATTGATCTTTCCTGCAATGGGAGAAGTGCTTAGCTTTGGGTTCAATCTTGCGGTGTCCTTTCCCAGTGACAGCAAGGCACGTATTGTATTGTTGCCATCGAGGATAAAAAGATGGGGTTTATATCATATTCCTTGAGTTTATCCCTCTACATCATGTCATCTTGCCTAATGCATTACTCTGTTCTTATGAACTTAATACTCTAGATGCATGCTGGATAGCGGTCGATGTGTGGAGTAATAGTAGTAGATGCATAATCGTTTCGGTCTACTTGTCACGGACGTGATGCCTATATACATGATCATGCCTAGATATTCTCATAATTATGCACTTTTCAATCAATTGCTCGACAGTAATCTGTTCACCCACCGTAATACTTATGCTATCTTGAGAGAAGCCACTAGTGAAACCTATGGCCCCTAGGTTTATCTTCTATCATATAAGTTTCCAATCTATTTTTACTTTGCAATTTTTACTTTCAATCTATATCATAAAAATACCAAAAATATTTATCTTATTATCTCTATCAGATCTCACTCTCGTAAGTGACCGTGAAGGGATTGACAACCCCTTTATCGCGTTGGTTGCGAGGTTCTTATTTGTTTGTGTAGGTACAAGGCGACTTATGTGTAACCTCCTACTGGATTGATACCTTGGTTCTCAAAAATGAGGGAAATACTTACGCTACTTTGCTGCATCATCCTTTCCTCTTCAAGGGAAAAACCAACGCAAGCTCAAGAGGTAGCAGAGTCCCTAGAGGAAAAGAATAAAGCCCAGGCGACCGACCTAGCCAAGGCCCTTCAAGAGGCCGAGGAGGCGCGGGCCGAATCCCGAGCGGCGCGCGAGGAGATCAAGCAGGCTGGACAGATAGCAGCTGGTAAGCCCTTTCTTTTACAGAGTAAATTCGGCAATCAGAATTATGTCTTGATCACTCGACTGTGGAGTGCTCCAGACGCCTTTGCGGATCTTCCGAAGAGTGCCGCCGACGCCACACAGTTCTTCCGAGCCCAGGAGGGGCGGCGCGGGAGCGCCCATCGTTGTTGAATGACCAGATGGCACAGTGGGCCGAGCTGCATAGGATGTCCGGATTGGCCATGAGGGACGTCATAGTCCGGCTGTGGCCAGCCGAACCCGTCCCATGCAGCTATTTTGGCCTGGTGCAGCGACTCGTTGACGCGCTACCCCGAATTGACGCGGTCAAGCGGTCGTCATGTATAGAAGGTGCGCGGCTGGCCTTTGCCCGTGTCAAGATGCACTGGGCGAAGATGAAGGCCGCCGTCATGGCAGTTGAGGGTCCGCCCGGAGGCAAGGACCACCGCAAGCCGGAGCGCTATTTTGAAGACGTCCTAGTGCCCGCTTGATAGAGGGCCAGTGCTCGAAGGACATAATGTTCGAGTGAATGTATCCGAACTGCCCAGACGTTGTATAAACCAAGGTTGTGTAATATATTTTATGCATTTATCCGAACTACTTTCCTCCTGTGCGGCCGTATATTATTATTCTGAAAGTTTGCCAGTCGTCGGCTTCAGCCCCCACGTGGATACTACGGGGGTGTTAGGAATAACGTGTAATCACTCTTGACCCAACGTCTTGGTCCATAAAGGAGGTGATTTATGCAGTGAACCAGGCAATCGGACTATGCGGCTTTAGCACTTTCACTTAGCCATAGGAGTTTGACTGTGGGGCTAAGGACTAGCCCCTGGTGTGCATGCGGCTATCCGAATTGGGATGCCTTAGGCGCGTGACCGAGCCGAAGTCAGTCCTTCGTATAATACGGAAAAAATCATAAAAGATTTGTATTAAGTCGCTGAATAGCCGACCAGCTCTCGCCGTATCGTGATAGTCAGTTTTCAGCTTACTCTACTGAGGTGTTTGACCGGATGAACCAGAAACACAGTCGCAGTAGTTCTCCCTTTATTGCCTTAGCCAAACAAGCGGAACGTAAGGTGGTAACCACAGGAGCCGGGCAACCCAACTATTGACCCAAGATATAATTCGGAGCCGATGCATATAATGCAAAATTCAGGACGCCAAAGTGTACTATGAAAGTGTTCGGACTTTTTTGTTTTTTGACATTTGTGGCCGAATAAATCCCCTGGCAATTAGTGCTAGTGTTATATGTCAATCAGTCGTTAAGATGACGTAGTAGACCAATACCGAATAAGGTATGGTAAAACTGTTTCCATTATAGTCTGATTGATACGTTAAAACGTATTTTATAGAGGATGCGATAAGCATCGAGGCTATTTTACATGCTGAGCACAATGGAAAGCTGTATGCAGGTCCTAAAAAGGAAAAGCTGATCTTGAAGTTCCTTTGGATACTCTGCCGCACGTCTGCGCTGCTTTTCGCCTTGGTGTATGATCCTTTGAGAGGATCATCGATCGAGTATACATGAGGAGCCTGGAAAAGGGCCCTTGGTATCATCAAAAAGTGATGTGGGTTGTGGGGAACCTGAAAAATAAAAATAAGAAGAAAAGGAGATAGTGTGAGGGTCTGGATAGGGTCGAGCCATATTGTGGACCTTACTTTTAATAGGCCTCCGTCTGTGCCCATGGTATCTTTAGTGCGTAGTTATGTACGCGCGGTACGTATACCGCTACGGGGTTGGGGCTTTGACGGAGGCTGAATTGCTAATCTAGCTCTGGACGAGCCGAACTGCCATTCTACAGGGTTGATTGGACTCGTTTGACAGTGTCCGGGGGCTTGATTGCCGATGTAGTATTTGGCTTAATGAGGCCACCCTGTACTTCGGCTGCGAGGGTCGCGGTATGCTCTTCAGTACGGAGGTAGCGCTCCATGTTTCCATTGACTGGTATAACGCCACGTGGTCTAGGCATCTTCAGCTTTAGATAAGCGTAGTGCGGGACTACATTGAAACAGGCGAAAGCAGTTCGTCCAAGCAGTGCATGATAGCCACTGCGGAAGGGGACGATGTCGAAGGTCAAGTCTTCACTATGGAAATTATCTGGCGAACCGAAGACTACTTCCAGTGTTATGGACCCTGTGCAACAGGCCTCAACGCCGGGTATCACTCCTTTAAGGGTGGTTTTTGTAACGCCCACGATGCGGCTATATCCCCCACGTGTCGAGGCACGACTTAGAGGCATAACCGCATTGTAGGTATTGTCGCAAGAAGGGTCATCTTCACACAATCCCATGTACTGAACAAGAATGGGATAGAGAGTTGGCTTACAATCGCCACTTCACACAATGCATAATTTAAACATACATAATTCAGAGTACAAACAAGGTCCGACTACGGAACCAAAATGAAAGAAGACAACCCCAAATGCTAGATCCCCGATCGTCCCAACTGGGCTCCACTACTGATCATCAGGAAATGAAACATAGTAACGACCACGGTCCTCGTCGAACTCTCACTTGAGCTCGGTTGCGTCATCTGCATAGGTATCCTCGGCACCTGCAACTGTTTTGGTAGAATCTGTGAGTCACGAGGACTCAGCAATCTCACAACCGTGAGATCAAGACTATTTAAGCTGGTAGCAAGGCAAGGGGTAATATGGTGGAGCTGCGGCAAGCACTGAGCATATATGGTGGCTAACATACGCAAATAAGAGCGAGAAGAGAAGCAAAGCATCGGTCGAAAATCAAGAAGTGATCAAGAAGTGATCCTAAAACTACTTACGCTCATACATAACTCAAACCGTGTTCACTTCCCGGACTCCGCCGAGAAGAGACCATCGCGGCTACACACGCGGTTGATATATTTTAATTAAGTCAAGTGTCAAGTTCTCTACAACCGGACATTAACAAATTCCCATCTGCCTCATAACCGCGGGCACGGCTCTCGAAAGTTTATACCCTGCAGGGGTGTCCCAACTTAGCCCATTATAAGCTCTCACGGTCAACGAAGGATAAACCTTCTCCCAGAAAGACCAGATCAGTCTCGGAATCCCGGTTTACAAGACATTTCGACAAGGTAAAACAAGACCAGCAAAGCCGCCCGATGTGCCGACAAATCCCGATAGGAGCTGCACATATCTCGTTCTCAGGGCAACACCAGATGAGACATCCTACGAGTAAAACCAGACCTCAAGTTTCCCCGAGGTGGCCCCGCAGTCTACTCGGTTCGGACCAACACTTAGAGAAGCACTGGCCCGGGGGGGTTTAAAATAAAGATGACCGTCGGGTTTGGCCGACCCAAGGGAAAGGTATAGGTTGTTAGGCAAATGTAAAACCAAAGTTGGGCCTTGCTGGAGGAGTTTTATTCAAGGCGAACTGTCAAGGGGTTCCCATAATACCCAACCACGTAAGGAACGCAAAATCAAGGAACATAACACCGGTATGACGGAAACTAGGGCGGCAAGAGTGGAACAAAACACCAGGCATAAGCCCGAGCCTTCCACCCTTTACCATGTATATAGATGCTTTAATTAAATAAGAGATATTGTGATATCCCAAAATATCCATGTTCCAACATGGAACCAACTTCAACTTCACCTGCAACTAGCAACGCTATAAGAAGGGCTGAGCAAAAGCGGTAACTTAGCCAATCAACGGTTTGTTAGGAAAGGATGGTTAGAGGCTGGACATGGCAACATGGGAGGCATGTTATAGCAAGTGGTCGGTAGCGCAGCATAGCAAAAGAGCGAGTAACTAGCAAAGCAAAGATAGAAGTGATTTCGAGGGTATGGTCATCTTGCCTGCAAGGTTCTCAGAGTTGTCGAAAGCTTGATCCTCGTAAGCGTTCTCAACAGGTTCCTCATTCACGTACTCGTCTCCCGGCTCTACCCGAAGCAAGAACACAAGCAACGGAACCACGATCAAACACAGTGCAATGCACAAGCAACATGATGCAATACATGGCATGATATGCGAGATGTGATATGCAATGCATATGCGTGCTCCGGAAGGGAAAATGATGAACAAGGCATCAACTTGGCAAACCAAGTATGCCACTGGACAGATGGGATGATTTCAGTTGAAATCAATATAAAGATCACCGGAATCGGAGGCACGGTTTGCGAATGACAAGCAAAACAAGAATGACACAATACTGCGATCAACAGCATGATTCCACTAAGAATGCATCAAGAAACTATGCTACTGCACTCCAACATAACAACAAAGCATATGAAACTGATGTACTCAAGATGCTTGACGAAAGATGAACACTGAGCTAAGGCTAAATCACAAAATAACAGGTTCAAACAAGCATGGCAAAAGTGCAAAAGATATCAGCTTCACAGACTTGCTGAAATATACTGGACATGGCATAAACAGCATCAGGTAGCAATGTTTAGAGCAAGCAATCAACATGCTACAGGAACATATCATAGCAAAACAAGGGATGGCATGAATCTACTAAATGCATAGAACAAAAGTCACTTACTTACCATGAGCCAAAAAGGATCAGAAGATATGATTGCACCAATGTAAACATAGCAAGTTTCGTTAACATATTTCAGACTTGGCAGAAAATAGAGCATGGCAGAAACAGTATTATGAAGGCATCTTTGTGAGCTCGATACACTCATCAGAAAGAATTCCATGACAAAACAAGCATATCTACAGCAAGAAGACATGTTCATAAAGCTAACCATGGCAAGAGCAAGTTCATAGCATCCATGGATCAACTACAACAACCTTGGCAAAATTGAATAACATGTAAACAATCTGCCAGGAACATTTTATAGCAAAAATAGAGCAAGATTGAGACATGCTAGGCCACTCCATAATATCAAACGGTGGCATGGATGGATATAGCATAACCATATGTTCAAAACATCCTTAATGAAGTATCTCAAAATAAGCATGGATCTCACTGTAGCATCAAGTTTACATGGTATAAAAATAACAGCAGGTAAAGACGGCAAAATTCCTAAGTCTCTGAAAACAGAAACAGCACGGAGCCTAGTTTGCATGCTTGTGCTAGTCACCACATAGATCACAAAAATACATGGCATACGCCTCTGTAAAGATGGCATGACATAGATCATAACACATGTATAGCTCATGCTCATAAGATGCACACATTAAATGCAACAAAAATAACAAAACACTAAGTTCTGATAACAGACAGCAGTAAACATCACCTAGCACTCTTGCGTCAGAGATTTGGGAATCAGGATGAACTCAAACAAGCATGGCATAATGGAACAAAATGAAGAGCATCTCATGATGAACATTCCTATATATTACACGCACGAAGCGGAGCTACGGTCACGGAGTTATGATGCGTCAAAGAATGCAACAAAATGCAATATTCCGGGGGACAGAATTTCGGAGGGGGGAGAAGTCAACCTAGTGGTCCAGATCTGGCGCGGATCGAGCGTGCGGCCGGGGCTCCTCGCCGGAGAAGAGGCGGCGGCCGGCGTGGAGAGGAGGGAGAGGCGCCGCGGGTCGGGGAAGAGGAGGCGGCGCGGTGGAGCACGGGGCGCACGGGGCGCGGGCTCCCGCGGGCGGTGGCGAAGGGCGCGGCGGCGCCGGAGCTCGCCGGCTCGGGCGCGGCGGACGGCGGGGCGGCGACCGGGCGGCGCTGGAGGAGAACGGAGCGGCGGGCGGCCGCGGGAGGGCGCGGGTGGCGGGCGACCGGGCCGCGCGGGCCGGCCGTGGGCCTCGCGGGCCGGCGGTCGGCGGCTGCCACGTGGCCCGTGCCCGTTGGCTCGGGGCGGCAGCGCGTTTCGTCCGGCGCCGGGCGGACGTGTCCGGCGCGCGGAGGGAGCGGTGGCTAGGGTTTGGATCCGGAATTCGGGGAAGATGCACATATTTATAGGTAGAGGGAGCTTGGAGACCGCAAATGGAGTGTGGTTTTCGCCCACACGATCGTGATCGAACGGCGGAGAGCATGGAGGTGACTTAGATGGGTTGTTGGGCTGCAACACACAAGAGGCCTTCGCGGTTACCCGGTTAACCGTTGGGCATCAAACGACCTCCAAATGGAACGAAACTTGACAGGTGGTCTACCGGTGGTGTACCAAGGCCACTTGGCAAGACTCGGTCCATTCCGAGAACGTTAAACACCCGCTCACGAGAAGAGACAAGAGGGGTGCGCCGGTGCACGTGGGAGTGTCGGATTGCAAAACGGACAACGGGGAAAATGCTCGGATGCATGAGACGAACACGTATGCAAAATCAGATGCACATGATGACATGATATGAAATGCAAGACATGAACAAAAAGCAAAACGAGAGACAAAAACCCGGCCACGAAGGGAATATCATAACACATAGCCGAAAATGGCAAGAGTCGGAGTTACAAATACGGAAAGTTACATCCGGGGTGTTACAACATTCGACCACTACGAGAGGATCTCGTCCCGAGATCTAGGACTGAAAGAACTCCGGATATTTGGAATGGAGGTGGTCCTCGCGCTCCCAGGTGGCTTCTCGGTCGGAATGGTGTGACCACTTCACTTTCAGGAATTTGATTGACTTGTTGCGAGTCTTGTGCTCCGTTTCTTCAAGAATAGCAACGGGGTGCTCATGATAGGACAGATCTTCTTGGAGGTCAATCTCTTCGAAGTTGATAGTGCGCTCAGGAGTCTTGAAGCACTTGCGAAGCTGTGACATGTGGAACACATCATGCACATTCGCGAAGTTGGAGGGAAGCTCAAGTTGATAGGCGAGGTCGCCTCTTTTGCCAATGATCTTGAAAGGACCCACGTATCTAGGGGCAAGCTTCCCTTTGATACCGAAGCGACGAGTGCCTTTCATTGGAGAGACGCGGAGGTAGACATGGTCTCCGATCTCGAGAGCCAAGTCACGGTGCTTGCTATCATAGTAACTCTTCTGGCGCGATTGCGAGGCTTTGAGATTTTCACGGATGACTTTACACAATTCTTCAGCCTCTGTGATTAAGTCATTGCCAAGAAGTTGGCGTTCACCAGTCTCTGACCAATTGAGAGGAGTACGGCACTTCCAGCCATAGAGAATTTCGAATGGGGCCTTGCCCGAACTCGCTTGGAAACTGTTGTTGTAGGAGAACTCGGCATATGGAAGACATATTCCCACTTCATGCCAAAGGAAATGACACAAGCCCTGAGCATATGTTCAAGGATTTGATTGACTCGCTTGACTTGGCCACTAGTTTGAGGATGGAAAGCCGTGCTGAAACGAATGTTGGTGCCCATGGCCTTCTGGAAGGAGTCCCAGAACTTAGAAGTGAAAATGCTTCCACGATCTGAAGAAATCAATTGTGGAATTCCGTGCAAGGAGACAATCCTGGAGGTGTATAGCTCTGCCAGCTGAGCTGCTGTGATAGATTCTTTGATAGGAAGAAAATGAGCCACTTTAGTAAGCTTGTCAATGACAACGAAGATAGCATCATTTCCACGCTTGGACTTAGGAAATCTAGTCACGAAGTCCATTTCGATATGATCAAACTTCCATTCTGGAATAGCAAGAGGTTGGAGGAGACCAGCTGGTCGTTGGTGTTCTGCTTTCACCCTTCTGCAGACGTCACGTTCATTCACGAATTTAGCAATTTCTCGCTTCATTCGAGTCCACCAATACGACTGCTTGAGATCATGGTACATCTTCATACTTCTAGGATGAATGGAAAGAAGAGAATTGTGCGCTTCGTTCATTATGACCTTCCTTAGATCACCTTTAGGAACCACAATCCGGTCCTCGAAGAATAAAGTGTCTCTGTCATCAATGCGATAGCACTTGTATTTGGAAATGCCCTTGTCGATACCAAGTTTCACCTCCTTCACCATGGTATCCAGGAGTTGTGCCTCACGAATTTGATCTTCCAAAGTAGGAGAGACTAGGAGTTTGGCAAGAAAACTTTGAGGAACAACTTGGAGATTGAGTTTGCGGAAAGCTTCACAAAGATTCGGTTGAAAAGGCTTTAGAATTAAGCTGTTGCAATAAGCCTTTCTGCTCAAAGCATCTGCAATCACATTGGCCTTGCCCGGAGTATATTCAATACTCGGATTGTACTCTTGAATCATTTCAACCCATCGAGTTTGCCTGAGATTAAGGTTGGGCTGAGTGAAGATGTACTTGAGACTCTTGTGATCGGTGAATATGTCCACTTTCCTTCCCAACAAGAGATGTCTCCATGTTATTAATGCATGGACAACTACCGCCAACTCAAGATCGTGAGTGGGGTAGTTATTTTCGTTGGGCTTCAACTGACGAGAGGTATAGGCCACAACTTTCTTCTCTTGCATTAACACAGCACTGAGACCTTGAAGAGAAGCATCACAGAAAACTTCAAATGGCTTGGATTCGTGAGGAGGAGTTAAGACAGGAGCTGTGACAAGTTTCTCTTTGAGAGTGTTGAAAGCAACGCCACACTCAGGAGTCCAAAGATACTTCACATGCTTCTGGAGGAGGTTGGAAAGAGGCTTGGCAATCTTTGAGAAATTCTCAACGAATCTTCGGCAATAGCTTGCAAGACCAAGAAAACTGTGAAGCTGCTTGACATTCTGAGGAGGTTCCCAATCCAGAACTGCAGACACCTTCGCGGGATTAATAGCGATGCCCTTGGCAGAGATGATGTGACCAAGGTAAAGAACTTCATCAAGCCAGAACTCACATTTGGAAAACTTTGCATAGAATTGATACTGTCGTGGAATTGACATGACAGATGTCCTCGTGGAAGGACTTAGTCATAGGGCCATCGCAACTAGGAAGCTTAAAGGGGTTAAGGTGGGACAAAGGACACGAGGGTTATACTGGTTCGGCCCCTTACGGTGAAGGTAAAAGCCTACTCCAGTTGAGGTGGAATTATTAGGGTTTCGATGACCAGGGAGCGAATCTGCTAAGCCTGGCTATCGATCTGATGTTACTTGTCCTGAACCGCCGCTGGGTCGTCCCTTTATATAGAGAGGTTAACACCCAGCGGCTCTCAGAGTCCCGGCTGGCTCATAAACAGTGTCCGGCTCGGTCTCTTAACTATTCTTGCCTTACAATACAAGTCATGCCATTACGGCGGTTTATCACTACGGGCCTTAAGTCGCCTCTGGGCTTTGGGCCCTTAATTGAACCGCCATCTTCAAGCTTGACGTTTGGGCTTCATATGATGAATCGCCATAACATAACCCGGCCCATCCTGGGCGGGTTACACCAGTAGTTATATCCCCAACATTAGGCCCCAGATTGATTTGAACTGGTTCATGTCAATCTTCAATACCTTAAGAAAACACCTTCCGGCTTCTGTCTGTGCAAAAGCTATAACCCGCCATGACGTCATCTTCTGGATTCCTGTTAACCCGCCATGACGTCATCTTGCATTAAATTCATTTTTTATTCTGTCATATCCCAACGGATCTTTATCTTAATGACTATCCCGAAAATCGAGGCGTCGGAGTCGCTGGGTAATCATGTTCTCGGCCTCCTCGTTTTTCGCGCCCACTTTATCAATCTTCCCTTATAAATAGGCCCGGCCCTTACGTCTCCGTCATCTTCTTCCTCTCGATGCCTCAGAGCCCGAACTCCGCCGCTGCCGTCGACCTTCGCGTCTGCACCAGCCAAGGCCGCTGCATCAACCTGTTTTGACCAGAGAACCGCGGCGCACCTCCGCCGTTCAGCAGCACCAGTAAGTCCTTGCCGTCCCGCACCTTAGATCCGCATTTAGGGTTTGCAAGTTCTCTGTGTTCTTCGCGGTTCATCACGGTTTCTTAGTATTTCTTCCAGTGCGACCTCCTTTGATCCAAAAGTAGCATGGAACTTCTGCGGTAGTTGTTTCGCGTCCATTTTCAATACTAGCAGATCCCTTTTGCTTGTAAAAAGACCTCCTTAGAGCTCACGAACTCATCTGTACTAGTTTTTAGGTCTAGAAGCTTTTCTTTTCTGAATGACCGTTTGATCCAAAATAACAACTGCAATCTGTGAAACTTGTTTGTACAACACTTAGGAAAAAACTGTATCTGTTAGTCATGGCGGCTCTTATCGCCGGCTTAAAGAAGGCAATGCTCAATGGCTTTAAATAACTTAACTGCTTATGATGCCGATGGCGGTTTAAACAATCTGACACAATTAGCCATATATCATCAGGCCCCTTCATAAGCCGCCATCTTGAATATGAATTGAAAATATTTTCCCCGGCTTAAATTTGAACCGGAAATTTTTACTTTGTCATAGGCTTCAATCTTCATAATGCCGCCCAAGGCTCCCAAAGCACCCGTCACATGTAACTGGGTTAGATCCACTGTCACCGATAGCACCTTAAATGATTTTGTGAAGACCGGCTATCTGCCGAAGAAGAAAGTCATGTCCTATCGTGCCCCTGATCCGTCAGAAGAAAAACCTCAACCCAAGGACGGGGAAGTTGTCGTTTTTACTGATCACATGAACCGGGGCTTTGCTCCACCCGGCTCAAAAATTTTCAGAGACGTCTTGCACTTTTTTGACCTGCGACCTCAAGACATCGGACCCAATTCCGTGTCCAATATCTGCAATTTCCAACTGTTCTGTGAGGTGTACCTTGGAGAAGAGCCCAGCTTATTACTCTTTAGAGAGTTATTTTATCTGAACTGCCAAAACAAATGTGCCAATGGGCCCAGCTTGGAGCTTGGCGGAATCTCAATCCAGCGACGGAGAGATTGTCTCTTCCCTTATGCCGAGCCGCCAAGTCACCCTAAAGATTGGAACCAGACATGGTTCTACTATCAAGACACTTCTCCGGCTGATGAGAACCCTCTGCCCGGCTTTCGCACCCTGCGTCTGGAGTCAAATCACCCCTTGCTAGATAAACTATCTCCGGCTGAACGTCAACCACTTGCTCCCACCATCAACAAGATCAAAGCTCTTCTGGGGAACGGCCTAAATGGCATTGATCTGGTCCGGGTTTGGATTGCCTGGCGGGTTATTCCCTTAAGTCACCTCCCCGGCTTGATGTGCGATTACACTTGCCTGAACAATGATCCTCTACGGCACAGTCCCGACGACTTACGTGAAGACGTTGTTGATGACATGACCAAGTCTCTTCTGAACGAAAGCCTGGCCGATTGCGGGAAAGTGGGCTTAAGCCCTTTCTGCAAAGCTAACCCAGCTCCAGCGGTAAGCCATTAACTTGAGCATTTTACTTTCCACCTTGACAGTGTCGTCTTTACTCAAAAACCTTTGTGGCAATTTGCAGGCTGATGATAAATTTTGGAAGGTCAAGTATGACCATGAGGCTGCAAAGAAAGCCAGAAAAGCTAAGAAAGCCAAAAGCCGCTCCCCGTAAGAAGGGAAACAAGCCTAGCGCCTCGGATATGCTTCATCTGGGCGATACCTCCGAGTCAGAGGTAGCTCTTGACTCTTTAGGTTCCTTTTTTAACCATCTTATTGACACTGATTATCAGCAGGAGGATACAGGAGCGAGTCCTGCAGTGATTGAAGAGGTAACTATAATTTCCTCTGACTCCAAGCCTTTGCCGAGACAGAAAGTCTGAAGAGTAACCCGGAAAGTAAGATTTTCACATCCTTTAGCTTATCAAGATCCTCAATTTCTTTTGAAGCGACAGATTCACGAGAGTCGGAGGCAGACCCGGACCAGTAAAATGCAGACCTCTCCTCCGGCTTACCCGATGCAACAAGAAAACGCCGGACTGAGGTTACCTCCGATTTATATTCTTTGTATCCTTTGGCGGGTTTCACTCGTCAACCACTCAATTCTTCTGACTCAAATTATCAGGGGACTTCACCTTCTTCCGGCAACTCAATGCAATCTAGCATGCCGACTTTCAAAACCGCCCCAGGGTAATGATAATCTGTTTATCTTGTGTTTATCTTACTCATGTTTTTGTACTAACCCTTTGATTTCCAGTGTGCAAGTAAAGCCCAGCAAGAGGGTGAGGAGAAGTAAGCCGGCCGAAGAGCCGATCTTGGCTGAACCAGAGCTCAGAACAACTGCTCCTGATACTTCTGCTCATGAGCCGCCGCCTGAACCAGCCCATGACGCTCCAACTTCCACCACTGATCCATCTGCCGAACAAACTATGGAAGGTTCTAAGAACCCGGAGATCCCTAGCCCGGCCATGGCGGATGACCCGGAGGTCGAAATCACCCTGACTGATTTTGTTGAACCGGGGAGACCTACCGTGCTGGCTAAGTGTTCTGCCAAAGAAGAATTGCTGGAACGCCGCAAATCAAAGCTGGACGTCACTGACTATGCTCATCTGAGTATTGGAGACATCGTCTCTGGCTATCTGAATCAAGTGCACAACAGCCGTGACCTGGAAATTGACATGGTGAAGCAGATACACCAAAAGTCTGAGGTATAACTCTTGTTGCTATTCCTTAGTTATCCTTACTATACCAGCCCCCAAGTCTATTACTTATGATGAAATATGTTGTAGACTTAACACCGGCTTAGTAATATATGCAAGAAAAATGGCTTATCCAGTAGCGCCCAAACTCCGGCTTAGACAGCATTTTTGAATCGGTCCTCACCGTGTTTTAACCAAGTGATTGAACAGCAATATGCATTAGCCCCCAAGTGTCAAGTATCTTTGCTTGCAAAGTGCTTGGGACTTATTTCCATGAACCGCCACTGTAAATAGAGCTCTTCAGCATACATTAGCCCCCAAGTGCCAAGTGTCTTTGCTTGCAAAGTGCTTGGGACTTAATGTTGCATTATGATGACCCTAACTGTGACCCGGCATTTACGCAGGCCGCCATTACTCAATTTGAATCAGAAATCTCTGACCTGAAGACTCGCCTGAAAACTCAAGGGAGTGAAACCCAAAAGGCAAATTCCAAGTTTGAATTCAGTGTATCCGAACAAGAAAAACTGAAAAAGAAGTTTGAAGCAGAAAGAAAAGCCTGGGCTGATGAAAAGGTCATTTTTCTCAACCGGGCTGAACAAGCGGAGGCCACCCTTGCAGAAGCAACCGCCGAGTTATCCGGCTTAAAACACCATGTATCTCAGATGGTCTCAGCAATATTTGGTAAGTTACTCTGCAAGTGTTAGCTAGTTTAAATCTTTTTCAACAAGCATCTCAATTGTCATCAGCTCACCTGACTTTGTAATGCAGGCCCCAGGAGTTCCAATCTCAACCAAAGCATGCTGACAAAGCTGAAAGCCATTTATACCCTGGTGGAACAACTCTACACCGGGTCACAACGTGCCTTAGCCGTCGTGGCTCTGTCAAATGAAGTTCCCACCCATCTGGCGGATGTGCTAAGGCGGCTTGCCGTGCTACCTCAACGATTCTAGGAATTGAGACGAGCTTCTGCAAGAGCCGGAGCCATAGCCGCATTAAGCCGGGCCAAGGCATGGCTACCGGAACTAGACCCGGCTGACATCGCCCTTGGGTATCCCAGCTTGAAGGAGGACGGCACTCCATTTGACCAGAAGGATTTCGCCGCTTGCGTGAAGGATATACGCCCTGTGGCCACTCTGATTGGTAATGACACAGATCTCACCAAGTACCAACCGGGTTATGACGCCGAGAATCAGAGAATTCCAACACCACGTTACGAAGCAATCAGCCTGATCCCTCCAACTCGTAAGCATACCTTTGCCCCTGAAGTTGACCCGGCCGGGTTAATTGATGATGAAGCTGAATTTGAAGCCTTGAGTGGCATTGACTAGAAATCATCAACCTTCCAGGACAGGGAAACAGCCGGAGGAGCGGAAAGGGATGAACCGGAAGCTTCAGCCCAACAACACCTTTGATCCCTCAGGCGGCTCATGGTTATTTCTTGATGAAAAACAATGCTTCACTTTTTGGACTCGGGGAGTCATGTAATAGAGTAGGAAAACACTTAATTTTGCCGTGCCATTGCGCACTTGTGTAGCGCTCAACACTTCTTAAGCCGCCATCTTATATTCACCCGTATTATGCTGATCCTCTTGCTTTCCTTGTTTTAATTGTCCTGCATATAGAACAAATCACAAGTACCTTGGCGGCTTACCGCCTGGAGGGTCATATATTTTACATATAACCCGGAGTATGTAACAATCATAAAAACCAGTTCTCAATCATATCTTTGAGACATAATCATAACAGCATACCTGTGATCCTTCGATTACGCTGCCGGTTTATGCGATCCGAACAATGAGGTTAAGAACCCAACTCCGGTTTACCAGCACATATGATATTTATTATATGCTATCAACGTTATTGATCAAGGTTAAGCCGGTGGAATAAAAACCACCTTTGAACACTTTAGATATGATCAAAAAGAACTTCAAGTAAGATCCAAAAAATTGTTTGCAAGAAGAGACTTCAAAACCTTAAGGCCTCTGGTTCGAATATGACCAGAAAACCGTCCCAAAGGGGTTAAGCTAAGATTTGAATACGATCATATAGCCCCCAATGGCTTTGGCGTTGCCGATCAAGAGGGTACCGACAGCTATGTTCTCTTTGGTTCGAATATGACCTATGTTTGAACAGGAAGCCCCCAAATAACCTTGAGAGTTGTTTAACGACACTGATTCGAATACGATCCACGTCGGTTCCCAAAGGGGGTTGAGCTATGATTCGAATACGACCAAGAAGCCCCCCAATGAGCTCGGCAGTGTGCCGATCAAGAGGGTACCGACAGCTATGTTCTCTTTGGTTCGAATACGACCTATGTTTGAACAGGAAGCCACCAAATGATCATAATATTTAACGGCGAGATTCGGATACGATCATAAGCCGACCAGCCCCCAAGTGATCATGTGAGATTACAATGAAAATAACAATGACACATTTACCTTTGAGGGGAAAAAAGGACAGAGGTCCTGCTTTATTACTTATCATAATATATACATTGTCAAAAATATGTACATCATGAGAGCCGGTGGCTTAGGCGTAGTAAGGCCGAAGATGAGCGATATTCCACGGCCGGCGGGTCTCGTCCTCCAACTTACGTGAGTCTTTGTGCTCTCGAACATCGATAAGGCAGTATGACCCGTTGTTCAAGTTCTTGCTGACCACCAAGGGCCGTTCCCAAGGTGGGGATAACTTGTGTGCGTCAGTTTGATCCTGGATGAGCCGGAGCACCAAATCACCTTCCTGAAAGGTTCTGGCCTTAACCCGACGGCTGTGATAGCGGTGCAGGTCTTGCTGGTAAATCGTCGAGCGAGCTGCTGCTACGTCACGCTGTTCGTCTAATAAGTCTAGAGCATCCTGACGTGCTTGTTCATTGTTCGCCTCAACATAAGCCGCCACGCGGGGCGAGTCATGATGGATGTCACTAGGGAGAACCGCCTCGGCTCCATAAACCATGAAGAAGGGCGTATAACCCGTAGACCTGTTAGGAGTAGTGTTGATGCTCCATAGCACAGAGGGTAATTCCTCCACCCAACAACCCGGCGTCCGCTACAAAGGAACCAAAAGCCGGGGCTTGATGCCTTTCAAGATTTCCTGATTGGCTCTCTCAGCTTGACCATTGGATTGGGGGTGAGCTACTAATGAAACATCAAGCCGAATATGCTCTCGTTGACAAAATTCTTCCATGGCGCCTTTGGACATATTGGTACCGTTGTCAGTTATAATGCTGTGTGGAAAACCAAAGCGAAATATCACCTTTTTCATGAACTGAACCGCCGTGGCTACATCACACTTACTAACTGGCTCTGCCTCAACCCACTTTGTGAACTTGTCAACTGCCACCAATAGGTGGGTCTTCTTATCCTTGGACCTTTTGAAAGGCCCAACCATATCGAGCCCCCAGACTGCAAATGGCCAAGTGATCGGAATCATCCTCAACTCTTGAGCCGGCACATGAGCACGTCTTGAGAACTTCTGACAACCATCACATTTACTGACTAAGTCCTCTGCATCAGCATGAGCCTTCAGCCAATAAAAACCATGACGAAAAGCTTTGGCCACAAGGGATTTTGAGCCGGCATGATGGCCACAATCCCCCTCGTGAATCTCATGTAAGATGTCTTGACCTTCCTCAGAAGAAACACAACGCTGAAAGCTCCAGTGACACTGCGATGATGCAACTCGCCATTGACAATTATCATTGACTTAGACCGCCGGGTTATTTGTCTGGCCAAAGTTCCATCCTCAGGCAATTCCCCCCGGGTCATGTAAGCCAAGTATGGCACTGTCCAATCTGGGATAACGTGAAGAGCCGCCACCAACTGTGCTTCTGGGTCTGGAACACCCAAGTCTTCCTCTGTAGGTAACTTGACAGAAGGGTTATGCAGAATATCCAAGAAAGTATTAGGCGGCACCGGCTTTCGCTGAGAACCCAGCCGGCTTAAGGCATCAGCTGCCTCGTTCTTTCTGCGGTCAATGTGCTCCACTTGGTAACCCTGAAAATGCCCTTCAATGGCATCAACTTCACAGCGATAAGCCGCCATGAGGGGGTCCTTGGAATCCCACTTGCCTGATACCTGTTGAGCCACCAAATCTGAGTCGCCAAAGCATCTTACCCGGCTCAAGCTCATTTCCTTAGCCATCCGAAGACCATGGAGCAAGGCCTCGTACTCAGCTGCATTGTTAGTACAGGGAAACATCAACCGTAGCACGTAACAAAATTTGTCACCTCGAGGGGAAGCTAACACGACTCCAGCCCCCGAGCCCTCCAATTGCTTGGACCCATCAAAGTGAATAGTCCAGTATGTGTTATCTGGCTTCTCTTCAGGCGTCTGCAGCTCTGTCCAATCGTTGATGAAATCTACCAATGCTTGAGATTTGATAGTAGTGCGTGGCACATACTTTATACCATGAGGCCCAAGTTCAATGGCCCACTTAGCGACTCTTCCTGTGGCTTCTCTATTTTGGATGATATCTCCTAAAGGAGCAAAACTAACCACAGTAATGGGGTGGCCCTGGAAATACTGCTTAAGCTTCCGGCTTGCCATGAACACCCCATAAACAAGCTTCTGCCAATGTGGATACCGTTGTTTGGACTCAATGAGTACTTCGCTGACGTAGTAAACCGGCCGCTGAACCGGATGTTCCTTACCCGCCTCCTTGCGCTCCACTACGATGGCCACGCTGACAGCACGCGTATTAGCGGCTACATATAACAATAAGGGCTCCTTATCAATGGGAGCAGCAAGAACCGGCAGCTCAGCTAACTGTCTCTTCAAATCCTCAAAAGCAGCATTGGCCGCATCACTTCAGACGAAGTCATCTATTTTCTTCATCATCTGATACAGTGGTATAGCCTTCTCGCCCAACCGACCTATAAACTGACTTAAGGCAGCGATCCGACCCACCAGACGCTGGACGTCATTTATGCACGCCGGTTCAGAGAGGTGATTGCCTTGATCTTTTCCAGGTTAGCTTCAGTGCCTCTGTGAGAAACCAGGAAACCCAAGGGCTTGCCTGCAGGAACGCCAAAAACACACTTGGTCGGGTTAAGCATCATCTTGTAGACCCGGAGATTACCAAAGGTCTCCCTCAGATCGTCTATCAAAGTCTCCTTCTCTTTGGATTTTACCACAATATCATCCACATAGGCATGAACGTTGCGCCCAATCTGATTATGAAGACAATTCTGCACGCACCGTTGGTAGGTCGCCTGGGCACTCTTGAGCCCGAAAGGCATAGACACATAACAGAAGGCTCCAAATGGAGTAATGAACGCCGTCTTCTCCTGGTCCTTAGCTGCCATTTTGATCTGATGATAACCAGAGTAAGCATCCAAAAAACTCAAACGCTCACAACCCGCCGTAGCATCAATAATTTCATCAATACGAGGGAGAGCAAAGGGATCAGCCGGACAAGCTTTGTTTAAATCCGTATAATCCACACACATACGCCAGGTGCCGTTCTTCTTGAGCACGAGCACCGGGTTAGCCAACCACTCTGGATGAAAAACTTCAACCATGAACCCGGCCGCTATGAGCCAGGCTACTTCCTCACCAATGGCTTTACGCCTCTCTTCATTGAATCGTCGAAGGAACTATTTGATTGGCTTAAATTTTGGATCAACATTAAGAGTGTGCTCAGCGAGTTCTCTCGGTACACCCGGCATGTCTGAAGGTTTCCATGCAAAGATGTCCCGGTTCTCACGGATGAACTCGATGAGCGCGCTTTCCTATTTGGGATCCAGATTGGCAGTGATGCTGAACTGCTTAGATGAGTCGCCTGGAACAAAGTCAATAAGCTTAGTCTCATCGGCCGACTTAAATTTCATTACCGGCTCATGCTCTGTGGTCGGCTTCTTCAAAGACATCATATCTGCCGGGTCAACATTATCCTTGTAAAACTTTAATTCCTCTGTCGCACAAACAGATTCGGCGTAAGCAGCGTCACCTTCCTCACACTCCAAAGCTATCTTTCGGCTGCCATGAACCGTAATGGTCCCGTTGTGACCTGGCATCTTGAGCTGCAAATATACGTAACACGGCCGCGCCATGAACATGGCGTAAGCCGGCCGCCCAAATAGAGCATGGTACGGGCTTCTGATCTTGACCACCTCAAAAGTCAATTTTTCTGCCCTGGAGTTGTACTCATCTCCAAAGGCTACCTCCAACTCGATCTTGCCAACTGGATACGCCGATTTACCAGGCACCACACCATGGAAGACGGTATTGGATTGCCTGAGGTCTTTGTCAGTTAATCCCATACGGCGGAAGGTCTCATAATAAAGGATGTTGATGCTACTGCCTCCATCCATGAGCACCTTAGTGAATTTGTACCCACCAACCTGAGGAGCCACCACCAAGGCCAGGTGGCCCGGGTTATCAACCCGGGGAGGATGATCCTCCCTACTCCATACAATAGGCTGCTCAGACCATCGCAAGTAACGTGGAACCGCCGGCTCAACAGCGTTCACAGCCCTCTTATGAAGCTTCTGGTATCGCTTGCACAAACTGGTAGTAAACACGTGATACTGTCCACTATTGAGCTGCTTTGGATGGGTCTGGTATCCCCCCTGCTGCTGCTGTTGATTACCCTGGCCAGACTGCTGGTTAGAACTGCCTTCACTACCTTGACAATTCTGAAAATTGGAATTTGAGTCGCCGCCCTGGCCATGAAAGCCGCCGCCACTTGAGCCGCCGCCCTGTCCATTATTACCGTCGAACATGCTGGAATTCTTGTAAGCCTTCATGATCGTGCAGTCTTTCCATATATGAGTGGCCGGCTTCTCCTTAGTACCATGCCTTGGACTGGGTTCATTCAGCAATTGCTCAAGTGTTGGGCCTGACCCGCCAGACCGGGGAGGTGGTCTCCCCTTACGTCGGTGATTGTTACCTTGCGCGTTGGTGTTAGCCACAAACTCCGAACTATCATCAGCTTTACGTTTATTACCTCCTTGACTCGCCGGGTTATGCTGAGGGCCCTTGCCGTTGCCATTCTTCTTTCCCTTCCCTGTCTTTTCATCATCAGTCGCGGGATCCTTGGTACTATCAGAGTCGGCGTACTTGACCAGAGCCGCCATCAGCGTACCCATATCATTGCAATCGCGCTTGAGCCACCCGAGCTTCATCTTCAGGGGCGCAAAACGACAATTTTGCTCCAACATTAAGACCGCAGAGCCGGCATCCATCTTATCAGACGAATGTATTATCTCCTTGACCCGGCGTACCCAATGGGTTCTAGATTCGCCTTCTTGCTGCTTGCAGCTAGTCAAATCCACAATTGACATAGATTTCTTACATGTGTCTTTGAAGTTATTGATGAACCGGGCTTTCAGCTCTGCCCATGACCCGATGGAATTAGGTGGTAGTCCCTTCAACCAAGTGCGGGCAGTCCCATCCAACATCATGGTGAAGTATTTGGCCATCGCCGCTTCACTGACCTCCAGCAACTCCATAGCCATCTCATAGCTTTCAATCCATGCTCCGGGCTGCAAATCAGCCGTGTAATTAGGTACCTTCCTAGGTCCTTTGAAATCTTTGGGCAGACATTCGTTACGGAGAGCCGGCACCAGACAAGGGACACCTCCGGTCCTCGTAGCTATGCCTGCCTCGATAGAAGCCGTCGGGTAAACCGGAAAAGGCTGGTAAGCTATCAGCTGAGCTGCCTGCTCAGCCTCTTGACGTGCTCTGTCTTGATCTACCGCGTTAAAGGCTCCATTATGTGCCTGGCCATGCCCACTAGGAAAGTCATGCCGCCGGATATTGCTTGAGCCGGCCGCCGAAACCATGTGTCTGCTATAGCTCAGACTCCGGTTTTGATGAATTGCCTGACGAGGGGTTGAATGAATCATGTCCCGGCTATATGAGTATGCCTCCTGTTGTGCCAAAGCTCTCTGAAGAAGTTCTCTGACCCTGCGGGTTTCGACAGCCGTTGGAGAATCGCCCTCGACCGGGAGAGCCACCAGTCGCGCCGCTACAGCGATCATGTTTTCCAACGGGTTAGAATAATGATCCGGTGGTGTTGGCACATATTGAGGTGGGGCAGTATCTCTCTGAGCTTGTCGAGCACCAATCGCAAATGTTTGGCATGGTCCTTCTTTTTCTTGGAGAAGACCAAGATATCATCGAGATACACCAGCACGAATTCATTGCTATAGGGGTTGAAGATGAAATTCATCATTCGAGAGAATGTTGGAGGAGCATTGACAAGACCAAAAGACATGACAGTATATTCATAAGAACCAAAACTTGTTCTGAATGTTGTCTTGGGAATATCTTCTTCACGAATGCGAATCTGATGATAACCCATACGAAGGTCAAGCTTGGAGAACACCTTTGCACCTTTAAGTTGCTCGAATAGCTCATTGATGTTGGGAAGTGGATACTTGTTCTTGATAGTCTTCTTGTTCAATGGACGGTAGTCGACACAAAGTCGGTTCGTGCCATCCTTCTTCTGGACAAAAAGAACACCACAACCCCATGGAGATGAACTCGGTCTGATCAAACCCAGACGCTCTTGTTCATCGAGTTGTTTCTTCAATTCCTTCAGCTCATTGGGTCCAAGCTTGTAAGGACGCTTGCAAACGGGTTCAGTGCCGGGCTCAAGATCGATAACGAACTCGACTGGCCCGTGAGGAGGCATACCCGGAAGCTCTTCTGGAAAAACATCTTGGTACTCACAAACGACTGGAATCTGAGAGATTGCGTCTAGCTCGCCCTTCTCATTGAGAGAGAATAACCGAATGGTCTCATCACGTGCGGCATATATTATCACATCCTCAGAAGAGTGTGTCAAATGAATTTCCCTGGCGGCACAATCAAGTTGAGCCTTGTGCTTAGAAAGCCAGTCCATCCCGAGAATAAGATCAATATCCGAGTCACCAAGGACAATTGGAGAAGACAGAAATTTATAGTCCCCCATCTTGATAGAAACATTGGGAGCAACCAAACTAGAAGTCATAAGCTTTCCCGGAGAAACAACTTGCATAACTTTAGATAAAACCTCTATGTCAACATTGTGCTCCGATGCAAAAGGATATGACATGAAAGAATGCGATTCACCGATATCAAATAAGACTTTTGCAGGAAAATCATTAACTGAGAGATTACCCATTATCACATCAGTAGATTCCTCCGCTTGAGCTGCATTCATCATGTTCACCTTTGCAGACTTGGGATAATGCTTGACCACTGCATTGCTGGAAGATCTCACAGGAGGAGGAGGCGGAAGGCGCCTTTGGTTGAAGCACTTGTTAGCATAGTGACCTTTCTGCTGACATTTTTTGCAAGTCACCTCTGAGAGCGAACGATGATAAGGAGCATTCGGCCTTGGAGCTTGATTCTGAGACTTGTTCTGATAGCCAGGGTTGGGTGGGTGGGAAGATCCATGACCACCTTTGTTCTTCTGCGGGAAAGGCTGACGAAACGGAGGAGGAGGAGGCAACCAGAACTTCTGTTGCTTAGCTGCCACAAGTGAGGAAGAACAAGACTGAACTGTGTCCCTGACTCTCTTCTTAGAAGCCTCACACTTGAGCTGAGCAGCTTCTTGCTTCAGTGCCATGTTATAGAATTGATCAAACTGAGTAGGCTCAACAAGAACAAGAGCTAACTGCAGATCCTCTCTAAGGCCACCTCTGAAGTGATAGATCATGCTCTCTTCATCAGGAACGTCTTGTTTAGCGAAGCGAGCAAGTTTCTGAAACTGGATGTTGAATTGATACACGAACATGATGCCTTGCTTGAGATTGCGGAACTCCTCACGCTTGCTCTCAACAACACTTTGTGGAATGTGGTGAACTTTGAAGTCCCGACAGAAATCAGTCCAAGTGATCACACGACCTCCTCTGGAATCTTTGTATTGTTGATACCAATCAGCAGCTTGGTCCTTGAGCTGAAAAGAAGCAAACTTGACATAGTCCTCAGGCCTGACATTGCTACATTCAAAATGCTTGTTGATGTCCACGAGCCAATCATCGGCGTCTGTGGCCTCGGCACAGTAGCTGAAAGACTTAGGCTGATTTGCAAGGAACTGGTTGAGGGAAGAGAAGTGAGGCTGATGGTTGCCTTGGCCTTGATAACCTTGGTTGCCTTGCCCTTGGGTGCGCTCTTGCAAGAGTTGCAAAATCATCTGAGCATTGGCGTTGGTGGCTGTCATGATAGCTTGCCATGCCTCCGGAGGCGGACTGGTGGCGGAGGGTTCGCCTGATTCCCATCATTTCGTTCCGGATTCTGACGCGTTGGCGGAGCCATCCTGAAGAGGGTGACATCCATTAGCATCTTGATAGACAGATAGACAAGTTGAATCAACGGATAGAAATTGCAACATATAGTCTTCACAATAAACATTCGAACGAGGATGAACGAATGAATTCCATAGTAAATCATCACACTTCCATAAGTTGAGAAGCCACTTAGCAAAAGGTATGGAATCAACATTAGACTTCGAAGGAACTCGAATAACACAACTCAAAACAAAAACAAAGAATTGGCTTGCAGAATAAGCCGGAACAAACATATGATAGAGATTTCGTCCGAAATTTTCATGGTAGGGCCCACACGGGCTCGACCATACAGCACCATCATGTACAATGCAGTGCACATGACATACGAAGCATCCCCGAGTCGGCATAGCCAAGGACTCTTTAAGACACAACGAGACCACTGTAAAACCAACCGTGGAAAGGCGGACCACTAGACGTCGAACCCCAATCTCATATCATGCATCTGTCGGAAAGATATCCTAAGAGCTACTTGAATTCCCACTTATAAACTCCCGAAACTTTCTGGTTATGCAATCAGGTGTTGGGGATACAGGGGACACAAAATATATCACCCAAACTAACAATACCTAGATCCAGTTGTATCCATCCTTCAACACATAACCAAGAAACCTTCGGAAATCATTTACCTCAACCTTCGAAAAGCATCCGTTATACGAGTTATGGCAATACTCACGATCACCCGCCCCAGTACTGGGTGGCGTCGAGGTTATCTCACCAACAACTGCATAAAAGAGATTTTCGATGTCGGCGAAACTCAGGTATTCCAGAACTGCAACGATAAAATTGTGACGACAACACCTCAAAGCTCAACTCCCCGGGACACTGCCACAACCCCTAAATTTCAGGAGGCACCAAGAACAATGTTCTCGTCACAAAACCATCGGAACAATTCCAAGATACCCGCGTGATCCTAAAAAAAATTAGTGAAATTTGAGGAGAGGAAAGTCAAAACTTCTACGTCAGGAGACCTCACCAGAGCGACGAAGGGATTGAGGAGTAAAAAGAATCCTACTCTCCGATATATATAATCCTAAGACTCAAAACATTTTTGTTCTAGACTCAACAACGCCAGCGATTCGATCAAGCAGGGGGCTCCTAAGTCGGGGATGGCTCTGAATACCAACTTGTAACGCCCATGATGCGGCTATATCTCCCACGTGTCGAGGCACGACTTAAGGCATAACCGCATTGTAGGTATTGTCGCAAGAAGGGTCATCTTCACACAATCCCATGTACTGAACAAGAATGGGATAGAGAGTTGGATTACAATCGCCACTTCACACAATGCATAATTCAAACATACATCATTCAGAGTACAAACAAGGTCCGACTACGGAACCAAAATGAAAGAAGACAACCCCAAATGCTAGATCCCCGATAGTCCCAACTGGGCTCCACTACTGATCATCAGGCAACGAAACATAGTAACGACCACAGTCCTCGTCGAACTCCCACTTGAGCCCGGTTGCGTCATCTGCATAGGTATCCTCGGCACCTGCAACTGTTTTGGTAGAATCTGTGAGTCACGAGGACTCAGCAATCTCACACCCGCGAGATCAAGACTATTTAAGCTGGTAGGAAGGCAAGGGGTAATATGGTGGAGCTGCGGCAAGCACTGAGCATATATGGTGGCTAACATACGCAAATAAGAGCGAGAAGAGAAGCAAAGCATCGGTCGAGAATCTAGAAGTGATCAAGAAGTGATCCTGAAACTACTTACGCTCATACATAACTCAAACCGTGTTCACTTCCCGGACTCCGCCGAGAAGAGACCATCACGGCTACACACGCGGTTGATATATTTTAATTAAGTCAAGTGTCAAGTTCTCTACAACCGGACATTAACAAATTCTCATCTGCCTCATAACCGCGGGCACGGCTCTCGAAAGTTTATACCCTGCAGGGGTGTCCCAACTTAGCCCATTATAAGCTCTCACGGTCAACGAAGGATAAACCTTCTCCCGGAAAGACCCAATCAGTCTCGGAATCCCGGTTTACAAGACATTTCGACAAGGTAAAACAAGACCAGCAAAGCCGCCCGATGTGCCGACAAATCCCGATAGGAGTTGCACATATCTCGTTCTCAGGGCAACACCGGATGAGACATCCTACGAGTAAAACCAGACCTCAAGTTTCCCCGAGGTGGCCCCGCGGTCTACTCGGTTCGGACCAACACTTAGAGAAGCACTGGCCCGGGGGGGTTTAAAATAAAGATGACCCTCGGGTTGGCCGACCCAAGGGAAAGGTATAGGTTATTAGGAAAATGTAAAACCAAAGTTGGGCCTTGCTGGAGGAGTTTTATTCAAGGCGAACTGTCAAGGGGTTCCCGTAATACCCAACCGCGTAAGGAACGCGAAATCAAGGAACATAACACTGGTATGACGGAAACTAGGGCGGCAAGAGTGGAACAAAACACCAGGCATAAGGTCGAGCCTTCCACCCTTTACCAAGTATATAGATGCATTAATTAAATAAGAGATATTGTGATATCCCAAAATATCCATGTTCCAACATGGAACCAACTTCAACTTCACCTGCAACTAGCAACGCTATAAGAACGGCTGAGCAAAAGCGGTAACTTAGCCAATCAACGGTTTGTTAGGAAAGGATGGTTAGAGGCTTGACATGGCAACATGGGAGGCATGATATAGCTAGTGGTTGTTAGCGCAGCATAGCAAAAGAGCGAGCAACTAGCAAAGCAAAGATAGAAGTGATTTCGAGGGTATGGTCACCTTGCCTGCAAGGTTCTCAGAGTTGTCGAAAGCTTGATCCTCGTAAGCGTTCTCAACAGGTTCCTCATTCACGTACTCGTCTCCCGGCTCTACCCAAAGCAAGAACACAAGCAACGGAACCACGATCAAACACAGTGCAATGCACAAGCAACATGATGCAATACATGGCATGATATGCGAGATGTGATATGCAATGCATATGCGTGCTCCGGAAGGGAAAATGATGAACAAGGCATCAACTTGGCAAACCAAGTATGCCACTCGAAAGATGGGATGATTTCGGTTGAAATCGATATAAAGATCACCGGAATCGGAGGCACGGTTTGCGAATGACAAGCAAAACAAGAATGACACAATACTGCGATCAACAGCACGATGCCACTAAGAATGCATCAACAAAACTATGCTACTGCACTCCAACATAACAACAAATCATATGACAGTGATGTACTCAAGATGGTTGTCAAAAGATGAACACTGAGCTACGGCTAAATCACACAATAACAAGTTCAAACAAGCATGGCAGAAGTGCAAAAGATATCAGCTTCACAGACTTTGTGAAAAATACTGGACATGGCATAAACAGCATCAAGTAGCAATGTTCAGAGCAAGCAATCAACATGCTCAAGGAACATATCATAGCAAACCAAGGGATAGCATGAATCTACTAAAAGCATAGAAGAAAAGTCCCTTACTGACCATGAGCCAAAAAGGATCAGAAGATATGATTGCACCCATGTAAACATAGCAAGTTTTCGTTAACAGATTTCAGACTTAGCAGAAAAAAGAGCATGGCAGAAACAGTATTATGAAGGCATCTTTGTGAGCTCGATTTAATAGCATGCATGGATCAACTACAACAACCTTGGCAAAATTGAATAACATGTAAACAATCTGCCAGGAACATTTTATAGCAAAAGTAGAGCAAGATTGAGAAATGCTAGGGCACTCCATAATAGCAAACAGTGGCATGGATGGATAGAGCATAACCATATGTTCAAAACATCCTTGCTGAAGTATCTCCAAATAAGCATGGATCTCACTGTAGCATCATGTTTACATGGCATAAAAATAACAGCAGGTAAAGACTTGGCAAAATTCCTCAAGTCTCTGAAAACAGAAACAGCACGGAGCCTAGTTTGCATGCTTGTGCTAGGCACCACATAGATCACAAAAATACATGGCATACACCTCTGTAAATATGGCATGGCATAGATCATAACACATGTAGAGCTCATGCTCATAAGATGCACACATTGAATGCAAAAAAAATAACAAAATACTAAGTTCTGATAACGGACAACAGTAAACATCACCTAGCACTCTTGCATCAGAGATTTGGGCATTAGGATGAACTCAAACGAGCATGTCATAATGGAACAAAATGAAGAGCATCTCGTGATGAAAATTTCTATATATTACACGGACGAGACTGAGCTACGGTCACGGAGTTATGATGCGTCAAAGTATACAACAGAATGCAATATTTCGGGACTTGGAGAATTTCGGAGGGGGGGAGAAGTCAACCTAGTGGTCCCGATCCGGCGCGGATCGAGCGCGCGGCCGGGGCTCCTCGCCGGAGAAGAGGCGGCGGCCGGCGTGGAGAGGAGGGAGAGGCGTCGCGGGTCGGGGAAAAGGAGGCGGCGTGGTGGAGCACGGGGGCGCACGGGGCGCGGGCTCCCGCGGGCGGAGGC